>NW_027512880.1:0-330727 GCF_048772815.1 Callospermophilus lateralis | reverse complement strand
AAATTATCTTTCAGGATCTTCTTGACCACAATTTGTGCCTTTTTTTTGTGGGAAGGCTTCAATCCATCCTGAAAATGTACCTACAAAAACTTGGAGATATTTAAGTCCATACCATGCTGGCTTAATTTCAGTAAAGTCCACTTCCAAGAATTGTCCTGGTCTGGATCTTTGTAGGTGGTTAACTGCAAGAAACTTGGAAGGGTAAGCATTAACCAATTGACAGGCCTGACAGGCTTTTGTTACTTGTTCAGTTATTTCCTTTCGCTCTGAGTTGGTTAGTGGAAAACTCTGTTCTTTATTCTTCAGGAATGCCTGAAGTTTCTTTGAACCAATGTGAGTGAGTTGATGTACATTTTTAACGTACCATAGGGCTTTCTGAAAATGCAGGCTGGGCTCAGTGAAGTTGAGGATTTCAGTTTCAGTGTCATTAGATGTTGTCAAAAGCTTGCTGGTGCTCAGGGGTCCATTAGAATTGGGCATCTCCTTTGAACAGCGGGTATAAAGGAGCAGCTAAGGACGCACACCCGAGTATCCATAACCTGCAAAAGCCAGCAGTCCCAAGAAACTCTCTGAATTGTCTGCTATTAGATGGGGGTGGTATATGCTCAATGGTTTCTTTTCTGGGCTCAGTGAGCCATCGTTTACTGCCCCTAAGGGAATATCCCAGGAAGATTACTTCTTTCTGGCAAATTTGGGCCTATTTGGCAGAAGCACTATACCCGAGTTGAGCAAGCTCGGAAAATAGTGCTTGGGTCCCAGACTCACAGTTTTCCTTGGTGTTGGCTGCCAGTAGCAGGTCATCCACATATTGAAGCAGGGTGTCTTCAGGGTGCGTAGTTCTGAAGTTGTTGAGATCTCTGGGGAGGGCTTCATCAAAGAGAGTGGGGGAAATTTTGAACCCCTGTGGGAATCTAGTCCAAGTTAGTTGACCAGACGTTCTGGTTTCTGGGTCTACCCACTCGAAAGCAAATAGCAAATGACTATCTTTATGCAGACGCAAGCAAAAGAAAGCATTTTTTTAAAGTACAGAACAGTATAGCAATTTCGCTCAGGGTTCAGAGTGCTAGGCAGATTGTACAGATAAGGTACCGTGGGGTGAATGTTCTGCACTCTGTTGTTGATCTCTCTTAGGTCTTGAACGAAGCGATAGACCCCAGTTCCTGGATTTTTTTACTGGTACCAGGGGTGTGTTCCAGTTTGAATGACTGGGCCTTAGGACCCCTAAGGCCAGATATTTCTGAATACAGGGCCTTATCCCATCTTTAGCTTTCTTGCTCAGAGGATATTTTTTGACATTGATTGGGTGGGCTGTAGTTATTAACCCCACTGTTATTGGAGGTTGTTTCATGGCTAGGCCTAACTCAGCAGTTTTTTCCTAGGCATCTGCAAAATCTGTTATCCATTTCTGGGGTAGCTTGCCTGTTTGATCAGTCTTGGGGGGGGTGACGAGTTGATGTTCATCTTCTACTGACATAGTTAAAGCCGTGACTATAGGAGTTTCTACTGAAGGTTTTAGAAATTTCACTTGGGGGCCTTCAGGGATAAAAGTTATTCTGGCCTGGAGCTTGTTGAGCAGATCTCTGCCCATCAATGGGGGGGGCATTCTGGGATTACTAGAAAGGAGTGATGGATTTTTCCTTTCCCCAGGACCATGGTCCTCTTAGATGTCTAAGCCCCATATTTACTGCCATTAGGCCCTTGAACTAGAGTCATTTTATTTGATAGATGGCCCAATGGTGTCTTAAGGGCTGAGTATACTGCCCCTGTGTCCACTTCAAAATTTACTCACTGCCGGCAAGTTCTTTGAGTTCTATTGGCAGGGCCAGCTTCCTCCAGGGAAGGAGGGGCTGTGTGTGCCACGGGGTAGTCATCTGGAGAGAGCTGGGCTGGCCTAGATTCCTCCAATGGTGGAGAGTCTGAGTCACCAGCAGGGGAATCACTTAGAGGGAGTTGGGGGTTGGGGGACGAGGACAGGGCATAAGGAGGGGGAGGAGAGTCCAGTAGAGTCTTGAGACTCAGGGAGAACAGAGGGTGGAGGAGGAGGAGCAGAGGGTTTGAGAGATACAATCGTGGGGGAAGCAGTAGGAGTGGGGGCAGGTTCAAGGAAAGGTTTCACCCATGGAGAAGGAGATTTGCAGAGGTCCTGCTAAGTTAAGATATATTGCTGTTGATCTGGATGGCTAAGTGGCCCTGGCTGAAAGACAATATCTCTGAGTTTTTAAATTAGTGAGAAGTAGAAACATCCTTCTGGGGGCCATCCGACTCCGAAGGTGGGTCATTCTGAGGCACAGAGTGTCTACCAGGTCCGGCGTTTTACTGAAAAAGAAAGATTCTGAGCCCTTAAGCAGACTTTGGTCCACTGATCAAGGGTCAGGGACAGAGGCGTTGAAGTGCTCTGTCCCATATGAAAGATACACAAACAGTGAAACCAATGACACACGACACAGACAAGACAAGACAATAAAGACAGGCAATGGACGTCCAGTACTGAGACCAGGAGAGAGTAGCCGGCAAAACCTGATGGGCGGGCAATACCGAATCCAAAACAAAATATCACTGAGTCGAGGAGACTATTGTTACTCGATTTCCCGAGACCTCCAGGGCGTCCCCCAGAGACATGACCTGTGGCTCTGTGACACGTCTGTCAGCCACCCTCAGAGAGAGCTCATGCTCATCACCGATAGCCATTATGCCCATCCCTAACCTGAAACCTGAAACCAGAAAGAGGCACCTTACTCACCCTGAGAGGAGCCCATTGTCTGTCTTTCATCCACCACTGCTGGATCTCCCTGCGGCCCTCAGATGTAAAGTTCGGGCGAGCGTTGGAGGAAGAGACCACCAAGAGACTGTCTCATGCAACAGCCAAGGGTCCAGAATTCTGGGACTCAGAGCTCACTTGAATAGAGCAGAGAGCCCTGAGAACAGCTTAAGCAGAGCTTATATACTTTCCTTGGAGAGGGCAGGGAGGGAAGTTTATGGATGGGTCAGGGCGAGTGGGTGGTTTGCGTGTAAACGGGAGAGGGAATACATTCTACAGTTTGGCAGTTCGGGACAGGACATTCTGGAAACAAGATTAGCAAAAAGTTTTCAAGATTTCAACAGTGTTTTGTTAAGCATACAGAAAAACAGAAAGTGACAACTACCTATTTTATGTAATTTCACCAAAGCCTAAATGTAAAGTGAGCATGGATTACTAAAAACATTCTTGTCCAGGTTGCCTAATGCTCACAAATGTCAATTCTCTTCGTGACTACATATTTGTTTCTTCCTAAGATTATATATTCAACCTCCACCCTGTGGAAAATGCCTAATCCTATGACTCACTTAATACTTTGCCTGATTTCATAATGTCTCTATTGATATCTGCTTTCCTACATATTTTCCCCAGTTCATCATTGTGACTGACTCTTCACATGGAATGACATTAACATTAACTCTCTAACTGAAACTCTATTGATAAAGAACTTTGGTCCAAATCCTATACTCACTCTTCTTTCTAAACCTTCCGACTATCTTCCTAATCCTAACAACTATCCCTTTTTGACTGGAGGTTCTCTTTGACATTCAATCATCCAAGGTACAACGTCCTATGCCATTGTATATCGATTTATCTGAGACATCTGTGCAGAAAGTATTTCAATGCTAAGTATCCCAATCAAGGGCCCAATTCTCTTCTGGGCTTCAAATCTTACCTAGATTTCTGTTTTTCATACTTGAATCATACGTCTATATTCTTATAAATATCACAGATTCCCAGTACCATTATTCATCCCACAGAATGATTCCTAACCCAAATCAAACCTGATATTAACCCTAACTACACAGTGTTCCCTCAATCTAACTTTAGAGAAGAGCAGGGACAGAGCTGATCTTAAAATACAGAAATGTAGGGGATCTTCCACCTGCTGAGAACCTCAGAGGTCCATGCAGAAAGGATCCCTGAAGAAGATGTAGGCAGCTATGATGGACGTGAGAGAGCAAAAGTCATCTTCCATGGCAAAAAACCTGGTCAGGATGAAGGGAAGTGTATGAATCAGCCTCTCTCTACTTAATGTAGAGAAGATGGACCAAACCAGGCGTTTGTGCAGAGCTGTTCTTTGGTGCCTATGAATGATATATTATTCTAACTTGTGAAAGTGTCACAGGAAGTAGGGGCAGCCTCCAGCTCATGGAACACTTGGAAGCAACTGTTAGAACAAAGTGTTTGGCAAGGCAGTGACCTCATTCAGTTCCTAAAGGAAGTGACCTACCTCACTTCCTTGGTAATGGAACTCTCCAAACTTGGGATCCAGGAAGCCAGGTACCCAGAGCCAATCCCAGTCCCAGTCCCAGTGGCCTCACTTGTTTTGTGTTACTAAGGACAGAGTCACTCTTCCTTGGTACCTACTGATGTGAGGATGGCCAAATGCCAGGGTCATTCTTGAGAAAGCAGGTAGTGTCTCACCACAGGCTCCTGACAACCTCACACAGTTGGCCGAGGAGACCAGATCTGAGAATGGATAGTCCATTTCAGGGGAACATAGTATGACCCACCAGTCAGAGGACACTCCAGATAGTCACAGACCTACTTGGGGGAAGGAGGTGCCTTTTTGCGTGTGGGTGTGAGTTTGTGGTTTTTTCTCATGTTCTGAGAATAGGTAGAAAAGGCGGTTTGTTTGGTTTGGAGTGGACTTTTTCTAGTAAGTTGTTTGATAAGGCGAGTGTTTCTATGTCTGTGTATTCCACTTTGTCCGTGGTTGTAGACATTAGAAAAGAGAATGCATCAATGGATGTGTCCTGTCTAGTAGAAAGCTTCCCAGCATTCATTCTGCCCAATTTGTGAATGGACTTTGACTCGCCTTATGGATGGGCAATGCCTACTATCTTACTACCTTGCTGTTTTCTTCCAGAATTCTGGCCACTCTCGAGACTAGGCTCATGGTTTTGTGTCCAAGATATGTATCACCTCCAAGCTCTGTGACATGGCCATGTACATGATAACTGAAGGGAATTGGAGGATCTCAGAAAACTCAGATATGAATGTGACCAGTAAAGTCTCAGTGGAGAATCCTTGCTTTGGGCCATTTGCTTACCTATTGTTCCATTGCCCTGAATGTCAGGAAGGTCTTTGCCTCAGGCCACCCCTTTGTGAAGCCTGAACAAAACAGTTTTCAAATGGAAATGAATTGGCATCACCTGTGGCTCTTTGATTAATTGCTTTGGAAAGGGATGTTTCTTAATCAGCCTCTTGGTCCTGTGTGAGGCTGTGGCTTAGATTCTCAGCACCTGATGGATCTAAAGAAAGATTCCCTGTGTGCTACAAAACCAAAATGGTCAAAATAGCAGTCATTGTGTATGAAGATTCTCGCCATCTTCTGTAATATTTCTGACATCCATCAAGTGAAAATAGGGATCCTTTGGGACAAATGAGTTCTTCAAATGCCTGCAGAGGCTAGACCATAGATGCTTGGGTTTTTTTCATGACTCCAATTCACATAAAGAATCTATAACTGGCAGTCATTAGGCCTCAAATTGGAGAAGTGAAGCCGTAATAAGGGCAGGCATATTTGATCACTCGTGGTTCACAGGAAGGGTGTTCAGGCCACACTGAATTAGGGAAAATAGGGGCAAGGGAGCATATTTTGGACACTGTCTTGGACTGTGCCCCTTATGAAAACCTCCAGCCAGAGAATTTGATGAGTGTCTATATGGAAGAAGATGAGGGCCATGTGGGAGTGTTTTGGTTTTAATTGTGGTCATTTTTGTGGCGGTTGGAAGACATGACTGTGGCCACCATGACTGGAACTCTGGTGTGATTCCCCTTAGAAACTGAGTTCTGGAACTGACCTCAGAGAAGAATTGCCATGAATTGTGTTGGGATTTTAGGAGGTCACTCATGAGAGTCGCCCTTGGAAACTGAGATCTAGGCAAACTCAGATGGAGACTGCTGAATAGTGACACAGAGCTGTGGTGCACAGGTGTGTGATAAAACATCTCTGGTGGGGCCATGTGGATCTGCCAATGACTTCCAAATGGCTTGTGGCTGAAATGGTGCAGCGCGTAATCCCTTATACGTTTGACCTCTTCATATAAAGGCATCTTGTTATATGGAGAGGTTTCAGGGCAATGTTCACAATCAGGTTGCAATGGTTAAGGGGGCAAGCTATGTGGGATAGAAGCCTGGTTGGTCTATTCTCCTGCAGACCCTGACCCACCACACGTATGAGAAATTCCTCCAGCACTGAGTCCCTGTTGATCTCCTTGTATTTTGTGAAGCAAATACCAAACTCCCAGTGCAACAGCAAGAAACACCATGAAAAGTGGAAGATGAGCAAATGGCTTCACAGTCCACACGGGGAGGCACTTAGCCTTCAGTGGCCACAGTTTTCCAACAAAGAGAGAATTCAGCACTGCTGCCTCATGTTCATTTGAAAATAAGAAACTATATCTTCCAGGTCACATATATGCAGACCCAGCTTTGATGGTCTCACTACAAAGGAAGCTAAAGCTCCTGACAACAACATATATTTCAAGTGCCCAAGGTCAGGGGCAGTTTCTCAAGAAGTTTTAGGCCGGCAGAGCTCCATATTTGTGGAGTGTTTACCTGTTAGACCAGGACATGACAAAAGACCACTGACTCCAATTAAAATCAAATTAAACCAAGCTTATTATTTCCACTGGCTTCCTCTCCCTCTAAAAATGGTGGAAACTAGACAGCAACCCCACCTTTCCTACAGCCCACCTTTATAGCCCAGAAAGTTACACAAAGGCGGGTTACAGATAAGAGAACTCGGAGAAGCATCACATTAATGCTAGTTTACATTTTTTGTTTTTTGCTGGCCCCTCATCAGAATTTATCAGGACCATTAGAGCCTCAACGACTGTCGTTGTCTGGCCAGGGAAGGCCAATATTTATGAGGTGTCACTAAAGTTTCAGAGAGGGCTGCTATCTGGTCAGAGAGCCAGGCATGGGTGAGTTCAAGGCATGGGCAGGCATTCAAAGCAAATTCAGAATTTGCAGTAATGTATAGTAAAGCCAAAATTATCTTTTCATGGTTTTGTGGCAAGATGGCTCCCAATTTTAATAAATGATCATGTTGGGTCTATCATTCCCCCTTTCTAATGTGCCCCTTCCAAATCTTTGATAGGGTAGGAAAAGAGCACTGAGGGAATTTTAATTCCTCAGGTAACAGTCTCCAAATTTTTAGAACTCACCCAAAACTGGATTCCTGATTTTACCTGACATAATTAATTACTTATATTGATAGTCTATTTATTTTTGGCTCCATAGTTGTTAGACGAGAGGCGTCACTCATTTTGGCGTCTTCAGAGCTTAGAGAGGGTGACGTGAGTGGGCACAGCATATGGGACATGACTTGTCTTTTAGAAGTCAGTTGAGGGACATGTGTTGCCTTTTAGAAATCAGTTCGGTTTGAAGTCTGGTTGGGGAAGAACAGGTTGTAAAGTCATCTGGGGATGGGTTCTTCTATGTGAGAAACAAAAACCATGAGTACTGAAAAAATGTTGCAGCAGCTGGAACATGTCACTGTATAGAAGTTCCCTCAGCAGGCTTTAATATCCCCAGTTATCAGAATGTCAACTTAATATTTAACATTTAGTGTTACATTTGTCCCTCCCCATAAGATACAGTTTAATAATTTAATGTCATCTGATCTTGCAAAATTCTTTTACTAGTATGACCTCTGTGTGTAATAGAGAAACCTTTAATTCTGTTACTCAGGGCTGGATAATCATACTAGCAAACACCAAGCCTACCTGTGTAGGTTAGGAATATCTGTAGGCCTTAAACTTAAAATTTGTGCCTCTGGCACTCCTCTTGATAGTCACTTTTTATAGTTATCAGGCATTGCTGACTGAGAATCCTTCTTTGTGGCCTCCAGTCTTACTTATTTTGGGAGGATAACATAAAGTGAATACCTTAAAATATTATTATTATTATTATTATTATTATTATTATTATTATTATTATTTAAAATGTCAGGAATGGCTGTATTTTGGTTTTAACTCTCTTTGCTAAGTGTTTAAGATGAAGCTGTCAAACTGACTTTTGTTTCTATCTATTGTTAACATTAGCTGAGTTTTATGAAAGTCATTCCTGGGGAAACTTGAGAGCAGCTTCTCAGTTCTGCTGGTGCCATTTGCGCTAGGTGGGTCCAGGTCTTGCTTGACCATGGGGCTTCCCTCGGAAGCATCAAAGATGTCTCCCTTCTCTGATGACTCTCTTCTTCATAGAAAATGCACTGATTGGCTTTCTGTTTTCCAGTGGTCTCATTAATCTCCCTGATTGGGAGGTTATGAGGCCCAGAGTTGGAAAGCTTTTAGAGAAGTCCCCTGTTCAATGGATTCAGACTGACTCAGAGGGCAAGAGCCAAATATTGGTTTTCTTGGCTCTTTTCATGTAAATTTAATTTTAAATCCTAATCTTAATTATCCAGCAAATAAATTTTAACAGCCTTATATTAAGAGTACTGGGGTTTAATGTCTATAAGTTTATAATTATTTATCTTTTTATTAATTGGGATCTGTATTGTAGGTGTCTTGTAGGTGATGACTTATTTTCTTAAATTAACCCATGCTGTGTTCTTAAAGCAACACTTCTGTAAAACACTAACAGGGAATCTTTAGATCACTTATAAGGAAATTACAAAATAAAATTTTTTAACAAGTGTAAAAATACTTAGTTCGTGTAATAGCTCCCCTGAATTTTTTAGCTGAGTTATACATTATATCCACTGTTTGAGATCCTAGTAATCTTAACAGAAAACAAAACAGCTTTTGAGCATAACTTTAAATGAAACATAATCTTACCTACAGCTTTCGTAGTCATTCTCACATGTAGTAATATGGGACACAGAGCCTTATCTCAGGTAAGGCAGGGCTCTTTATAAATATTAAGTGTTTTAGTTCTAAAGATGAACTTTTTTTTTTAAATATCATTTTACAAATTTTATATAAATTCTTTGAGGTCACATGAACATTAGCTAACACCATAGGATATCACATTTAAAACATGAATTTAATAAACACTGAAAGTTTTTAACCTTTGCATAGATAAGGCTCTCATTAACATAAAAATACATTTAAATTGTTCCCCAATGTAAAAAGTAACATAAAACTGCCGCAGTCTCTCGGCTGGGCACAAATCAGGAGTCTCCACACAGCTTGTAGATTCAAACAGCAATTCTTTATTCCCGAACTCACACCGGCCGTCTACAAACATGTTCTGGGGGAATCCAGGTTCTCTGCCCAAATCCAATCCGCCCAAATCCACTCCTGCCTAAATCCACTCCGCATGGGCTTCTGTCTCCCAAAATATACTGTCTGACCCTAAGCACTCAAGAGGAACTCAGCAGCAGGATACGCCCTATTCCAAAAGAGGAACACCCTAATCTCCTATTACTAAACCGCCCTATTCTAAAGGGGAAACACCCTACTCTCCTATTATGCTAAACTGCCCTATTCTAAAGGGGGAACACCCTAAACACGGATCCTGCCCTGGTCCTTGAGCAAGGTCACCTTTCAGAAGTCCTTCCACTAGACAGCATGGGAGTAAGCTGGCAAGGAATTTGTCATACCTACTTGGCTGATGGCTCCCAGCATCTCCCCCCTTCTGATTAATTAAACAACAAGTAATGTGGCTTAAGGACCGTGCCTGGTAGGTTGTCCAGTTCAACATATGGCTCTTACCCGTCATCGGAAAACTGACCTTTAGGTAACTGACCTTTAGGCGTCAGCCTCCTGTCTTAGGTTGATACCATTGCAACTGGATCATACCCGTCACTGACTACCGGTCCAGCATACAGCCATACTTGTGGATAGGTCTATGCACCAGTGGGGGGGTGAGGTTCTTTGCCTCACCTCTGTTGGCCCCCAAATTTGGCCTTGGTGCCAGTGGGGGAGTGAGGTTAATGTGGCTTAAGGACCGCGCCTGGTAGGTTGTCCAATTCAACATATGGTTCTTACCCGTCATCGGAAAACTGACCTTTAGGTAACTGACCTTTAGGCGTCAGCCTCCTGTCTTAGGTTGATACCATTGCAATTGGATCATACCCGTCACTGACTGCCGGTCCAGCATATAGCCATTGGCCCCCAAATTTAGACCATCACTAGCAGAAGGGAGGAGGATACAGAAATGCCACGACACCAAGCCAATTGACAGTTCCTTTGGAAAAATTGCATCATTGGTGACACCATCAGCAAAGATCACTGGTGACACCATCAGCAAATATATGCCAGCATTACCACAATAGCTGCACTAAACGTAGTTACATAGTCCAGGCAAGTTCTGCAAGCGGTTCAAAGTGGAGGAATCTATCAATCTGTCCATCTCCTCCCAAAGTCCGTTGCCTCCCAAAGTAAGTTGGCTCCTTGATTGAGCATACTTGTTGAGTTATATTCATTGGGATGAAGATAGGAATTCTGGCAATGATGCTAAAAAGACATTAACCTGAAAAGAATTATTAAATATAATGAAAAGGAAAGGTGAAAGTAAACAAACAGATCTGTTAACCTCCTTAAAAAACAATCCTTAACAGCTGTTTACCTGATTTAAATTAGTAAACAAGCAGATATGTTAAGCACCTTTAAAAACAATCTTTAACAGCTGTTTACCTAATTTAAATTAAGCCATTTAAATCACGTGAATAAAAAAAAATAATAATAATTTGGATCCATTTTCTCATGAGCGCTCCTCATATATGAAATACGCACACACAGACATACAACACAAAACACAAATGTGCAAACAAACGTACAACACATAAGATAATAATAAAGGCCTTGTAGCTTTACCTAGGTGAAATCTCCATTGCAATGTTTAAAAACTCCACAGTCAAAAAATAAAACTGATCAGAAAAACATTAACCTAGGTTTGTATGAGCTCAAAAAATAAAAATAGAACCTTATGATGTGGGAAAAATGCAATAATAAAATAGATATTGAAAAAAGCATCCTTGTTAATCACTGTTGCAGATGTAAGAATGGCCAAGCTGGAGTTCTGGATATCAGCTGTTATGGATTTGAGTCAAATCATCTTCTTTTCGATTCGTAGAAATTGCTTTAGTTAGTCTTTCTGGAATCCAAATCGGCTGCTGTTCTCCCTGTGGAAACACACAAACAGAGCCCCGACTCCAGACAATCACTGGGTCTGGACCTTTCCATTGTCCTGTTAGAATATCTTTCCAAAGAACTTTAGGCTTATGCACATTTTTTGGATACATATGCCTTTCTGCAGCACTAAGTCCTGATGAATCCAAATTTAAAAAGTTTAGGGTAAAAAGTGTTATTTTAAGTTTATCTTTGGGGGATATATACCCCTTTCCAATTCCCTCTTTTTGTTTTAGTAAGTACGTTTTAATAGTTTGATGAGCTCTTTCAACTATGCCTTGTCCCTGTGGATTGTATGGAATTCCTGTTATATGAGTAATACCAAATGATGAGCAAAATTGTTTAAAAGAGGTAGAGGTATAGCCAGGACCGTTATCGGTTTTTAACTGTTTAGGAACACCCACAGTGGCAAAATTTTGTAAGCAATGAGCTATAACATCTTTAGTTTTTTCTCCGGCATGAAGGGAGCCCATCAAAAATCCGGAAGAAGTATCAATTGTAACATGTAAATATTTTAATTTTCCAAATTCTGGCAAGTGTGTGACGTCCATCTGCCAAATATGGTTAGGTATCAGTCCTCTAGGATTGACTCCAAGATTAACTTGTGGTAAAAAGGTCACACAATTTTGACATTGTTTTATTATATGTCTGGCTTGTTCCTTAGTTATTTTAAAACGCTTTTGTAAAGTATTAGCATTAACATGGAATTTTTTATGAAAATTCGTAGCTTCTTCTAGTGTAGAGAAAATATGTATGTCATGTGTAGTTTTATCTGCTAAATCATTGCCCAAACTAAGGGCTCCAGGCAATCCTGTATGTGCTCTAATATGTCCTATAAAGAATGGATCTTTTCTGTCCCAGATTAGACTTTGTATAGTGGAAAACAAAGAGAAAACAGTAGAAGAAGGGGAAATCCTACCAGCATCTTCAAGAGATACTATAGCATTAACTACATACTGACTATCAGAAAATAAATTAAATACAGAATCTTTAAACATTAAAAAAGCTTGTAATACTGCATTAAGCTCTACCTTTTGAGCTGATTGTTTGGGTACTAAAAATGTAAAAGTTTGATCAGGGGTAACTACTGCTGCTGTACCATTATTTGACCCATCAGTGAATATATTTGGAGCATTCATGATAGGGGTTTTTCTTGTCATTTTTGGAAAAACTACAGGATGCTTAGACCAAAAAGACAACAAAGGATTAGATGGTAAGTGATTATCAAATGAAACATTAGATTTACACATGATTATTGCCCAAGTATTTAACTCATTAGCTAACTCATCAATTTGATCCATAGTATATGGAGTAATAATTTTATTGGGAGAAATTCCAAACACTCCCTTCGCTGCTTTTATTCCTTTGAGTATTAATTGTCCTACAGCCTCAGGATACCTAGTAAGAATATTGTTAGGAGAATAAGATAAATGTATCCACAATAATGGACCTTCTTGCCAAAATACTCCTGTAGGAATATTTTTTGTTGGTAGTACAATAAATAATAAAGGCAAACTTATATCAATTCTATCCAAATGTATATTTTCCATATATGTTTCAATAATTTTCAATGCCTTTCTTGCTTCAGGAGTTAACATGCGAGGTGAGTTTGGATCTGATGGACCTTTTAGAATATCAAATAAAGGTCCCAACTCTCCTGTTGGTATGCCTAGATAAGGCCTTATCCAATTTATGTCTCCCAATAACTTTTGAAAGTCGTTAAGTGACTTGAGTTGATCTACTCGTATTTGAATTTTTGGTGGACGGACCATGGTTGAGGATAATAGAACTCCTAAATAATTAATTGGAAAATTTAATTGTACTTTATCTATTGCTATTTCTAGATTATAATTTTTTAATAAGTTTGTAAGTGTGGCATAACATTCCAGCAATATGTTTTTATCTTTATGTGCCAATAATACATCATCCATATAGTGAAATATTTGTAGTTCAGGATTTTGATTTCTAAGTGGCTGGATTGCTTTATTAACATATATTTGACACATAGTTGGACTGTTAGCCATCCCTTGAGGGAGTACTTTCCATTCATATCTCTGATCAGGACCTTCATGATTTAATGCAGGGATAGTAAATGCAAAACGTGGACTATCCTCGGGATGAATTGGAATTGAAAAAAAACAATCTTTAATATCTATGGCTAAAACATGCCAGGTTTTTGGCAAAGCAGACAATTGAGGAATCCCTGATTGAGCAGGTCCCATAATAACCATCTCATTATTAATGGCTCTTAAATCTTGCAATAATCTCCATTTACCAGATTTCTTTTTAATGACAAAAATGGGAGTATTATGGGGAGATATGGAAGGTTGTATATGTCCTTCCGCTAATTGTTGTTTGACCAGATCATGGGCTACTTGTATCTTTTCTTTAGTCAGGGGCCACTGAGGAACCCACACTGGTCTTTCTGATTTCCAAGTAATTTTGATTGTCTCAGTGGCCCTTTCTGAAAATCCAACCCATGTCTGTCTGTTCCTTGATCTATTTGAATTGGTGCTGCTATACCTTGTCCTTGTTTTCCTAATCTTTTTTCTTTCCTAAAACCTTGTCTAGCCCTAGTAGTGGGCGCATTAGGATTAATGTTATTTGTTAATGTCAAACCTAATTGATCTAGGACATCTCGTCCCCATAAATTTATAGGAAGATGATCCAATACATAGGGCTGTATAGTTCCCTCACAACCTTCAGGATCCTTCCAATCTAATATCATTGCACTTCTATGGGGATTAGTAGCCACTCCTAGGCCTCGAAGCATTTGAGTGGCTTGTTGTAATGGCCAATGTTTTGGCCATTCCTTACTAGATATGATGCTAAGGTCTGCACCTGTGTCCAGTAGCCCATTAAAGTCGTGTCCTTGAATATTTAGTTTTAACATTGGGCGAGAATCTAAATTTAAAGACAACATAGCCCAATCTACACCTGTGGAGCCTAATCCCCTGGAACCTCTTTTTACACTATGACTAGGAAATTTATTATGTAGGCTGGG
The DNA here is from genome assembly GCF_048772815.1 of Callospermophilus lateralis. Classification (NCBI taxonomy): domain Eukaryota; kingdom Metazoa; phylum Chordata; class Mammalia; order Rodentia; family Sciuridae; genus Callospermophilus; species Callospermophilus lateralis. The sequence continues at coordinate 316,617 of NW_027512880.1, read as the reverse complement.
TATTATTAACAACTGTGCTATTCTGTCTCCAGGTGAAATTACTGATATACCTCTTGGAGAACTAGCTATAATTTTTATTTCACCTACATAATCGGGATCAATTACCCCGGGACTTATCATAAGTCCTTTTAATGTAGATGAACTACGTCCCAATAATAAGCCTACTGTCCCTTGGGGAAGAGGTCCTTTTACTCCTGTGGGAATGATTTGAACTCCCATCTCTGGAGTTAGTACTGCTCTGGCAGAGGCGCAGATGTCCAACCCTGCGCTCCCTCGGGTTTGTCTGATGAGGGATTTAATGGACAATGTGTCCTGGGCACTACTCTGATGGTGTTGCTGGGTTCCTCCACTGCCCCGTATATTTGTGGTTGTGGGCCCCGGAGCATTGGGCCCGGCTGTCCGTTTTTTGGCAACGGAGCCTGATGCCTTTCTCCACGGTATCGTGGGTAAATACCTGGTCCTTTTCCGTTTTTTGGTAAGGGAGTACCCTCTATGGTAGTTTGAGAACGGCATTCATTAGCCCAATGTCTCCCTCTACGGCATCGTGGGCAAATACCCGGTATTCTATTTCTTTGATACCTAGTTTTGTTAAATCCTCCTCCTATGGGGCAACTCCTTTTAAAATGTCCTGTTTGTTCACAATCATAGCATGTTTTTGGCCTGGTATCTAAAGCCTGTTGTACTGCAGCTGCCAAGACTTGCCCTTGTTCATTAATATCTCTACATAATTTAATATATGTGTTTAAATCTTCATGTCTCCATGGTCTAATAACCTCTCTGCAGCAACGATTTGCTTGGTCATAAGCCAGTTGTTTTATTAATGGCATTGCTTGTTCCGTATCCCCAAAAATTTTGGCAGCCGTTTGAATTAGCCTATCTACAAAGTCAGCGTAAGGTTCATTAGCTCTCTGTATTACCTTAGATAGCTGACCTTGTAAATTTCCATGTCCTTGTAAAGTCTTCCATGCCCTAACTGCGTCTGCAGCAATTTGTGCATATATAGCAGGATCATATTCAATTTGTTGCCGCTGACCCTCATAAGGTCCTTTTCCTAGCAACATTTCTAAATTTCTTTGAGGGTAACCGGCTGCTGCATTTCTCCTAGCTGTTTCTGCACAAAATTCCTCATTGGCAACCTTCCATAACAAATATTGTCCTCCATTTAGCACAGATTTACACATGCTAGCCCAATCTGCTGGCGTCATGTCCAAGTTAGTAATGGACTCGACCATGCTCACTGTGAAGGGAGCTTGGGGACCATAGGTTGTTACAGCCTCTTTTAACTGCTTCACTGTTTTAAAATCTAAAGCACGGTGAATTCGCTGCCCTCCTACCTGTTCAAGTACAGGGCATGCTAATCTTTGAGGTCCTGTCTCAGGATTCCATTTATCAACTACGGGGTTTGAGGGCCACTCAGCTGTCTCTATCGGTGGGGCTGTTGGTTGAATTAAACCCTCTTGTGATAAAACGGAGTTAGTAACAGCCTCCTGTTGTGGCCTTTTTCCTAACAACCCCTTTTCCTTTAAATTTTCTTCCTCTGTCTGACTAGCTGGAGAGACCTTCTCTTTTGCTTGATCTAAAATGTCTTTCACCATGTTCTGAACCTCTAACAATTTACTTAACATCTTTTCAGTTTGTTTTAATCTACTATAAAGATAACGCAACCCAATAAGATAACACAAAACAAAACCGAAACTGAATGAATCAAAAACAGAATAAAAAATCGTTGTATCAATTTTCTCTTCCTCAGGGCCGACAAACTTCAAACCTTTAGTCAACCATTTTTTCCAGTTTGCCTGAGAAATTTCTAGGGATAGGCAGCTTGAAAGAAAAACAAAATAAATCAAAAGAAGAACACATTGTTTTCTGAAATGGTCACCCATTCTCTCGCCTTCCCTCAGGGGCGAGCAATTTCACTTACCTCCAAGTTTCAGACGTTCCGCGTACGGGCCACCAGATGCCGCAGTCTCTCGGCTGGGCACAAATCAGGAGTCTCCACACAGCTTGTAGATTCAAACAGCAATTCTTTATTCCCGAACTCACACCGGCCGTCTACAAACATGTTCTGGGGGAATCCAGGTTCTCTGCCCAAATCCAATCCGCCCAAATCCACTCCTGCCTAAATCCACTCCGCATGGGCTTCTGTCTCCCAAAATATACTGTCTGACCCTAAGCACTCAAGAGGAACTCAGCAGCAGGATACGCCCTATTCCAAAAGAGGAACACCCTAATCTCCTATTACTAAACCGCCCTATTCTAAAGGGGAAACACCCTACTCTCCTATTATGCTAAACTGCCCTATTCTAAAGGGGGAACACCCTAAACACGGATCCTGCCCTGGTCCTTGAGCAAGGTCACCTTTCAGAAGTCCTTCCACTAGACAGCATGGGAGTAAGCTGGCAAGGAATTTGTCATACCTACTTGGCTGATGGCTCCCAGCATAAAACTTTACATATCTTATTGAAAACTGGTAAATGAATGCCCAATATATTTTTTTTACTATACAACTTCAGAACACCAGCTTGGTATAATGCTCTTTTAAAGTTTCTACCTTACAGACTTGTATACCTGAAAGATAGGAGCACATTAATAGCATCACAATTACATTGATGTTTCTACATTAAGCAAGTTTAGCTTTTAAAGAAATGGCAGTACAGGGCTCTAAAATAACAGTTCTTATTTAATCAGTTGTTTAATTTTTATGGTTGCTTGCTCTAGAAAAAATAAAACTTAATAAAACACAATGTTATGGGTAAACTTATGTTTTCAGAAATTTTTGTCTCTTTAACACACGACTGATTTTTACAATCTTATACAGACTTTATTACACCCTTCTACAGACCTTAGTAAATCAATCAGATATGTAACAAAAGTACTCATGAATGAGTAATCCCATATCAAATTTACTTTACTTATTTATCAAAATATTAGACAAATGTATTGAAGATTGTAAACCATTTTTTTTTTGTTGAAGGAAAAGTCCTAGAATCAAGTCATATTAGAATTTTTGTAGACATTAATATTTTATTAGATTTTTGAACACCTAGAAAAACTTGTAAGCTGAGTTTTAAAGACATTTATTTTTATCTGTTTATTAAAATTTAAATTCAACAATTTAAATCACGTGAATTAAAGATCTTTAGATCCACTTTGTAAAATTTGTTTTTATGAGCGTTGTTTTTATGAGTGCACTTTATATATGTTAATTTGTGTATCATATATATGATATACGGACATATGTATATATAGATATACAACACATAACAACAGCGTGTACACATAATAATAGTAAAGGTCTTGTAGCTTTTCACAGGTGAAATATCCATTGCAATGTTTCAAAAATTCCACAGTTGGTCAAAGATAGAACTGATCAGAAAAACATTAACCTAGGTCTGTAGGATCAAAATCATGAGCTCAAAAAAATAAAGAATCTAAGGAAAAAAATAAGAGTTCTAGAAAAAATGACTGGTAATTAATTAGTAAATACCATACAATTTAACTTTTTTTTTCTCTTAGGCCTCAGATCAGTCTCCTACTAAGTTAGCAGGCTTCTTTCATTTGCATTTCAACATAAGTCCTGGCTGAGGTCCAGAAGGAACAGGGAAAAGCTGCTAATCTGAGCAGACACCTCAGGCCTAAGGCATTTCAACCATAATATTCAGGTTTGGATGTTGAAAATTATCATACAAGTTTAAGATACAATTCACAAAATTTTATATCTTTACATCTTTTTTTTGTCAACAGATACCATACTATGATTTACTATCCTTGTCCAATTTAATGCACTGCTACACACAGTGACATTTTCCCAGGCTACCCAGTTCAAAATTGGTGAAAAATAGCCTGAATGATTGGGAAGTTACTTGCCAACTTGGAAGTTGTGTTGTTTAGTTTTCCATCCTAACTATTTAAGTTCTCTGACATGAATTATCTGAAATCATAAACTAAACAATTACCTAAACCCGACTTTTAACTGCAAGATTGTGCAATGCTTTAAAAACCCATTCAGATACCAGATTGTTACAATAAAACATCATCATTTAGACACACATTCAGCTAAGATCATTCCCAAGAAACAATTTATAATATCAACATATCATTGCACATGTCTTAAAGGGCCAGAAAAGAAGACACAAGACAGACAGAAAGGAGCTCCAGAATATGGCTGACAGACAGAAGCCTTTAAAACAGAGCAGATAAGAGAAAAATCAACTACACCAGTGGAACCATAGATGTCCCCACAAGGGAACCAGATGTTTTCACAGAGGGACAACCTGAAATGTAATATCAAGGGTCTCCAAGGTTACTTTACTGCATTTAGTGTACCCTTTTTCTTTTTCTCTTTTTTAAAAAAACAGAGGTGGCATAATCCTTACAGTGCAGGGAAGGAAGGAGGTAATTCTCTGAAAAAACAGGGCTTTGGCAGCTGCTGGGAGTCGCTCAGTCCCTCCTTATACTTACAGGATTAGCTCTTCTGGTTTCGTTCCACCCCAAGCACGCTCCATCTCCTAACATTTCAGTAGTCAGCTCTCAAAAATTTCCGGGGCGGTGGGGGGTACCAAAATTTGTAACTTAAAGTTCACTTAATGAATTTGAAGTCAATTCATGCAAATTTAATAATGAGGACAGGGTTTGAGAAAAAGAAAAAGGGAGTTTTACTGCTTTGCTAACAAAGGAAAAACACAGGGGTCTCTGCCCAAAGGTGGTAACTCTCTTTGTCTGAAGGGACAAGGGGTTTTAAAGGAGTTTCAATTGTTAACCTGGGAGATACTCAGTTCTTACGTCCCCAGCAGGCATTGCCCTGTGCAGTGTGTGTGCTCCAGGCAGCCAGCTAGTGGCTTCTCTTATCCTGCTTAACAAAGGGGGGTAAGGTTCATCACAGTTCTTTAAAACACAGTTCAAAGGGATGTCAGCCTTACATGCTTTATTACCCATTTTCATGTCAAATATCCTTAAGTTTTTTCCACAGAAATCACACAACAAAACACACAAAAACAAACAAACAAAAAACACAGAAAAAAAACACAAAACACAGAAAAAAAAACACAAAAAAAACAGAAACTCGGCACAGAAACAGAAAAACAGAGGAGCAATGGAACATCTTGCTAATGCTCCGGGATAGGAACTTCTGTGTGTCTGTTGGCACCTCTCTACCCTTTCAGAGGAATTCACTACAGAATAGAACAGAGGACAGAATGATTCTCGTTACTGACCCAGACAGGAGTATATGTGTGCCTCCCCAGGCCACCTCTCTGTCATCAGAAGAGATCTCCCTTTACCGGATATCAAATGTTATATAGGTGCTACTTACCAATGGAGGCCTCCTCCACCATGAGCTTGCTAATTGTTTTAGTGCGGTGGTTCACTGCAGTTCTCCCCGGAACAAAAGCTCACTCCAAGGCCTTGGAACTTGCCTCTCCAGGACGGAGCCCTGGAGGGAAGGCCAGCTTCAGAATTTCCAGCAGTCTGGTCTTGTGATCTGTTGGGGCAGGTTCATCTCGCTGCGGAACTACAAAATGTTAGACCACGATTCAAGAAAAGACCACTGACTCCAATTAAAGTCAAATTAACACAAGCTTATTATTTTCAGTGGCCGGGCTGCATCTTCCTCTCAAAATAGTGGAAACAAGACAGCAAACCCACCTCTCCTACAGCCCAGCTTTATAGCCCAGAAAGTTACACAAAAGGGGCGTTACAGAAAACAGAATTTTGATAAGCATCACACTAATTTTTGTTTACATTTTTTTTTGCTGGCCCTAGAATCAGAAATTATGAGGACCATTAGAGCCTCAGAGAGGGTCGTTGTATGGTCAGGGAAGGCCATTATTTATGAGGTGTCACTGAAGTTTCAGAGAGGGCTGCGATCTGGTCAGAGAGCTAGGCATGGGGGAGTTCAAGGCACGGGCAGGCATTTCAAGCAGGTTCAGAATTTGCAGTAATTTATACTAAAGCCAAAATTATCTTTTCATGGTTTTGTGGAAAGATGGCTCCTAATTTTAATAAAAGCTTAGGTTGGGTTTATCAACCGTGTCCCTTACTTTTGGAAACTCCTCTACAAACTCCAAGGTTGTGAACTACTGAGCATTTTCCAATCCAGATATGTATTCACAGATTTTCTAACTCTTCTCCTCTAATTGTGTCTTACTTGAGGCTAAGGTAATGTCAAGACATTATTCTGGATGAGAGTGGGAAGATTATTGTGCAGCACATATTTGCATATACATTGGATTCATTTTCCAATTTTCCATTCGAAATACTGAATCCCTGACACTAACCCATAGCTTACTAGATTCTAACTACTAATACTAATATGATGGAGAAAAATAACCCAAATAGAATTGAAATACAAGCATTTCAGAGGAGGCATGGTGTATACTAGAATTGCCTTTTGCAAGATAAAGGGTAGGTGTTATAAATCTAGTGAATTTTTTATTAAAATAATTCTCCATGTGTTTTAAAAATGAACAAATATGTCAATTCCTGACTCCCTTTCTCTCTAGCCTATTCCGCACGTGTATTTTTATATGCACATATAGAATCCTACCTGGTATCACACGTACATTTGTGTGAGGTGCCTGACTTGGCAGATACAAATTGTGAGAAGAGATCACTTCTCGTAAACGCTGTTGGACCTAAAAATTCAACCTATGGGTGAGCTTCCTAGTAGAACATTATACATAAATCCATTTTCAGTAAAATAAATATTATTTTTCCATCTGTGGTTGGTATATATTTTATGATGAATTACGTTTTTCATATATATTGCTACTATTTAATGTCTGTGTGTATTTTGTGTGTATGTATGTGATGTATGTGTGTGTGTGTGTGTGTGTTTATATATATATATATATATATATATATACACTCTAAAAATATTTCAAAATATGAATTACATGTGTCTTATATACACTCTCAAAATTCATTCTTTTTCATGTATGTGGATTAATAATCAACTTCTCAAAAGATTTATCTCAGAAATATTCATCCACTTGAAATACATATTTGTTTTCTATAACAGAAAACTCACTACAGCGAATGGTGGTTACAAATATCAATATTTCTACAGTAACTGACCCAGTTTAACATCAATGCAAGTGAATTCCTATGGGACATGATGAGTCTTTTGACGTTCAATTTCATTCAACACTGGTATATTAATATTTCTTCAGTTTTTGCACTTCATAATATATATATTTCATCCACAAGTTCACAAATTTATATGCATTTGTTTCACTTTCAATCACTTCCTGCTTCAGAACACATGCATTCCTCCAGGTTTCTTGACTGGTCTTTTCATGAGACTTCTTTCCAAACACATTTTTTTCAATTTCCATCATCACTTTTGAAGCAAAACTCACACACATCATGATAAACCATAACCCTAATATTACCATTAGATGTATTACTGGTTGGAATGAATGATTGTATATCAATATAAGATTCCCTGTATAATTTCAGATGTGAATTCAATCCATTATTTAAAGTTGGAACCAGTTACATTACTTATTCACAGTATGGTCTATTCATGCATTATCTCTATTTTCATAAACACAGGGTACATCTATTTGCACCCCCAATAATAATTTATAGTCTTCAAATATTGCTCCCAGAAATGGTGGAAGAAATACTCATGCACCTGATCTACACATACATTTTGTCACAGTAATATTCTGGACACAAATGCAAAGTTCACACTTATGATTGTACCATATCCTAAGTGGAAAGTGAGCATGGATTCCTAAAACATCCATTTCACCTTTGTCTAATGCTCTCAAATATAAATCCTATTGGTGACTACATATTTGTTTCTTCCTAAGATTATGTATTCAACCTCAAGCCTGTTGAAAATGTCTAATCCTGTCACTCACTTTATACTCCTTCTGAATATACTCACAGGAATAGAGCAGAGAGCCCTGAGAACAGCTTAAGCAGAGCTTATATACTTTCTTTGGAGAGGGCAGGGACAGAAATTTATTGATGGGTCAGAGCGAGTGGGCGGTTAGTGTGAATCTGGGTGAGGGAATACATTCTGCAATTTGGCAGTTGGGGACAGCACAATCTGGGAACAAGATTACAAACAGTTCTCAAGATTTCAACAGTGTTTTGTTAAGCATACAGAAAAACAGGAAGTTACAAGTACCTTTTTTATTAACCTTTCATTCCGCACTTCTTCTTCTTGCTACTTTTAATCATAAAAGTGATTATTGGGGCGTGTCACATTCTATGTCTGCTAGTGGGGTATTACCATAAGTTTAACTTGTCCAATTTGAGCTTGGAGTAAAGAAATTACATGGTTGAGCAAACAGGGTTTTATAGTTAGAAATAATATGAGGATTATTATTGGACAGGCCAGGGTTGATAAAAGCGTAGATAACAAGGGGGACTGTGTGAACCAAGACTCAAACCACCCTTTTTGGGCCTCTCTCTCTCGTTGACGCTTTTCAAGGCATCCTTTTATTTTACAACCTCAGTATGGTCGGCATCAAAACAACATTCTTACATCAATGCAGCACAAAGGCCCCCTTCTCTCATGGAGGGGAGGTCCAACCCTCAACTTGAGTGTAAAACAACTTCAGAGAGAGATGTTAAAGATTCCTGCAAAGCTGTGATGGAGGTTTCTATTATCTTTAAGTTTTGGTCTCTTGCTGCTTCTATTTGGGTCATTTGTTGTGTACCATGGAGCAGGGCAGTGGTTCCTGTGACTACCCCTGCCACAACTCCAATTCCTAATATGATGGCTAAAGTGAGGGATATATGTTCCCAGTGGAACCGGGTTGTATGCCCCCCTGTTTGAACTTCAAATGAACCTGGGTCATTATAGAGCAATCTGGGACACATCTTCACCATTACACAATTAATCACATCTGTTGACCATTTCATGAAAACATAAACAATGTTTAAGTATATAGAATTATACTGTTGTAGGGACGGACAAGGCACGGCACCTAAGATAGCACCAAAGACAGGGAAACAGTCCTATTTGGTTGCAACCGGATTCAGAGGGCATTGCTTCTGTTGTAATCAATTAACTCCCTGAACCCCAATTTTAGGTAGTTTTAGAATTTTGTACCCAACATGAAAGAGAAGGGACTCAGAAGTTCACAGTCTGCAGAAATTCACAAAACGAAGCTTTTTTTTTCTGTTTTTTCCTCTATTGTGGGCAAGTTAACTTTTCAAGGACACCTGGGAGGCAGAGAGCTTTTTTTTTCCTTTTCTTTTATCCCCCTGCCAACTGTTACCATGGAGCCCAGTTTGTAACTTTTTATCTTAGAAATGTAGCCATCTCTGTGAAGCCCCAGCTCAAGGCCAGAGGCCTTGTTCACATATTCTGTGAAAAACTATTAAGGGGGTGTCTAGCTTAGGAGTGATGATTTTTCCAGCCAGTAGGCAAGTAGAACAGGGCAACAGAATAAGAGGAAGTTAATCTACACTGAACTCATTTATAGAGACTCTTTTGCTGAAAGTCCTAAAGTCAGCCATGGTGAAGACTTCTGGAGAAGTTCAGTGAAGATTTTTCTGAGGGCCTGGTACAGAGGGGGAAGATGGGGAAGGCGGGAGGTGAGAGCAGCTCCGTGGATCTCAGAATAAGGAAGGAGAGATGTAAAAGAATAATGGGAAAGGATTTTGGGATTTTCCTAGCAACATAAATTGAGCAGTAGAAACGGTAGAGCAGAAAGGAAGACGGGAGTGAGTATCCCAAAAAGCCTGTGAGGGACTTTAAAATTTAGTAACCTGTTTTCAGTGATGACAAAGCAACTTTAAAGGCCATTTTCATTACATCTTCGATAGGGGTCTGAGGGCTCTCCTAAGCTGGTTTGAGCTTTGGGTTAGGTGGTAAGAGGACCTGGTGGGACCCGTTGTGGGCACTGACAGGAAAAGAGAGAAGTGAGTGGGTGGATGGGTACCTCAGTACCTGCTACCTCAGCAAGGGGGCAATGCTCTGAGAACCGGCGGAGGTTTCGTTTTTTGATCTAGTAATTGGAGAAGAGAAATCAGGTTTGCTGAGGTGGGACTGACAGCAGAGAGTATGGAGCAGAAGGCTGAGTTTGAGGAACTATTGGAGAAGCATAGTTCAGGATGTGAGCGAAAGAGGAAAAAGGCCTTCACATAGGGGAATTTCCTTTCACCCTTTTGAGCACTTGCAGAAGTTAAAAAGGTCACACAGAATTTGAGGATCTAGAGACTCCTCTGGGGGCCATGAGTTTGGGTTGTCTAAGTGGTAATATGGCCAATGCTGTGTACTGAATTTGATGAGGATTTTGGGTTCCACCAGGCAGCCCCTGTATGCTCAAATCCCCATGACTTACAGAAGAAGTCGGCTTTTCCCCCACACAGCCGTGGCGGTTTGTGGCTTTGATAGTCTGCCGGGCAAACATACTAATATAGGCTAGCCAACCTGCATCTGGCTTGCCTGTCCCTACAACCATAATGTTTGTTTCCATTATCTATGGTACGGAAAGGATTTAATGGAATTTTAATGGGATCCTCTTCATCAGGGATATTCTAATAGAAAAGACCTATAGCCAGCTGGCAAATGTCTGGGTGGAGAGATGGCCTCCAGGTCCCTAAGTGGGCTGTATGCAAGAGAGACCATACTTCTTATCTAGTAGGATTTGTGATCAGCCATCGCTGCAGTAGGGGCTGATGAGCGTTAGGACTACGGGTGGCCAAGGAGAGAGTCTATAGCCTTACCCACGTGGCGAATATGCAATTTGAAAGGGTTTCCAGTCTTTTCCAGTTTCCAGCCAGAGTCTGGACATGGCACAGGCTTGAGATGAGACGCATGGATGGAGGAAGTGATTCCTCTACTTTTACTGCTTTAGGTGCTATAAGTAGCACCTGGAATGGTCCTTTCCAGCGGGGTTCCAGGGATGACACCTGATGTCATCTTATGTAGAGGAAGTCTCTTTCTTGATATCAATGTGGATTCCCCTCGTCCCCAGGTTGGAAGGCAGTAGCCAGCTGTTTCCACAGGTATATCTGAGTTCTTACAAGAGATTTAAGTCTGTCAAGCAAGGGTGTGTGGAAGGGATCCTTAGGTCTTCGAGTCGGGGTTAGGTCTCTTAGTGGAGGAGGGGCCCATAGAGAATTTCATAGGGGGTGAGGTTACACAAAGAAACAAAGGGAGTATTTCTTGCATGAAACAGTGCATAAGGCAGGAGCATAGTCTAATCTTTTATGCCGGTCTCTAAGCTTAATTTCGTTAAGGTCTCTTTAATGGTTTTATTTATTTTTTTACGTGTCCTGATCTCTGGGGTCTATAAACACAATGTAACTTCCAATTAATCCCCAGGGTCCTGGCTATCCCCTGATTTACCTGGCCCATGAAGGGTCTTCAATTATCAGACCATGTTACATTAGGCAGGCCGTGTCTTTGATAAATATCTTTCAGGATCTTCTTGACCACAATTTGTGCCGGTTTTCTTTTCTTTTTTTTTTGGTGGGAATGGCTTCAATCCATCCTGAAAATGTATCTACAAAGACTAGGAGATATTTAAGCCCATACCTTGCTGGCTTAATTTCAGTAACGTTCACTTCCCAGAATTGTCCTGGTCTAATTCCTCATAGGTGCTTTCCTGTAGGAAGCTTGGAAGTGTAAGCATTAACCAATTGACAGAACTGACAGGCTTTTGTTACCCATTCAATTATTTCCTTTCACTGTGAGTGAGTTTGTCTAAAACTCTGTTCTTGATCCTACAGTAATGCCTGCAGTTTTTTTGAACCAAGTTGATTGAGTTGATGTACATTTTTAACGTAGTGTAGGGCTTTCTGAAATTGCAGGCTGGGCTCACTGAAGTTGAGGAGTTCATTGTCAGTGTTCTTAGATGTTATCAAAAGCTTGCTGGTGCTCAAGGGTCCATTGGAATTGGGCATTCTCATTTAACAGCGGGTATAAAGGAGCAGCTAAGAACACAAACCCAGGTCCATAACCTGCTAAAGCCAGCAGTCCCAAGAAACTCTCTATGTTGTCTCCTGTTAAATGGGGGTGGTATCTGCACAACGGTTTGTTTCCTGGGCTCAGTGAGCCATCATTTACCGTGCCTAAGGGAATACCCCAGGAAGATTACTTCTTGCTGGCAAATTTGGGCCTTTTTGTCCGAAGCTCTCTACCCGAGTTGAGCAAGGCTCAGATAATAGTGCTTGGGTCTCAGACTCACAGTTTTCTTTGGTGTTGGCTGCCAGTAGCTGGACATCCACATATTGAAGCAGAATGACTTCGGGGTGTGTAGTTCTGAAGTTGTAGAGATGTCTGTGAAGGGCTTCATCAAAGAGAGTGGGGGAGTTTTTGAACCCCTGTGGGAGTCTAGTCCAAGTTAGTTGAAAAGACGTTCCGGTTTCTGGGTCTACCTACTCGAAAGCAAACACCAACTGACTATCTTTATGCAGAGGCAAGCAAAAGAAAGCATCTTTTAAGTACAGAACAGTATACAATATTCACTCTGCCACAGCAAAGATGTTATTGGGGTTCCAGCATGCTGGGGCTCAGAGCTCACTTAAATAGAGCAGAGAGCCCTGAGAACAGCTTTAACAGAGCTTACATACTTTTCTTGGAGAGGCAGAAAGGGAAATTTATTGATTGGTCAGGGCGAGTGTGCGGTTTGCGTGCACCCGGGTGAGGGAGTATATTCTGCAGTTTGGCAGTTGGGGACAGCACATTCTGGGAACAAAATAGCAAACAGTTCTCAAGATTTTAACAGTGGTTTGTTAAGCATACAGAAAAACAGGAAGTGACAAGTGCCTATTTAATTAACCTTTCACCTAAGCAAAATGGAAAGTGAGCATGGATTACTAAAAACAACCATGTCCAGGTTGCCTAATGCTCTCAAATGTTAATCATATTGGAGGCAACATATGTCTTTCTTCCTAAGATTATATATTCAACCTCAACCATGTTGAAAATGTCTAACCCTCTTACATTATACTTTGCCTGATTTCCTAATGTCTCTATTGATATCTGCTTTCCTACTTATTTTCCCCAGTTCATCATTGTGACTGACCCTTCGCGTGTGCTGACACTGACATTCACTCACTACCCAAAAATCTATTGCTAAAGAATTTTGTCCAAATGCCATAATCACTCTTTTTTCTAAACCTACAGGCTATCTTCCTAATCCTACCGACTATGCCTTTTTGACTGGATGTTCTCTTCGACATTCAATCATCCAAGGTAGAAGGTCCTATCCCATTTTATATCGATTTATCTGAGACATCTGTGCAGAATGTAATTCAAAGCTAAGTATACCAATCATGGGCCCAATGCACTTCTAGGCTTCAAATCTTACCTAGATTTATATTTTCATACTTATATTTCACCTATATATTCTTGTAAATATTGCAGATTCCCAATACTATTAGTCATCACGCAGAATGATTCCTAACCCAAATCGAACCTGTTATTAACCCTAACCATACACTGTTCCCTCAATCTAACTTTACAGAAGAGCAGGCCCAGAGTTGGTCTTTCAATACAGGAATGTAGGAGATCTTCCACATGCTGAGAAACTCAAAGATCCATGTAGAAATGAACTCTGGAGAAGTTGTAGGCAGCTATGAAGGACCTGAGAGAGCAAAAGTCATCTTCAATGGCAAACAACCTTGTCAGGATGAAGGGTTTTGTCTGTATCAGTCTCTCTGTTCTTAATATAGAGAAGATGGACCAAACCAGGCCTGTTTGGAGAGCTGTTCCCTGGTGCCTATGGTTGATATACCATTCTAACTTGTGAAAGTGTCACAGTAAGTAGGGGCAGCCTCCATCTCATGGGACACTTGGAAGCAACTCTTAGGACCAAGTGGTTGCCAAGGCAGTTAGCTCATTCAGTTCCTAAAGGAAGTGACCTACATCTCTTCCTTGGTGATGGAACTCTCTGAACTTGGGATCCAGGAAGCCAGGCACTCAGAGCCAGTTGCAGTACTAGTCCCAGTGGACTCACTTGTTTGGATTTACCAAGGAAAGAGTCAGTCTTTCTTGGTACCTGCTGATGTGAGGATGGAAAAAGCCAGAAGAGCTCTGAAGAGGGGCCTTTACTGAGAAAGCAGGTAGTGGCTAACCGCTGGCTCCAGACAACTTCACAGTGTTGGCCAAGGAGACCAGACCCGAGACAGGACAGGCCATTTCAGGAAAACATAGTAGGGCCCACCAGTCATAGGACACTCTGGATAGTTACAGACATACTAGGGGGAAGGTGGTGCCTTTGTGGGTGTGGGTGTGAGTTTGTGGTTTTGTCTCATGTTCTGAGAATAGGTAAGAAAGGCGGTTTGTTTGGTTTGGAGTGGACAAACTCTAGTATGACTTATGACAAGGTGAGTGTTTCTATATCTGTGTATCCCACTGTGTCCTTCGTTGTAGACATTAGAAAAGAGAATGCATCACGGATGTGTCCTGTCTAGTAGAAAGCTTCCCAGCATTCATCCTACCCTATTTATGAATGGACTGTCACTTGCCTTAGGGATGGGCAACACCTACTTCCTTCCTAAGTCCCTGTTTTCATCAGGAATTCTGGCCACTCTCCAAAATAGGCTCATGGTTTTGTGTGCAAGATATGTACCACCTCCAAGCTCTGGGACATGGCCGTGCACTGGATAGCTGAAGGGAATGGGGAGCATCTCAGAAATCTCAGATATCAGTGTTACCAGGAAAATATCAGTGGAGAAACACTGCTTTGGGCCTTTTGCTTACCTATTGTTCTGTTGCCCTGAATCTCAGGAAGGTTTTTGCCTCAAGCCACCACTTTGTGAATCGTGAAGAAAACAGTTTTTAAACGGAATTGAATAGGCATCACCTGTGGCTCTTTGCTTAATTGCTTTGGAAAGGGACTTGTCTAAATCAGGTTCTTGGCCCTGTGTTAGGCCGTGGATTAGATTCTCAGCACCTGATGGATCCAAAGAATGATCCCATTTGTACATCCAAAACCAAAATAGCAAAAAGTTCAGTCATTGTGGATGAAGTCTCTTGCCTTCCTCTGTTAGGTTACTGATCTCCATCAAGTGAGAATAGGGATCCTTTCTTTCAAATGAGCTCTTCAAAGCCCTGCAGAGGCTAGCCCATAGGTGCTTGGGTTTTCTCACGACTCCATATCACATTAAGAATCTATACCTGACAGTCATTAGGCCTCAAATTGGAGAAGCAGAGCAGTATTAAAGGCAAACCTATTTGACCACTCCTGGTTCACAGAAAGGGTGTCCAGCCCACCATGACTTTAGCCAAATGAGGGGAAAGGGACCTTATTTTGGACACGGTCTTGGGCTCCACCCCTCATGGAAAACTCCAGCCATAGGTAATGATGAGTGTCTATGTGGAAGAATATGAGGGCGATGAAGGAGTGTTTTGGTTTTAATTGTGGTCATTTGCGTGGCAGTTGAATGAGATGACTGTGTCCATCTGGGCTTGAACTCTGGAGTGATTCCCCTTAGAAAATGAGTTCTGGTACTGAACTCAGAGAAGTATTGTCATGAATTTTGTTGGGATTTTAGCAGGCCACGCATGAGAGTCACCCTTGGAAACTGAGATCTAGGCCCAGGGTGGCTTTCCACAGAGCACTGGGTATCTCATCCAGGATATCACATGATTTATTCTGAAATAATTGGCAGCCATAGTTGAAAGTCAAAACACACATGGACCTTACATTGTAGAACTCAATGTACCTGGCTTCATGTGACCTTTGGCCACTCTTTGGGAAGCCTTGCCTGTGAGAGTCCTCCAGAGCTTTCATTGAAATTAGCTTCCTCAACACTTAATGGTCCCTGAATGATTTGAACCCACAGTGCCTCCAACTTCATCCTTGAAAAACGGGGAAGATATATACCATGAAATGTTTTAAATTCCCATGACCAGGTGGCACTTGAGAACCTTTGGATGTCCTGCTGCTGATCTTGAGTGTTCCAGCAAAAGCGTTGATTGACTGTGTTTCATTTAAATGGTGTAGAACAGAGATGCCAGTAAGTTGGAGCCTGCTGAGTAGTGGGCCTATTGCAGTGGTGTGCAAGTGTGTGATAAAGCATTTGTGGTGGGGCCATGTGAATGTGCTATTGGCTTTTAAATGGCTTGGGACTGACATGGTGCAGCCAGCAGACCCTTATATGTAAAGGCATCTTGTTATTTGGAGAGATTTCAGGGCAATTTTCAGAATCAGGTTGCTATGGACAAGGGGGCAAGCTATGTTGGATAGAAGCCTGGTTGGTGCTTTCTCCTGCAGATCTTGACCCACAACACATGACAGAACTCCCTCCAGCACTGTCTCCCAGTTGAACTTGTTGTATTTCATGAAGCGAATACCAAAGTCCCAGTGCAGCACCAATAAAAACCACGAAAAGTGGAGGAATTCCAAATAGCATCACAGTCCACATGGGAAGAAACTTAGCCTCCAGTGGCACCAGTTTACCTACAAAGAGAGAATTCAGCAATGCTGCCTCAAGTTCAATGTAAAATAAGAAACCATGTCCTCCAGGTCACATAGATGCAGACCCAGCTTTGATGGTCTAACTAGAAAGGAAGCTAATGCTCCTGAGAATAGCATATATTTCAAGTGCCCAATCTTGGAGGCAGTTTCTCAAAAAGTCTATAGGCCAACAGAGCTCCATGTTTGTGGAGTATTTACCCACACAGGTAATGTCAAGTCATTGTTCTGGATGAGAGTGGGAATAATTTTGTGTAGCACATATTGCATACACATTGGATTCCTTATCTAATTTTCCATTCGAAATACTGAAACCCTGACACTAACACATACCCTACTAGACTCTGACTACTAATCCTAATATGAGGGAGAAAAATAACCCAAACAGAATAGGAATACAAGCAGATCAGAGGAGGCATGGTGTATATTTGGACTTTCCTTTTGCATTTCATAGGGTAGGAGTTATATATCTAGTCAATTTTTTGTTGGAAAAGGTCTCTATGTGTTTTTAAGTTAAGAAATATGTGAATTCTTGTCTCCGTTTCTCTGTAGCTTATTCAGCACATGTATATTTATATGCACATATAGAATCCTTCCTGGTATGAAACATGCATACTTGTGAGGTGGCTGACTTGGCAGATACAAATTGTGAGAAGAGATCACTGCTCCTAAACAGTGTTGGAACTGAAAATTCAACCTATGGGTTAGCTTCCTAGTTGAATAACACTATACGTAAATCCATGATCAGTAAAAAGAATATTTTTGGATCTGTGGATAATATATATTTCGTGGTGAATTTCGATTGGCATATATATTGCTCTTTTTAATATCTCTGTGTGTGTGTTTGTGTGTGTGTGTGTATATATATATATATATATGTATATACACACACACACACACACAAGAAGTGTATATATATATATATATATATATATATATATATATATATATTTTCTCCAGATTTTTCAAAATATGAAATATATGTGTCTTATACCCACTCCGTAAATTCATTCATATTCATGTATATGGATTTATAATGAACTTTTCACAAGATTATTCTCAGAAATATTCATCCCCCTGAAATACATATTTGTTTCCAGTACTGAAAACTAACTTCAGTTAATGTTGCATACAAATACTAATATTTATACAGTAACTGACCCAGTTTAACCTCAATGCAAGTAGATTCCTATGGGACATGTTGTGTATTTTAATGTTCATTTTTATTCAACACTGGTACATTACTATTTCTTCAATTTATGCACATCATAGGATATATATTTCATCCACCAGTTAGCAAACTTATAGGCATTTGTTTCACTTTCAATCACTTCCTGCTTCAGAGCACATGGATTCCTCCGTGTTTCTTGAATGGTCTTTTCATGAGACTTCTTTCCAAACACATTATTTTAAATTTCCATAATCAGTTTTGAAGCAAAACTCACAGACTCTTCATGATAAACCATAAACCTAATATTACCTTTAGATGTATCAGTGGTTGGAATGAATGTATGTGTATCAATATAAGATTTCCTTTATATTTTCAGATATAAATTGAATGCATTATTTAACTTTGGAACCCATTATATTATTTATTCACAGTATGGTCTATTCTTGCATTATCTCTATATTCATAGTCACAGGGTACACCTATTTGTACACCCAATACTAATTTGTACATCTTCAAAATATTGCTCCCAGAAATGGTGGAAGATATACTCAAGTCACCTTATCTACATGTACATTTTATCACAGTAATATTCTGGACACGAAAAGCAAAGGTCACACTTATTATTTTACCAATGTAATGGTCAGGCGAGTGTCAGAGGAAGAGACCACAAGAGACTGTCTCATGCAACAGCCAAGGGTTTATGGGGGTCCAGCATGCTGGGGCTCAGAGCTCCCTTGAATAGAGCAGAGAGCCCTGAGAACAGCTTAAGCAGAGCTTATATACTTTCCTTGGAGAGGGCAGGGAGGGAAGATTATTGATGGCTCAGGGCGAGTGGGCAGTTTGCATGCAAACAGGTGAGGGAGTACATTCTGCAGTTTTGCAGTTGGTACAGCACATTCAGGGAACAAGATTAGCAAACAGTTCTCAAGATATCCACAATGTTTTGTTAAGCATACCAAAAAATTGGAAGTGACAAGTACCTATTTTATTAACCTTTCATTCCCCACTTCTTCTTTTGGTTACTTTTAATCATTAAAGTGATCATTGGGGGTGTCACATTTTATGTCTGCTAGTGTGGTATATTGTTTTCTTATTACCATAAGTTTAACTTGTCCAATTTGAGCTTGGAAAAAGGAAACTACACGGTTGAGCAAACAGGGTCTCACAGTTAGCAATAATATGAGGTTTATTAATGGACCAGCCAGGGCTGATAAATGCGTAGTTAACCAGAGGGACTCTGTGAACCAAGACTCAAACCACCCTTTTGGGGCCTCTCTCTCTTGTTGATGCTCTACAAGGCGTCTTCTTAATTTAATCATAGATTCTTTTACAACTCCAGTATGGTCGGCATAATAACAACATTCTTCACTCAATGCAGGACAAAGGCCCCTTCTCTCAATAAGAGGAGGTCGAACCCTCGCCTGTTCTGTAAAACAACTTCAGAGAGAGAGGTTAAAGATTCCTGTAAAGCTGTGATGGAGGTTTTTAATATCTTTAAGTTTTGGTCTATTGCTACTTCTAATTGGGTCATTTGTTGTGTCCCATGGACTAGGGCAGTGGTTCCTGTGCCCACCGCTGCAGCAACTCCTATTCCTAATAGGATGGAGAAAGTGAGGGATACGGGTTCCTGGTGGAACCAGGTTGTATGCGCCCCTATTGGAACTTTAAATGATCCTGCGTCATGATAGAGGACTCTGGGAAACATCTGCACCATTACATACTTAATCAGAGAAAGAGACCACAAGAGACTGTCTCATGCAACAGCCATATGTTGATCATTTTATGAAAACATAAACAATGTTTAAGTATATAGAATTATACTGTTGTAAGGACGGACAAGGCAAGGCACCTAAGATAGCACAGAAGACAGGGAAACAGTCCTATTTGGTTGTAACCAGATTTAGAGGGCATTGCTTCTGTTGTAATCTTTTAATACCCTGAACCCCAAGTTTAGGTAGTTTCAGAATTTTGTACCCAACATGTAACGTAAGGGGCTCAGAAATTCACAGTCTGCAGAAGTTCACAAAAAGCAGTTTTTGTTTCTGTTTTTTTTCCTCTGCTCTGGGAAAGTTAACTTTTAAAGGACACCTGGTAGGGGGAGAGCTTTTTTCTTTTTTTTTCTTCCTGCCAGCTGTTACCATGGAGCCCAGTTGGTAACTTCTTTATCTTAGAAATGTAGCCATCTCTGGAAGCCCCAGCTCAACGCCAGAGGCCTTGTTCACATATTTTGTGAAAAAATAGTAAGGGGGTGTCTAGCTTAGGAGTGCTGATTTTTCCAGCCAGTGGCCAAGTAGAACAAAGCAACACAAAAAGAGGAAGTTTATCTACACTGAACTCTTGTATAGGGCCTCTGTTGCTGAAAGTCCTAAAGTCAGCCATGATCAAGGCTTCTAGAGAAGGCCATTTAAGATTTTTCTGTGGGATTGGAACAGAGGGAAAGACAAGGAAGGTGGGGGGTGAGAGCAGCTCCGTGGTTCAGAGAATGAGGAAAAAGAGATATAAAAGAATAATGGGAAAGGGGTTTGGGATTTTCCTGGCAATAAAACTTGAGCAGTAGAACAGGTAGAGCAGAGGGGAGGATGGGAGTGAGTATCCCAAAAAGCCTTTGAGGGACTTTAAATTCTTTGTAACCTGTTTTCAGTGATGACAAAGCAACTTTAAAGGCCATTTTCATTACATCTTGGATAGGCGTCTTAGGGCACTCCTCAGCTGGTTTGAGCTTTGTGTTAGCTGGTAAGAGGACCTGGTGGGACCCGGTGCGTGCACTGACAGGAGAAGAGAGGAGTGAGTGGGTGGAAGGGTACCTCAGTACCTGCTACCTCAGCAAGGAGGCAATGGTATGAGATCCAGCGGAGGTTTTTGTTTTTGATCTAGTAATTGGAGGGGAGAAATCAGGTTGCTCATGTGAGAGTGACTGCGGAGTCTGCAGCAGAAGGCGGGGGGTGAGGATGTATTGGAGAAGCATAGTTCAGGATGTGAGCAAAGGAGGGAAAAGGCATAAACATAGGGGAATTTCCTTGGAAGGAAATTCCCAATTGATGGATCTTTTTGAACACTTGCCGAAGTTGAAAAAGTCACACAGAATTTGAGGATCTGGAGACCCCTCTGGGGGCCATCAGTTTTGGTTGTCTAATTGGTAATATGGCCAATGCTGTGTACTGAATTTGATGAGGAGTTTGGGTTCCACCAGGCAGCCCCTGTATGCTCACATCCCCATTATTTTCAGAAGAAGTCCGCTTTTCCCCCACACAGCCATGGCTGTTTGTGGCTTTGATAGTCTGCCGGGCAAACATAGTATTCTAGGCTAGCCAACCTGCATCTGGCTCGCGTGTCCCTAGATCCATAATGTTTGTTTCCATTATCTGTGGTACAGTAGGGATTTAATGGAATTTTAGTTGGATCCTCTTCATCAGAGATATCCCAATATAAAAGACGTATAGCCAGCTGACAAATTCTGGGTGGAGAGATGGCCACCAGGTCCCTAAGGGGGCTGTATGCGAGATAGACCATACTTCTTGTCTAGTAAGATTTGTGATCAGCCATCGCTGATGAACGGGCTGATGAGGGTAAGGACTACTGGTGGACAAGGGGAGAGTCTATAGCCTTATCCACATGGCGAATATGCAATTTGAAAGGGTTTCCAGTCTTTTCCAGTTTTTCAGCCAGAGTCTGGAGAGGGCGCAGGCTTGAGATAAGAATTAGGATCCAGGAATTGATTCCTTCTACATTTACCACTGTAGGTTTTATAAGTAGAACCTGGTATGGTCCTGTCCAGCGGGGTTACAGGGATGACACCTGATGTTGTCTTATGTAGAGGATGTCTCTTATTTGATATCGATGTGGAGTCCCCTCTTCACCAGGTTGGTAGGCAGTGGCCAGCTGTTTCAACAGGTATCGCTGAGTTCTTTCAAGAGCTTTAAGTCTGTCAAACAAGGGGTTGTGGAGGGGATCACTAGGTCTTAGAGTTGGGGTTAGGTCCCTTACTGGAGGAGGGGCTCCATAAAGAATTTCATAGGGGGTGAGGTTACACAAAGAAATAGAGGGAGTATTTCTTGCATGAAACAGTGCATAAGGCAGGAGCATAGTCCAATCTTTTATGCCGCTCTCTAAGCTTAATTTCGTTAAGGTCTCTTTAATGGTTCTATTTATTTTTTTTACCGGTCCTGAGCTATGGGGTCTATAAGCACAATGTAACTTCCAATTTATCCCCAGTGTCCTGGCTAACCCCTGACTTACCTGGGCCATGAACGCCGGGCCATTATCAGACCCTATTACCTTAGGCAGGCCGTGTCTTGGAAAAATATCTTTCAGGATCTTCTTGACCACCAATTGTGCCTTTTTTGTGGGGAAGGCTTCAATCCATCCTGAAAATATATCTACAAAGACTAGGAGATATTTAAGTCCATACCTTGCTGGCTTAATTTCAGTAAAGTCCACTTCCCAGAATTGTACTGGTCTGGTTCCTAATAGGTGCTTTCCTGCGGAAAGCTTGGAAAGATAAGCATTAACATATTGACAGACCGGACAGACTTTTGTTACCTGTTCAGTTATTTCCTTTTGCTGTGAGTGGGTTAGTGGAAAACTCTGTTCTTGATCCTTCAGGAATGCCTGCAGTTTCTTTGAACCAAGGTGTGTGAATTAATGTACATTTTTAACGTAGTGTAGGGCTTTCTGAAATTGCAGGCTTGGCTCTGTCAAGTTGAGGAATTCAGTGCCAGTGTCGTTAGATGTTATCAAAAGCGTTCTGGTGCTCAGGGGTCCATTGGAATTGGGTATCTCCATTTAACAGCGGGTATAAAGAAGAAGTTAAGGACGCAAACACAGAAATCCATAACCTGCAAAACCCAGTAGTCCCAAGAAACTCTCTGTGTTGTCTGCTGCTAGATGGGGGTGGTATCTGCACAACCGTTTGTTTTCTGGGCTCAGTGAGCCATCGTTTACTGCCCCTAAGGGAATAGCCCAGGAAGATTACTTCTTGCTGGCAAATTTGGGCCTATTTGGCAGAAGCTCTATACCCGAGTTGAGCAAGCTCATATAATAGTGCTTGGGTCCCAGACTCACAGTTTTCTTTGGTGTTGGCTGCCAGTAGCAGGTCATCCACGTATTGAAGCTGGGTGACTTTGGGGTGTGTAGTTCTGACGTTGTTGAGATCTCTGTGGAGGGCTTCATCAAAGAGAGTGGGAGAGTTTTTGAACCCCTGTGGGAGTCTAGTCCAAGTTACTTGATCAGACGTTCCAGTTTCTGGGTCTACCCACTAGCAAGCAAACAGCAACTGACTATGTTTATGCAGAGGCAAACAAAAGATAGCATCTTTTAAGTCCAGAACAGTATACCATTTCTGCTAAGGGTTCAGAGTGATAAGCAGATTGTACGAATTAGTTACCGTGGAGTGAATGTCCTGCACTCTGTTATTAATCTCTCTTAGGTCTTGAACGGGGGATAGTCCCCGGTTCCTGGCTTTTTTTACTGGGAGCAGGGGAGTCTTCCAGGCCGATTGACAGGGCCTTAGGACCCTAAGGCCAGATATTTCTGAATATGGGGCCTTATCCCATCTTTAGCTTTTCTGCTCAGAGGATATTGTTTGACATTGATTGGGGAGGCTGAGGTTTTTAACTCCACTGTTCTTGGAGGTTGTTTCACGGCTAGGCCTAACCTAGCCATTTTTGCCCAGGTATCTGGGTAATCTGTTATCCATTTCTGGGGTAGCTTGCTTTTTTGAGCAGTCTTGGGGGGTGTGAAGAGTGGATGTTCATCTTCTACTGACATTTATAAAGCCAAGACTATAGGAGTTTTTACTGAAGGATTTAGAAATTTCATTTTGGGGCCTTCGGGGTTAAAAGTTGTTTTGGCCTGGAGCTTACTGAGCAGATCTCTGCCCATCAATGGGGCCAGGCATTCTGGGATTACTAGGAAGGAGTGATGGATTTTTCCTTTCCCCATGTCCATGGTCCTCTTAGTTGTCTATGTCTGATATTTACTGCCATTAGCCCTTTGAACTAGAGACATTTTATTTGATAGTGTGCCCAGTGGGGCCTTAAGGGCTGAGTATACTGCTGCTGTATCCACTTCAAAGTTTACCTGGGTCCTCTCCACTTCAAAAGTTACCCTGAGCTCGGGGAAGGGATCTGAGCCCCGACATTCTTAGTCATCCTTTTGAGTCAGAATGGCTGGCTGTCGTGGCTGTCTCTTTTCTAGGGCACTCTTTGGCCCAGTGACCTTTTTCTTTACAGTAGGCACAATGATCTGAGGCCAGGGGTGGCCTCTGGCGTGCGCCCAGGTTTCCGTTCCTGTCTTCCTGTTTGTTAATTTCTGGCCTATTTATTGTTGTGACCAGGACCTTAGTCAATGACTTAGTCTGTCTTTTGCATCTCTCATCTTCCCTTTGCTCCCTTTCTTTCTCTTTGTTTCTCTCATATAGTATACTTTCTCGGCTTCTCTGACTAAATCTCCCAAAGTCATATCTTGTGATCCCTCTAAGAGTTGTAACTTTCTTTTAATATCCAGGGCAGCTTGCCCAATGAAGGCCATCATGACAGATGCCTTTTGATCCTCTGCCTGAGGATCAATAGGAGTAAATCTCCTATATGCCTCCATAATTCTCTCTAGAAACATAGAGGGATATTTATCAGGCCCTTAAATTATCTCTCTTACCTTGGCCAAATTAGGTGGTTCCCTAGCGGCCGATTGGAAACCCACTATTAGGGCCTGGCAATAAGTGGACAGATGCTCCCTACCTTCAAAGGTGTTGGGGTTTCAGTTGGGTCAATTCAAGGGGAAGCTGGCTTTGATTATGTTGGGAAGTTGTGTTGGTCACACATCTGGTCCGAGAATATATTTTTTAGCTTCCAGGAGGTTTTTCTCTCATTCCTCTGCCGTAAAGAGAGTTCCTAGGATTTGTTGGCAGTCATCCCAAGTAGGCAAGTGTGAAAACCCCAGGTAGTTCTTTGAGTTCTTTTAGCCGGGCCAGCTTCCTCCAGGGAAGGAGGGGCTGTGTGTGACGCGGGGGAGTCATCTGGAGGGCACTGGGCCGGCCTAACTTCCTCCAATGGCAGAGAAGCAGAGTCAGCAGGGGAATCACTTAGAGGTTGTTGGGGGTTGGGGACAAGGGCAGGGGATAAGAAGGAGG
Source organism: Callospermophilus lateralis (assembly GCF_048772815.1). Taxonomy (NCBI): domain Eukaryota; kingdom Metazoa; phylum Chordata; class Mammalia; order Rodentia; family Sciuridae; genus Callospermophilus; species Callospermophilus lateralis. The sequence continues at coordinate 291,926 of NW_027512880.1, read as the reverse complement.
AGGAGAGTCCAGTAGAATCTTGAGACTCAGGGAGAACAGAGGGTGGAGGAGGAGGAGCAGAGGGTTTGAGAGATAGAATCGTGGTGGAAGGAGTAGGAGCGTAGGCAGGGACAAGGAAAGGCTTCACCCATGGAGGAGGAGATTTGCAGAGGTCCTGCCAAGTTAAGATATATGGCTGTTGATCTGGATGGCTATGTGGCCTCAGCTGAAAGACAATATCTCTGATTTTTCAAATTAGTGGGAAGTAGAAACATCCTTCTGGGGGCCATCCAACTCCAAAGGTGTGTCATTCTGAGGCACAGAGAGTCTGCCAGGTCCAGCGTTTTAATGAAAAAGAAAGATTCTGGGCCCTTAAGCAGACTTTGGTCCAGTGATCAAGGGTCAGGGAGAGAAGTGTTGAAGTGCTCTGTCCCAAAATGAGAGATACACAAACAGTGAAAGCAACGACATACTACACAGAGAAGACAAGACAATAAAGACAGACAATGGACGTCCAATACTGAGAAAAGGACTGAGTAGCCCTCAAAACCTGATGGGCTGGCAATACCGAATCCAAAACAAAATATCACAGAGTCGAGGAGACTATTGTTCCTTGATTTCCTGAGTCCTCTGGGGCGTCCCCCAGGGATGTGGCCTGTGGCTCTGTGACACGTCTGTCAGCCACCGTCAGAGAGAGCTCATGCTCAACACCGATAGCGATTTTGCAAAACCCTAACCTGAAACCTGAAACCAGAAAAAGTCACCTTACTTACCCTGAAAGGAGCCCCTTGGGGGTCTTTCGTCCGCCGCTGCTGGATCTCGCTGGTGCCTCCAGATGTAAAGATCGGGTGAGCGACAGAGGAAGAGACCACCAAGAGAATGTCTCATTCAACAGTAAAGGGTTTATTGGGAGACCAGCTTTCTGGGGCTCAGAGGTCACTTGAATAGAGCAGAGAGCAATGAAAACAGCTTAAGCAGAGCTTATATACTTTCCTTGGAGAGGGCAGGGAGGGAAGTTTATTGATGGGTCAGGGCAAGGGGGAGGTTTGCGTGCAAACGGGTGAGGGTGTGTATTCTGCAGTTTGGCAGTTGGGGACAGCACATTCTGGAAACAAGATTAGCAAACAGTCCTCAAGTTTCCAACAGTGTTTTGTTAAGCATACAGAAAAACAGGAAGTGACAAGTACCTATTTTATTAACCTTTCACCAATGCCTAAATGGAATGTGAGCATGGTTTACTAAAAACATCCATGTCCACGTTGCCTAATGCTCTCAAATCAATCTTATTTGTGACTACATATTTGTTTCTTCCTAAGATTATATATTGAACCTCAACCCTGTTGAAAATGACTAATCCTATCACTCACTTTGTATTTTGCCTGATTTCCTAATGTCTCTATTGATATCTGCTTTCCTACATATTTTCACGAGTTCATCATTGTGACTGACTCTTCACATGTGCTGACATTTACATTCACTCTCTATCCGAAATCCTATTGCTAAAGAACTTTTGGTCGAAATCCTATACTCACTCTTTTATTCTAAATCTACTGACTATCTTCCTAATCCTACCAATTATACCTTTTTGACTGGATGATCTCTTCTACAATCAATCATCCAAGGTACAAGATCTTAAGCCATTGTATATTGATTTATCTGAGACATCTATGCAGAATATAATTCAAAGCTAAGTATTCCAATCAACAGCCCAATGACCTTCTTGGATTCAAATCTTATCTAGATTTCTGTGTTCATACATATATTTCACCAATATATTCTTGTAAATATCGCAAGTTCCCAATACCATTGTTTGTTCCTCAGTATGATTCCTAACCCAAATCGAACCTGTTATTACCCTAAACATACACTGTTCCCTCAAACTAAGTTTACAGATGAGCCGGGACAGAGTTTGTCTTACAATAGTAATGTAGGGGGTCTTCCACCTGCTGAGAACATCAAAGTTCCAGGCAGAAATGATACCCTGGAGAAGTTGCAGGCAGCTATAAAGGACCTAAGAGATCAAAAGTCATATTCCATGGCAAGCAACCTGGTCAGTATGAAGGGATGTGTCTGAATCAGCCTCTCCTTTCCTATTGTAGAGAAGACTGATCAAACCATGCCTGCGTGGAAAGCTGTTCCCAGGTGCCTATGCTTGATATACCATTCTAACTTGTGAAAGTGTCACAGGAAGTAGGAGCAGCCTCCATCTCATGGGACCCTTGGAAGCAACTGTAAGTACAAAGTGGTGGCCAAGGCAGTGACTTCATTCAGTTCCTGAAGGAAGTGACCTCACCTCACTTCTTTGGTTATGGAAATCTCTGGACTTGAGATCCAGGAAGCCAGGCACCCAGATCCAGTCCCAGTCCCAGTTCCAGTGGTCTCACTTGTTTGGATTTACCAAGGACAGAGTCAGTCTTCCTTGGTACCTACTGATATGAGGATTGTCAAATGCCAGAAGAGCTCTGAAGAGGGACCTTTCCTGAGAAAGCAGGTATTGGTTCACCACTGGCTCCTGAAAACTTCACAAAGTTGCCCAAGGAGACCAGATCTGAGACAGGACAGGCCATTTCAGGGGAACATAGTATGGCCCACCAGTTAGAGGACACTCTGGATAGTCACAGACCTACTTGTGTTAAAGAGGTGCCTTTTTGCGTGTGGGTGTGAGTTTGTGGTTTTCTCTCAATTTCTGAGAATAGGTAGGAAAGGCTCTTTGTTTGGATTGGAGTGGACTGTTTCTAATAAGTCGTTTGACAGGGGTAGTGTTTCTATGTCTGTGTATCCCACTGTGTCTGTGGTTGTAGACATTAGACAAGAGAATGCATCAATGCATGTGTCCTGTCTAGTAGAAAACTCTCCAGTATTTATTCTGCCTAATTGATGAATGGACTGTGGTGTGCCTTATGGATGTTCAACACCTACTAACTTCCTAAGTTAATGTTTTCTTCCTGAATTCTGGACACTCTCTATTATAGGCTCATGGTTTTGTGTCCAAGATATGTACCATCTCCAAGATATGTGACATGACCATATACTTGAGAGCTGTAGAGAATGGGAACATCTTAGAAAACTCAGATATCAGTGTGACCAGTAAACTCTCAGTGGAGAAACCCTGCTTTGGTTCATTTGCTTACCTATGGTTCTGTTGCCCTGAATTTCAGGAAGGTCTTTGCCTCAGGCCACCCCTTTGTGAAGCCTGAATAAAACAGTTTTCAAATGAAAATAAATGGGCATAACCTGTGGCTCTTTGCTTAATTGCTTTGGAAAGGGATGTGTCTGAATCAGCCTCTTGGCCCTGTATGAGGTTGTGGCTTAGATTCTCAGCACATGATGAATCTAAAGATAGATTCCATGTGTGCAATCAAAAGCAAAATGGCCAAAAATCTGTCATTGTTGATTAGTCTCTTGCCTTCCTCTGTTAGGTCCCTGACCTCTATCAAGTGAGAATAGGGATCATTTGAATCAAATGAGTTCTTTGAAGCCCTGAAGAGATGCTTGTGTTTTCTTATGACTCCAAATCACATAAAAAATCTATCGCTGAGAATCAGTAGGCCTCAAATTGAAGAAGCAGAGCAGTATTAACGGCAGGTCTATTGGATCACTCCAGGTTCACAGGAAGGGTGTCCATGCCACCTTGACTTTAGGCAAATGAGGGGTAAGGGAGATTTTTTTGGACACTCTTTTGGGATGTGTCCCGCTTTGAAACCTCCAGCCACAGGTTATGATGAGTGTCTATATTTAATAAGATGAGGGCCATGTGGGAGTATTTTGGTTTAAATTGTGGTCATTCGTGTGACAGTTGGAAGAGATGACTGGATCCACCTGGGCTTGAACTCTGGTGTCATTCCCCTGAAAGACTGAGTTCTGGATCAGACATCAAAGAAGTATTGCCATGAATTGTGTTGGGATTTTCGGAGGCCACACATGAGATTCGCCTTTGGAATCTGGGAACTAGGCCCAGGGTGGCTTTCCACAGAGCACTGGGAATCTCAGCCAAGATATCACATAATTTTATTCTGAAAGACTTTGAAGCCATATTTACTAGTCAAAACACACATGGACCTCAATTGTAGACCTCAGTGGGCCTGGATTCTTGTGACCTTTTGGCCACTCTTTGGGAGGACTTGCCTGTGAGAGTTCTCCAAAACTTTCATTGAAATCAGCTTCCTCACCATTGAATGATTCCTGAATGAATTGATACCCACAGTGCCTCCAACTTCATCCTTGAAAATTGACTAGATAAATACCATAAAATTTTTGAAATTCCAATGACCAGATGGCACTGGAGAACCTTTGGATGTCCTGTTGCTGATCATGACTGTACCAGACAGTGCATTGATTGACTGGATTTCATGAAAATTGTGGAGAACAGAGATGCCATTAAGTTGGTGCCTTCTTAGTAGTGGGACTAGAGCAGTGGTGAGCAAGTGTGTAATAAAACATCTGTTGTGGGGTCATGTGGATCTGCTATTGGCTTCCAAATCGCTGTGACTGACATGGTGCAGCTAGCAGACCCTTATATGTACAGACATCTTGTTATATGGAGAGGTTTCAGGGCAATGTTCAGAATCAGGTTGCTTTGGTCAAGGGGGCAACCTATGTGGTATACAAGCCCTGTTGGTGCATTATTCTGCAGACCCTGACCCACCACATTTGACAGAACTTCCTCCAGCATGGTGTCCCAGTTGAACGCATTGTATTTCCTGAAGCAAGTACCAAACTCCGAGTGCAGCAGCAAGAAACACTGTGAAAAGTGGAGGATGATGAAATGGCTTCACAGTCCACGTGGGGAGACACTTAGCCCCCAGTGGCCACAGATTACATACAAAGAGAGAATTCAGCACTGCTGCCTCATTTTCATTGTAAAATAAGAATCCATGTCCTCCAGGTCACATAGATGCAGACCCACCTTTGATGCTCTCACTACAAAGAGAATTCAGCACTGCTGCTTCATGTTCATTGGGAAATTATAATCATATCCTCCAAATCACAGAGATGAAGACCTATCTTTGATGGTCTCACTAGAAAGAAACCTAAAGCTCCTGACAACTACATGTATTTCAAGTCCCCAACCTAAAGGCAGTTTCTCCAGACGTCGTTAGGCAGGCAAATCTCCATGTTTGTGGAGTTTTTACACTGTCCCTTATTTTTGGAAACTGTTCTATCATCTCCAAGGTTGTGAACTCCTGAGCATTTTCTATTTCAGATATGTATTTAAAGATTTTCTAACTCTTCTCCTCTAATTGTGTCTTACTTGGGGCGAAGGTAATGTCAAGGCATTGTTCTGGATGAGAGTAGAAAAATTTTTTGTGAAGCACATATTTGATAAACATTGGATTCTTCTTCTTATTTTCCATTCGAAATACTGAATCCCTGACACTAACTCATACCCTACTATAATATGACTACTAATCCTAATATGATGGAGAAAAATACCCAAGAAGAATGAATATGCAAGCATTTCAGAGAAGGCATGGTGTATAGTAGGACTTCCCTCTTGCACGATAAAGGGTAGGTTTTATAAATCTAGTCAATTTTTAATTGAAATAGTCCTCCATGTGTTTTTAAAGTTAACAAATATGTGAATTCCTGTCTCCCATTCTCTGTAGCCTACTCAGCACATGTATTTTTATATGCACATATAGAATTCTACCTGGTATCACACGTACATTTTTATGAGTTGGCTGACTTGGCAGAAACAAATTGTGAGAAGAGATCTCTCCTCCTAAACGCTGTTGGAACTGAAAATTCAAACAATGGGTGAGCTTCCTAGTAGAACAATGTTATACATAAATCCATGTTTAGTAAAATAAATAATTTTGCATCTGTGGATGATTTATATTACATGATGAATTACGATTGGCATATAGATATTGATACTTTTTAATGTATTTTTTGTGGTTTTTTAATATATATAAATATATATATATATATATATAAATACATATATAAATATATATATATATATATATATATATATATATATATATATATATATATTCACACTCTTCACATTTTATAAAATATGAAATATATGTGTCTTATATAACTCCGTAAATTCATTTATGTTCATGTATGTGGATTTATAATCAACTTTTCACAAGATTATTCTCAGAAATACTCATCCACCTGAAATACATATTTGTTTCCCAGTTCTGAAAAGTAACTTCAATAAATGGTGCTTACAAATCCTAATATTTCTAGAGTAAATGACCCAGTTTAACATCAATGCAAGTAGATTCCTATAGGACATGATTTCTATTTTGACGTTCATTATAATTCAACACTGGTACATTACTATTTCTTCAGTTTTTGCACATCATAAGATATATATTTCATCCACAAGTTCACAAATTTATAGGAATTTGTTTCACTTTCAGTCACTTCCTGCTTCATAACACATGTATTCCTCCATGTTACTTGACTGGTCTTTTCATGAGACTTCTTTCCAAACACATCATTTTCGATTTCCATAATCAATTTCGAAGCTAAACTCACACACTCTTCAAGATAAACCATAACATTAAAATTACCATTGGATGTATAGCTGGTTGGAATAAATGTATGTATATCAATAAAAGATTTTCTGTATATTTTCACATTTCCGTTCAATGCATTATTTAATGTTGGAACCAGTTATATTATTTATTCACAGTATGGTCTATTAATGCATTATCTCTATATTCAAAGACACAGTGTACACCTCTTTGTCCCCCCAATACTAATTTATACCTCTTCAAAATATTGCTCCCAGAAATGGTGGAAGAATTACTCATATCACCTTATCTATATATATATTTATATATATATATATATATATATATATATATATATATATATATATATATATATATATATTTTTATCACAGTAATATTCTGGACACAAAAAGCAAAGGTCACAATCATGATTGTATCAAACCCTAAATGGAAAGTGAGCATGGATTACTAAAACAACAATGTCCAGGTTGCCAAATGCTCTCAGATGTAAATCCTATTGGTGACTACATATTTGTTTCTTCCTAAGATTATATATTATATTTCGAGCCTGTTGAAAATGTCTAATCCTATCACTCACTTTATACTTTGCCTGATTTCCTAATATCTCAATTGATATCTGTTTTCCTACATATTTTCCCCAGTTCATCATTGTGTCTGACACTTCACATTTGGTGACCTATACATTCACTGTCTACCCTAGACCCTATTGCTAAAGAAATTTTGGTCCAAATCCTATACTCACTCTTATTTCTAAACCTACTGACTATCTTCCTAATCCTACTGACTATTGCATTTTGACTCGATGTTCAATTCGACAATCAATCGTCCAAGGTATAAGGTCCTAAGCCATTGTATTTCAATTTATCTGAGACATATATACAGAAAATTATTAAAACCTAAGTATCCCACTCAAGGGCCCAATGCCCTTCTCGTTTCAAATCTTAACTAGGTTTCTGTTTTTATACTTATATTTCAGCTATATATTCTTGTAAATATCACAGGTTCCCAATACCATTATTCATCCGGCAGAGAGATTCTTAACCCAAATAAAACATGTTATTAACCCTAAACATACACTGTTCCCTCAATGTAACTTTACAAAACAGGAGGGACAGAGTTGGTCTTACAATACTGGAATGTAGGGGATCTTCCACCTGCTGAGAACATCAAAGGTCCATGCAGAAATGACCCCTGGATAAGATATGGGCAGCTATGAAGGACATGAGAAAGCAAAAGTTAAATTCTATGGCAAACAACCTGGTCATGATGAAGGGATGTGTCTGAATCAACCTCTAAATATAGAGAAGATGGACCAAACAAGGCCTGTGTGAAGAGCTGTTCACAGGTGCCTATGGTTGATATACCATTCTAACTTGTGAAAGTGTCACAGAAAGTAGGGGCAGCCTGCATCTCATGGGACCCTTAGAAGTAACTGTTAGGACAAAGAGGTTGCCAAGGCAGTGACCTCATTCAGTTTCGGAAGGAAGTGACCTCACCTCACCTCCTTGTCGATGGAACTCTCTGAACTTGTGATCCAGGAAGAGACACACCCAGAGGCACTCGCAGTCCCAGTTCCAGTGGTCTCACTTGTTTCAATTTACCAAGGACAGAGTCAGTCTTTCTTAGTTCCTACTGATGTGAGGATGGCCAAATGCCAGGAAAGCTCTGAAGAGGGGACTTTCCTGAGAAAGCAGGTAGTGGCTCACCCATGGCTCCTGACTACTTCACAGAGTTGGCCAAGGAGACCAGATTTGAGACAGGAGAGGCCATTTTGGGGAAATATAATATGGCCCATCAGTCTGAGGACACTCCGGATAGTCACAGATCTACTTGGGCAAAAGAGGTGCCTTTGTGGGTGTGGATGTGTGTTTCTGGTTTTGTCTCATGTCCTGAGAATAGGTAGGAAAGGATGTTTGTTTGGATTGGCGTTGACTGTTTCTAGTAAGTCGTTTGACAAGTCAAGTGCTTCTATATCTGTGCATCCCACTCTGTCCGTGATTGTAGACATTAGTAAAGAGAATGCATCAATGGATGTGTCCTGTCTAGTACAAAGCTTCCAGGCATTCATCCTGCCAAATTTATGAATGGACTGTGGCTTGCCTTATCGAAGGGTAACACCTGCTATCTTCCAAAGTTTCTGTTTTCTTCCTGAATTCTGGCCACTCTCCAGAATAGCCTCATGGTTTTGTGTCCAAGATATGTACCACCTACAAGTTCTGTGATATGGCCATGTTCTGGATAACTGACGGCAATGGCGAGCATCTCAGAAAACTCAGATATCAGTGTGACCAGGAAAGTCTCAGTGGAGAAACCCTGCTTTGTGCCTTTTGTTTACCTCTTGTTTGTTGCCCTGAATTTCAGGAAGGTCTTTCCCTCAGGCCACTCCTTTGTGAAGCCTGAAGAAAACAGTTTCAAATGGAAATGAATGGGATTCACCTGTGGCTCTTTGCTTATTTGCTTCGGTAATGGATGTGTCTGAATCAGACTCTTGGCCCTGTGTGAGGCTGTGGTTAGATTCTCAGCACCTGATGGATCCCATGTTTTCATCCAAACCCAAAATGGCCAAAAGAGCAGTCATTGTGGATGAAGTCTCTCGCCTTCCTCTGTAAGGTTCCTGAACTTCATCAAGTGAGAATAGGGATCCTTTGGGTCAAATGAGTTCTTCAAAGCCCTGAAGAGGGAAGCCGATAGGTGCTTGGGTTTTCTCATGTTTCTAATTCACATAAAGAATCTAAACCCCACAGTCAGTATTCCTCAAATTGGAGAAACAGAGCAGTATTAACGGAAGGCTTACTCGATTACTCCTGGTTCACAGGAAGGTGTTCAGGCCACCCCGACTTTAGGCAAATGAGGGGAAAGGGAGCTTATTTTGGACACTGTCTTGGGCTGCGCCCCTCATGGAAACCTCTAGTCAGAGGTTATAATGACTGTCTATATGGAAGAAGATGAGGGCCATGCAGAAGTGTTTTGGTTTTAATTGTGGTTATTAGTTTGACGGTTGGAAATGATGACTGGCTCCACCTGGGCTTGAACTCTGCTGTAATTCTTTTTACAGACTGAGTTCTGGAACTGATCTCAGAGAAGTATTGCCATGAGTTGTGTTGGGATTTTAGGAGGCCATGCATGAGAGTCACCCTTGGAATTGAGATGTGTGCCCAGGAAGGCTTTCCACAAGGCACGGGGAATTTCAGCAAGGATATCACATGATTTTATTCTGACAAACTTGGCAGCCATAGTTGAGAGTCAAAACACACATGGACCTCACATTGTAGACCTCAATGGGCCTGGCTTCATGTGACCATTTGGCCACTCTTTGAGAAGACTTGCCTGTGTGTGTTCTCCTGTGCTTTCATTAAAATGAGCTTCCTCAACATTTAATGGTTCCTGAATAAATTGAAAATCATAGTGCCTCCAAATTCATCCACGAACAATGGCTAGATAAATACCATGGAATTTTTGAAATTTTCATGTCCAGGTGTCACTGGAGAACCTTTTGATGTCCATTTGCTGATCATGAGTATACCAGACAATTCGTTGATTGACTGGGTTTCATGAAAAATGGTGTAGAACAGAGATGCCAGTAAGTTGGAGCCTTCTTAGTAGCGGGTCTAGAGCAGTGGTGGGCAGGTGTGTGATAAAATATCTGTGTTGGGGCCATGTGGATCTGCCATTGGCTTCCAAATGTCTTGTGACTGACATGGTGCAGCTAGCAGACCCTTATATGTTAAGGCATCTTGTTATACTGAGAGGGTCAGGGCAATGTTCAGAATCAGGTTGCTATGGGCCTGGGGGCAAGCTATGTGAGATAGAAGCCTGATTGGTGCATTCTCCTGCAGACCCTGACCCACCGCATGTGACAGAACTCCCTCCAGCATTATGTCCCAGTTGAACTCCTTGTATTTCGTGAAGCAAATACCCAACTCCCAGTGAAGCAGCAAGACACACCAGGAAAACTAGAGGATGACCAAATGGCTTCACAGTCTACACGGAGAGACACTTAGACCGCAGTTGCCACAGTTTACCTACAAAGTGAGAATTCAGCACTGCTGCCTCATGTTCATTGAAAAATAAGATACCATGTCCTCCAGGTCACATAGATGCAGACCCAATTTTGGTGCTCTCACTACATAGGAAGCTAAAGCTCCTGACAACAACATATATTTCAAGTGCCCAAACTCAGAGGCAGTTTCTCAAGATGTCTTTAGGCCTGCAGAGCTCCATGTTTGTGGAGTGTTTACCCTGTCCCTTACTTTTGGAAACTCCTCTACCACCTCCAAGGTTGTGAACTCCTGAGCATATTCCGTTCCAGATATGTATTCCCAGATTTTCTAACTCTTCTCCTCTAATTGTGCATTACTTCAGGCAAGGGTAATATCAAGGAATTGTTCTGGATGAGAGTGGGAAGATTTTTGTGTAGCACATATTTGAAAACACATTGGGTTTATTTTCCTATTTTCCATTCGGAATAATGAATCTCTGACACTAACCCATACCCTACTAGACTCTGACTACTAATCCTAATATGATGGAGAATAGTAACTCAAACAGAATAGAAATACAAGCAGTTCAGAGGAGGCATGGTGTATATTTGGACTTCCCTTTTTCATTATATAGGATAGGAGTTATAAATAAGTCAATGTTTATTGAAATAGTTCACCATGTGTTTTTAAAGTTAAGAAATATGTCAATTCCTGTCTCTCTTTAGCCTTTTTCAGCTCATGTATTATTATATGCACATATAGAATCCTACCTGGTATCACACGTACCTTCTTCTGAGGTGGGTGACTTGGCACATACAAATTGTGAGAAGAGATCACTCCTCCTAAACGCTGTTGGAACTGAAAATTCAACCTAAGTGTGAGCTTCCAAGTTGAACAACATTATACATAAATCCATTTTTAGTAAAATGTATATTTTTGGATATGTGGAAGATATATATTTCATGATGAATTTCGATTGGCATATATACTGCTTCTTTTTAATGTCTGTGTGTGTGTGTGTGTGTTTGTGTGTGTATATATATATATATACTCTCCAGATTTTTCAAAATATAAAATATATGTGTCTTATTATACACTCCCTAAAATCATTCATATTCATGTATGTGGATTTATAATCAACTTTTCACAAGATTATTCTCCGAAATATTCATACACCTGAAATTCATATTTGTTTTCTAAAACTGAAAACTGACTTCAGTAAATGGTGCATACAAATCATAATATTTCATCATTGCAAGATGGCCACGAATAGAGTGCATCACACCAAGTGTACTGCACCACTGCACAGGTGAATAACGAGTTAGAGTGACAAAAAAACTATCTTGTTAGGAAATTACAGCAAAATGGGGGTGCACCAAAACCTAGAAGAAGGATTTCTAGCACCATGGTCCGGTAATTGAGTCTCAAACACGAGCCAAATGTGCGACCCGAGATCCCATTTGACTGATCCGCGCGGCCCACCCAGTGGCTAAAGACAGTGCGGCACCACCGAGATGGGTCCAATAAGCAGGGAGAAACGTTGATAAGGATTCTGTGGAATCCTGCCGGTAGAGCCCCCACTGAGCCCTGAGCTGAGTTCAGGATTTCAGACAGGGAAGGAAGCGGTACAGTTCTATCTCCCACAATGGAAACTCTTCCAAGGAAACCAATGGCCATCATCTTGGAGAGCTGAAGTAACCTCAGCCACTCTCCTACAGATTACAACAATAAAACAGGAGTGTGTTATTCAGCTCATCTCCCATATATCGGGGAATTCGCATAAAATCTCTCCTAGGATTTCCGGGGGAGAGATTATCAGAGCGAGCCTGCATAAAGATGGGGGAAAACAAGAGGCAACTGACCTTCAACTCCCCCTCTCATCAACTGTGAAAATAAAACCTGTCTAACCAGTGCTGGGGGAGGGGCAAGTGGAAAAAATCAAAACAATAGAGTGTCTGGCTTCCCAATAGACACCCTCCACAACCAACAAACGGCAGGCCCAGAGTACAGTTTGAACTGCCGAGAGCCATCACTCAGGGGAAATCTGGTCTTGCAGGAAAAACCAGGACTAGCAGGAGAAACCAGAGGACTAGAGGCCAGGCCCTTGTGACTGGGCAGCGGGAGACTGCAGGCCCACAGGCGACAGTCCACCCGCTGCCCGCGTGACTAGGCGGCTTGAGAACGCCCTGCCGCCGGCGACCGACCGCACCACTGGGTGGCTAGAGATCGCCCGCCCGCCAGTGACAGCCCACCTGCTGCACAAGTGACTGGGCAGCTGGAGACCGCCTGCCCGCCGGCCACCGACTGCACGACTGGGCAGCTGGAGACCGCCTGCCCGCCAGTGACCCGGAGCTGAAACCAACAAGTGACAGTACAGTCCCACCCCCCTATACGGACACCTCAGCAAGGAGCCTTGGGCCTGCCAAAACAGAGAGGTGACGTCACTGGAGCTCGGCCTTCGGAATTTCTTCCAAGCGGAATCCACTTTAGCATGCATAGTCTACCAACACAAAGGAGAGACAACAGAGACATACAACACCAAAACAAATCTCTAGAATAAAGCAGAAACACAGCAATCAAATAGAGCTGGAAAGTAACGTGAACATCATGAAAAAACAATGGAATAAAAGGAGTACAAACAATGCAGGACAACTTAATTCTACAGGAGGACCTAGAAGCACCAGAAACAGGGATAGGGAAAGAAATCAAGGCATACTTAACTCAGATGGAAAGAAATATTAGAGAAGACATGAGGCAGCAAGTCTAAGGAATAAAAGTATATTTTGAAAATGAATTAAACAAACAAATTCAAATGGCAAAAAATGAGCTTTACCAAAAAATAGAGATCTTAAAAAAATTCAAACAGTAATTCTAGAAATGCAGGAAACTATAAACCAAATTAAAAACTCAAACAAGAATATTACAAATAGAGTAGATCAAGTAGAAGTCAGAAAATCAGAAAATGAAGACAAAGTTTATCAACTTGAAAAGAATATAGTCAACACAGAAAAGATGCTTAAATCTATTCAAGAGATAAGGGATGTCAAAAAAAAAAAACTTGAGAGTCATCGGGATAGAAGAAGGCATAGAGATTCAAACCAAAGGAATGGACAACATATTAAATGAAATAATTCTAGAAAACATCCCAGAGATGAAAGATGGATTGGATTGCCAAATCCTGGAAGCCTACAGGACCCCAAACATTCAAAAACATAATAGACCAAATCCAAGACATATAATTATGAAGATAGCCAACATACAGAACAAGGAGACAATATTAAACGCTTATAAGAGAAAGGAGGCAGATTACATTCAGGGGTAAACCAATTAGGTTAACGACTGATTTTTCATCACAGACTTTGAAAGAGAGAAGATCCTAGAACAATGTATTTCAAATGCTGAAAAATAATGGATTCCAACCAAGAACACTGTACCCAGCAAAATTAAGCTTCAGATTTGAAAATGAAATTAAAGTCTTTCATGATAAACAAAAGCTAAAAGAATATGCAGCCAGAAAACCAGCACTGCAAAGCATTTTGAGCAAAATACTACAAGAAGAAGAATTGAAAAATAGTGCCCAAAACTAACAGCAGGAGGTATCTCAGTAAAGGGGGAGGAAAATAACCAAAAAAGTAAAAACTAGCCAAACTAAAATATAATAAATAAATAAACATGACTGGAAGTACAAATCATATTTCAATTGTAACCTTAAATGTTAATGGCCAAAACTCACCAATCAAGAGACATGGGCTAGTAACGTGGAAAAAAAAAATCCAACAATATGTTGTCTTCAGGAGACCCATATTATAGGAAAAGACATACACAGGCTGAAGGTAAAAGTTTGGGAAAAATCATACCACTCACACTGCCCTCGGAAGCAAGAAGGAGTGGCCATACTCATATGGAATAAAATCAACTTCAAACCTAAGTAAATCAAAGGGATAAAGAAGAACACTATATTCTTTTAGAAGGAACCATCCAACAACAAGACTAACAATTATCAATTTGTATGCACCAAGCAATGGAATTGCAACGTTCATAAAACAAACTCCCCTCAAGTTCAAGAGTCACATAGACTACAACACAATAATTATGGGTGAATTCAACACACCACTCTTGGCATTGGACAGATCCTCTAGAGAGAAACTGAATAAAGAAACTATAGAACTCAACAGCACAATCGATAACCTAGACTTAACAGACATATAGAATATATCAACCATCATCAAGTGGATACACGTTCTTCTCAGTAGCAGCACATTGATCCTATTCAAAGATAGACCATATATTATGCCATAGGGCAATTCTTAGTAAATATAAAGGCATGGAAATAATACCATGCACCATATCTGATCATAATGGAATGAAACGGGAAATCAATGATAAAAGAAGGAAGGAAAAATCCTGCATCACATGGAAAATGAACAACATGCTACTGAATGATCAATGGGTAACAGAAGACATAAAGGAGGAGATAAAAAAATTCTTAGAGACAAATGACAATACAGACACAATGTACCGGAATCTATGGGACACAGTGAAAGCAGTTTTAAGAGGGAAATTCATTTATTGGAGTTCTTTCCTCAAAAAAAGAAAAACCAGCAAATAAATGAACTCATGCTACACCTCAAAAACCTAGAAAAGGAAGAGCAAAACAACAGCAAATGTAGTAGAAGACAAGAAATAATCAAATTTAGAGAAGAAATCAACAAAATTGAAACAAAGAAAAACATTGAAAAAATTGATAAAACTAAAAGTTGGTTTTTTGAAAAAATAAATAAGATCGACAGGCCCTTAGCCATACTAATGAACAGAAGAAGAGAGAGAACTCAAATTACTAAAATACGGGATGAAAAAGGCAATATCACAACAGACACTACAGAAATAAAGAAGATAGTTAGAAAGTATTGTGAAACACTATATTCCAATAAAATTGAAGATAGTGAAGGTATTGATAAATTTCTTAAGTCATACGATCTGCCCAGATTGAGTCAGGAAGACACACACAATTTAAACAGACCAATAACAAAGGAAGAAATAGAAGAACCATCAAAGGACTGCCAACCAAAAAAAACCCTGGACTCGATGGGTATACAGCGGAGTTCTACAAAACATTCAAAGAAGAACTAATACCAATATTATTCAAGCTATTTCAAGAAAAACAAAAAGAAAGAGCTCTTCCAAATTCATTCTATGAGGCCAACATCACCCTGATCCCGAAACCAGACAAAGACACTTTAAAGAAAGAAAACTACAGAACAATATCTCTAATGAACTTGGATGCAAAAATTCTCAATAAAATCCTGGCGAATCGAATACAGAAGCATATCAAAAAAATTGTGCTTCATGATCAAGTAGGATTCATCCCTGCAATGCAAGGCTGGTTCAATATATGGAAATCAATAAATGTAATCCACCACATCAATAGACTTAAAGACAAGAACCATATGATCATCTCCATTGATGCAGAAAAAGCATTTGACAAACTACAGCATCCCTTTATGTTCAAAACACTATAAAAACTAGGGATAAAAGGAACTTACCTCAACATGGTAAAAGCTATATATGCTAAAAATCAGGCTAGCATCATCCTAAATAGAGAAAAGCTGAAGAAATTCCCTCTAAAATCTGGAACAAGACAGGGATGCCCTCTATCACCACTTCTATTCAATTAAGTTCTAGAAATACTAGCCAGAGCAATTAGACAGACAAAAGAAAATAAAGGCATAAAAATAGGAAAGGAAGAATTTAAATTATCGCTATTTGTAGATGACATGATAATATATTTAACAGACCCAAAAGGTCTACAAAGAAACGGCTTGAGTAAATAAATGAATTCATCAAAGTGGCAGGATATAAAATCAACACACATAAATCAAAGGCATTTTTGTATATCAGCAACAAAACTTCTGAAATGGAAATGAGGAAAACCACTCCATTCACAATATCCTCAAATAAAATAAAATACTTGGGAATCAACCTAACAAAAGAGGTGAAAGATTTATATAATGAAAACTACAGAACTCTAAAGAGAGAGATAAAAGAAGATCTTAGAAGATGGAAAAATGAACCCTGTACATGGATAGGCAGAAATAACATTATCAAAATGGCAATATTACCCAAAGTTCTCTACAGGTTTAAAGTGATGCCAATCAAAATCCCAACAGCATTTCTTGTAGAAAAAGATAAAGCAATCATGAAATTCTTATGGAAAAACAAAAGACCCAGAATAGCGAAAGCAACTCTAAGCAGTAAGTGTGAATCTGGAGTTATGGCGATATCAGAGTTCAAACTGTACTACAAAGCAATAGTACCAAACACAGTGTGGTACTGGTATCAAAACAGGAAGGTGGACCAATGGTACAGAATAGAGGACACAGAAACCAATCCACAAAATTACAACTTTCTTATATTTGATAAAGGGGCTAAAAGCATGCAATGGAGAAAGAATAGCATCTTCAACAAATGGTGCTGGGAAAATTGGAAATCCATATGCAAATAAATGAAACTGAATTTCTTTCTCTTGCCATGCACAAAGGTTAACTCAAAATGGATCAAGAAGCTAGATATAAAATCAGAGACACTGCGTCTGATAGAAAAAAAGTTGGTTACGATCTTCATACTGTGGGGTCGGGCTCCAAATTCCATAATAAGACTCCCATAGCCCAAGAGTTAATAACAAGAATAAACAAATTGGACTTACTTAAACTATAAAGTTTTTTCTCAGCAAGAGAAACAATAAGAGAGGTAAATAGAGAGCCTACATCCTGGGAACAAATTTTTACCCCTCACACTTCAGATAGAGCCCTAATATCCAGAATATACAAAGAACTCAAAAAATTAAACAATAAGATAACAAATAATGTAATCAACAAATGGGACAAGGAACTGAACAGACACTTCACAGAGGAAGACATACAATCCATCAACAAGTACATGAAAAAATGCTCACCATCTCTAGCAGTCAGAGAAATGCAAATCAAAACCACCCTAAGATACCATCTCACTCCAGTAAGATTTGCAGCTATTATGAAGTCACAGAACAACAAGTGTTGACGAGGATGTGGGGAAAAGGGTACACTTGTACACTGCTGGAGGGACTGCAAATTGGTGAAGCAAACTTTGAAAGCAGAATGGAGATTCCTGGGAAAACTGGGAATGGATCCACCCTTTGAACCAGCTTTTGCGCTTCTCAGACTATACCCTGAGGATCTTAAAAGAGCGTACTATAGGGATACTGCCACATCAATGATCATAGTGGCACAATTCAAAATAGGTAGACTGTGGAAACAAACTAGATGCCCTTCAATGTATGAATGGATAAAAAAAAATGTGGCATCTATACACAATGGAGTATTATGCAGCACTAAAAAATGACAAAATCATAGAATTTGTAGGGAAATGGATGGCATTAGAGCAGATTATGCTAAGAGAAGGTAGCCACTCTTTAAAAAACAAAAGTCAAATGTCTTCTTTGATATAAAGAGAGCAACTAAGAATAGAACAGGGAGAAAGAACTTGAGGAAAAGATTAACATTAATCAAAGACGAGAGAGGAAAGCAAAAGGGAGAGAGAATGGAAACCATATGGAAATGGTAGGAGACCCTCAATGTTACACAAAATTACATATAAGAGGTAGTGAGGAGAAAGGGGGGTGGAATAGGGAGAGAAGTGAAAAACAGCAGATGAGGTAGAGAGGGAAGATGGGAGGGGAGGGGAGGGAAGATAGTAGGGGATAGGAAATGTAGCACAATACAACAGTCACTTATATGACATTTTGTAAAAATATGAATGTGTAACCATTGTGATTCTGCAACTCGTATTTGGGGAAAATTGGGAGTTCATAACCCAATTGAGTCAAATGTATGAAAGATGATATACCATGAGCTTTGTAATGTTTTGAACAACCAATAAAAAATAAATAAATAAAGGTTTAAAATTGAGTGGGAAGATATCAGCTAAAAAAGTGTTGAGATGCATTCATTTTGCTAAGCAGAAACTTTGTTTTGTTTAGTTGTATCTATCACAATTTTATTGTACCAGAAAACTGGTTTTAAAAATGCACATAATTGAGATTAAAGGTTAATCCACCTACCCTCCTGAAAAATTCATAGTATTTCCTATATTTTTCATATTTCATTTTTTAGTGAATATTTTGTCATGGACCAGTTCTAGTCTTAGGCTATTCTTCCAGAATACTAACTCAACTGACAAGTTGGTACAATGTGTTGGATTGTTCTTTTCATCTTTTATTTAATAGTTTCTAACTGATAATGTGTATTTTTTCTTATCTTTATTTGGACATACATACCCAACTGTATCTTTGCATTTTATGTTTTACTGGGAAAGAGACTCATCAAAAGCTCTGTATTATATGTATCAGTAATCAAACATTTAGAGATCGCAATTATTCTTAATTTTGCCTGAAAATATCTTTGTACCATTTTTCTTATAAAGATTTAGAATTATTAATACTCCCCCTACTGTAATAAGTAACTACTTACAAAAAGGATTAAACAATTGACTTTATATCAATTATGAATATGAAAATTACTAAAATAAGTATTTTTTAATTAACACACAATTGATAGAAATTGAAATCACAAGAAGGCCATTTGAAATGTCAGTGCATATGGTCCTTAAATAATAGGTTGTTCAAAAAAAATTTCTCTAATTCATAAGAGTTAATATGCCATATTACAACTTAATGTGATATAAAACCTTAAATTATCAGTATTGATAAATAAGAATGATACCTGTTAACTTAAACATGTTTATTTGATTTTCACTGTAAGATGTTAATTCTGGAAGACTTGAAAATTAAGAAAGACTTGGTATATATTATTTCTAAAAGGCTAATCAAAGTAATTTTAAATATATATGTACATATATATATATATATATATATATATGTAATACATGTGAATGAATATAGATGCATATTTATAATAAATGTATTGTAATATATCTATCAGGTGATTATAATTTTTAAATTTTCTCAAGAAAAAAGAATGACTATAAAATCAGTTTTAAATGTAAATTTCATAGCATACTAGTGTTTGTAATGACATGAGAGAAAAATACATAAGGAGGGAAAGTGAAAAAGAATAGAGAGAAGGGGAAAACGATTAAGAAAGTGAGTAATGAAGAGGGTGAGGAGTGTTTGATGATAAGATAAAGTGGAGGAGCTGGGTTTCTGACTCAGTGTTAACATGCTTGTCTAGCATGTGTGAGGCACTGGGTTATATTCTCATCACCACATACAAATAAATAAAATGAAGGTCTATGAACAACTGACAAAATAAAAAATGAAAAAGGAGAAATATTACCAAAATTCCAAGTTTTTATGAATGTTAAATAAAAAACAATTATGTTACATAGCCTTATGCAATTTCTAGACTCCTCAAAATAGTCAATAAATGTTAGATTATTAGTGCTATAACTGAAAATCTATTGCTCTTTCCTCTACATTCTGTGGCATGCTAGTGCTAAAATAAAGTGTATTATGACACCAAAAAAAATCAAATATTTCTACAGTAACTGACCCAGTTTAACATCAATGCATGAAGATTCCTATGGGATATAATGTGTATTTTGACGTTCATTTTCATTCAAAACTGGTACATTACTATTTCTCCAGTTTATGCACATGATAGGATGTATATTTCATCCACAATTTAGCAAATTTATACGCATTTGTTTTACTTTCCATCACTTCCTGCTTCAGAACACATGGATTACTCCATGTTTCTTGACTGCTCTTTTTAAGAGACTTCTTTATAAACACATTATTTTTGATTTCCATTATCAATTTTGAAGCAAAACTCACACAACCGTCATGATAAACCATAACCCTAATATTATCATTAGATATAAAACTGGTTGGAATGAATGATTGTATTTCAATATAAGATTTCTTGTATACTTTCAGATATCAATTTAATCCATTATGTAAAGTGGAACCAGTAATATTATTTATTCACAGTATGGTCTATCATGCATTATCTCTATATTGATAGACACAGGGTACACCTCTGTGTACGCCCAATAATAATTTGTATATCTTCAAAATATTGCTCCCAGAAATGGTGGAAGAAATACTCATGTCAACTGATTTATACATACATTTTATCACAGTAGTATTCTGGACACAAAATGCAAAGGTCACACTTAGGATTCTCCCAAAAGCCTAAATGGAAAGTGAACATGGATTACTAAACTCATCCATGTCCAGGTTGCCTAATGCTCTCAAATGTCAATCATATTGGTGACTACATATGTGTTTCTTCTGAAGATTACATTTTCAATCTCAACCCTGTTGAGAATGTCTAAACCTATGACTCATTTTATAATTTCCCTGATTTCTTAATCTCTATTGATATCTGCTTTCCTACTATTTTCCCCAGTTCATCATTGTGACTGACTTTTCACATGTGCTGACATATATATTCAATCTCTACCCGACACCCTATTGCTAAAGAACTTTTGGTCCAAATCCTATACTCAATCTTCTTCCTAAACCTACCGACTATCTTCCTAATCCTAGCGACAAATCCTTTTTGACTGGATGTTCTCTTCGTTATTCAATCATCCAAGGTGCAAATTCCTGTTCCATTGTATATCGCTTTATCTGAGACATATGTGCAGTACATAAGTCAAAGCTAATTAAACCACTCAAGGGGCAAATGCCCTTCTGGGCTTCAAATCATACCTAGATTTCTTTTTCCATACTTATATTTCACCCACAAGTTAGCAAAATTATTTGCATTTTTGTCACTTTCAATTACTTCCTACTTCAGAACACGCATTCCTCTATGTTTCTTGACTGGTCTTTTCATGAGACTTCTTTCCAAACACATTATTTTCCATTTCCATACTCACTTTTGAAGCAGAACTCACACACCTTTCATGATAAAATATAACCCTAATATTACCATTAGATGTATAACTCATTGGAATGAATGATTCTATATAAATATAAGATTTCTTATATATTTTTAAATATCAATTCTATCAATCCATTATTTAAAGTGGAATCAGTTATATTATTTATTCACAGTATTGTCAATTCATGCATTACTTCTATATTCATAGACACAGGGTACACCTCTGTGTACGCCCAATAATAATTTGTATATCTTCAAAATATTGCTCCCAGAAATGGTGGAAGAAATACTCATGTCAACTGATTTATACATACATTTTATCACAGTAGTATTCTGGACACAAAATGCAAAGGTCACACTTAGGATTCTCCCAAAAGCCTAAATGGAAAGTGAACATGGATTACTAAAATCATCCATGTCCAGGTTGCCTAATGCTCTCAAATGTCAATCTTATTGGTGACTACATATTTGTTTCTTCCTAAGATTATATATTGAAACTCAACCCTGTTGATAATGTCTAATCCTATCACTCACTTTGTACTTTGCCTGATTTCCTAATGTCTCTATTGATATCTGCTTTCCTACATATTTTCCGCATTTCATCATTGTGACTCATTCTTCACATGTGCTGACATTTACATTCACTCTCTAACCGAAACCCTATTGCTAAAGAACTTTTGGTCCAAATCCTATACTCACTCTTCTTCCTAAACCTACGGACTATATTCCTAATCCTACCGACTATCCCTTTTTGACTGGATGTTCTATTCTACATTCAATCATCCAAGTAATGGTCGGGCGAGCGTCGGAAGAAGAGACCACCAAGTGTCTATCTCATGTAACAGCAATGGGTTTATTGGGAGTCCAGCATGCTGGGGCTCAGAGTTCACTTGAAAAGAGTAGAGAGCCCTGAGAACAGCTTAAGCAGATGTTATAAACTTTTCCTTGCGAGTGCAGGGAGGGAAGTTAATTGATGTGTCAGGGCGAGTGTTCAGTTTGCATGCAACCTGGTGGGGGAGTACATTCTGCAGTTTGGCAGTTGTGGACAGCACATTCTGGGAACATGATTGGCAAAAATTTCTCAAGATTTCAACAGTGTTTTGTTAAGTGTACAGAAAAACAGGAAGTGACAACTACATATTTTATTAACCTTTCATTCGACACTTCTTTTTCTGGCTACTTTTAATCATAAATATGATCATTGGGTAGTGTCACATTCCATGTCTGCTAGTGGGGTATTACCATTAGTTTAACTTGTCCAATTTGAGCCTGGAGAAAATAAATTACATGGTTGAGCAAGCAGGGTTTTATAGTTAGCAATAATGTGAGGATTATTATTGGACCCGCCAGGGTTGATAAATGCGTAGTTAACCAGGGGGACTTTGTGAACCAAGATTCAAACCACCCTTTTTGGGCCTCTCTCTCTCGTTGACGCTCTTTAAGTCGTCATTTTAATTTACTCATAGATTTTTTTTACAACTCCAGTATGGTTGGCATAAAAACAACATTCTTCCATCAATGCAAAACAATGGCCCTCTTCTCTCATGAAGAGAAATTCCAATCCTCGACTGTTCTGTA
The DNA here is from genome assembly GCF_048772815.1 of Callospermophilus lateralis. NCBI lineage: Eukaryota > Metazoa > Chordata > Mammalia > Rodentia > Sciuridae > Callospermophilus > Callospermophilus lateralis. The sequence goes on along the minus strand of NW_027512880.1, from coordinate 269,008 downwards.
AAACAACTTCAGAGAGATAGGTTAAAGATTCCTGCAATGCTGTGATGGAGGTTTCTAATATCTTTAAGTTTTGGCCTGTTGCTGCTTCTATTTGGGTCATTTGTTTTGTCCCATGGACCAAGGCAGTGGTTCTTGTGCCCACCCCTGCAGCAACATGTATTCCTAATAGGATGGCGAAAGTGAGGGATATATGTTCCCAGTGGAACCAGGTTTTATGCCCCCCTATTTGATCTTCAAATGAACCTGTGTCATGATAGAGCACTCTGGGAAACATTTGCACAACTACACAATTAATCACATCTTTTGACCACTTCATGAAAACATAAACAATGTTTTAAGTATTTAGAATTATACTGTTGTAGGGATGGACAAGGCAAGGCACCTAAGATAGTACCAAAGACAGGAAAACAGTCCTATTTGTTTGCAACCATATTCAGAGGGCATTACTTCTATTGTAATCAATTAAATCCCCGGAATCCCAAGTTTAGGTAGTTTCAGAATTTTGTACGCAACATATAAGGGAAGGGGCTCAGAAGTTCACAGTCTTAAGAAGTTCACAAGAAGCCATTTGTCTTCTTTTTTTTTCCTCTGTTCTGGGAAAGTTAACCTTCCAAGGACACCTGGGTGAGGGAGAGCTTTATATTCCCTTTATTTTTCCCCCTGCCAACTGTTACCATGGAGCCCAGTTGGTAACTTCTTTATCTTACAAATGTAGCCATCTATGTGAAGCCTCAGCTCAAGGCCAAGGCCTTGTTCACATATTTTGTGAAAAATTAGTATGGGGGTGTCTAGCTTAGGATTGCAGATTTTTTTAGCCAGTGGCCAAGTAGAATAGGGCAACATGAAAAGTGGAATTTTATCTACTTAGAAATCTTTTATTGGGACTCTTTTGCTGAAATTCCTAAATTCAGCTATGTTGGAGATTTCTGGAGAAGGTCAGTTAAGACTTTTCTGTGGGCCTGGTACAGAGGGGGAAGACGGGGAAGGCATGGCTGTTAGCAGTTCCGTGGATCTGAGAATGAGGTAGGAGAAATGTAAAAGAATAATGGAAAAGGGGTTTTGGATTTTTCTAGGAACAAATCTTGAGCAGTACAACAGGTACAGCAGAGGGTAAGATGGGAGTTAGTATCCCAAAAAGCATTTGAGGGACTTTAAATACTTAGTAACATGTTTTCAGTGATGAAAAAGCAACTTTAAAGGCCATTTACATTGCATCTTGGATAAGGGTGTGAGGGCTCTTCTCAGCTGGTTTGGGCTTTGTGTTAGGTAGTAAGAGGACCTGGTGGGACCCAGTGCGGGCAATGACAGGAGAAGAGAGGAGTGAGTTGGTTGAGGTGTACCTCAGTACCTGCTACCTCAAGAAGGGGGCAACGGTCTTAGAACAGGCGGAGGTTTGGGTTTTTGATCTAGTAATTGGAGGGGAGAAATCAGGTTGCATAGGTGAGAGTAAGAGCAGAGAGTCTGGAGCAGAAGGCTGAGGGTGAGGATCTATTGGAGAAGCATAGTTCAGGATGTGAGCAAAGGAGGGAAAAGGCCTCCACATAGGGGAATCTCCTTTTACCCTTTTCAGCACTTGCAGAAGTTAAAAAGGTCACGCAGAATTTGAGGATCCAGAGACCCCTCTGGGGGCCATCAATTTTGGTTATCTAATTGGTAATATGGCCAATGTTGTGTACAGAATTTGATGAGGAGTTTGGGTTCCATCAAGCAGTCCCTGTATGCTCACATCCTCATGACTTACAGAAGAAGCCGGCTTTCCCCCAACACAGCCTTGACTATTTGTGGCTTTGATAGTCCGCCGGGCAAACATAGTAATCTAGGCTAGCCAACCTGCATCTGGCTCGCGTGTCCCTACATCCATAATATTTGTTTCCATTATCTATGGTAGAGAAGGGATTTAATGGAATTTTAGTGGGATCCACTTCATCAGGGATATCCCAATGGAAAAGACCTATAGCCAGCTGACAAATGTTTCTGTGGAGAGATGGCGACCATGTCCCTAAGTGGGCTGTATGCGAGATAGACCATACTTCTTGTCCAGTAAGATTTGTGATCAGTCATCGCTGCTGAATGGGCTGATGAGGGTTAGGACTACTGGTGGTCAAGGGGAGAGTCTATTGCCTTATCCACATGGCAAATACACAATTTGAAAGCGTTACCAGTCTTTTACAGTTTCCAGCCAGAGTCTGGACAGGGCACAGGCTTGAGATGAGAGGTATGGATCCAGGAAGTGATTCTGTCTACCTTTACTGCTGTAGGTGTTATAAGTAGCACCTGCTATGGTCCCTTCCAGCAGGGTTCCAGGGATGACACCTGATGTCGTCTAATGTAGACAAAGTCTCTTTCTTGATATTGATGTTGATTCCCCTCGTCACCGGGTTGGTAGGCAGTGTCCATCTGTCTTCACAGATATCTATGTGGCTCTGGCTGAAAGACAATATCTCTAACTTTTTAAATTAGTGGGAAGTAGAAAGATCCTTCTAGGGTCCATCCAAATCCAAAGGTGAGCCATTCTGAGGCACAGAGAGTCTGCCAGGTCCAGCATTTTACTGAAAAAAAAAGATTCTGATCCCTTAAGCAAACTTTGTTGCAGTGAACAAGGGTCAGAGACAGAGGCATTGAAGTGCTCTGTCCCATAATGAAAGATACACAAACAGTAAAAGCAACAACACATGACACAGACAAGACAAGACAATAAAGACAGGATATGGAAGTCCAACACTGAGACCAGGACTGAGTAGTTGGCAAAACCCGATGGGTTGGCAATACCAAATCTGAAACAAAATATCACTGAGTCATGGAGACTATTGTTCCTCGATTTTCTGAGTCCTCTATGACGTCCCTCAGGGACTTGGCCTGTGGCTCTGTGACATGACTGTCAGCCACCATCGGAGAGAGCTCACGCTCTTCATCGACATCCATTTTGCCAAGCCCTGACCTGAAACCTGAAACCAGAAAGAGGCACCTTACTTACCCCGAGAGGAGTTCGTTGGGATCGCTTGTCCACGGCTGCCGGATCTCGGTGGAACCTCCATATGTAAAGGTCCGGTGACAATCGGGTGAAGAGACCACCAAGAGACTGTCTCATGCAAAGCAAAGGGTTTATTGGGGGTCCAGCATGCTGGGGCTCAGAGCTCACTTGAATAGAGCAGAGAGCCTTGAGAACAGCTTAAGCAGAGCTTATATATTTTCCTAGGAGAGGGCAGGGGGGGAAGTTTATTGATGGGTCCGGGCAAGTGAGCGGTTTGTGTGCAACCGGTTGAGGGAGTACATTCTGCAGTTTGGCAGTTTTGGACAGCACATTCTGGGAATAAGACTATCAAAAAGTTCTCAAGATTACAACAGTGTTTTGTTAAGCATACTGAAAAACAGAAAGTGACAAGTACTTATTTTATTAACCTTTCACTGCGAACTATACTTTTCCAGAATTCCTAATGTTTCTATTGTGTTTGTTAAAGTTCATTTTTATTCAAACCTGGTACGTAATTATTTCTTCAGTTTATGGACATCATTAGATATATCCATTCATTCACAAGTTCACAAATTTATAAACATCCGGTTCACTTTCAATCACTTCCTCCTTTGGAAGACATATATTCCTCCATGTTTCTTGACTGGTCTTTTTACTAAACTTCTTTCTAAACATATTATTTTCGATTCCATAATCATTTTTGAAGCAAAACTCACACACTATTTATGATAAATGATAACCCTAACATTACCATTAGATATATAACTGGTTGGAATGAATGTATGTATATCAATATAAGATTTCCTATATATTTTCAGATATCAATACAATCCATTATTTAAATTTGGAACCAGTTATATAATTTATTCACAGTAGGGTCTATTAATGCATCATCTCTATATTCATCAAAACAGGGTAAACCTATTAGTATCCCCAGTACTAATTTATAAGTTTTCAAAATATTGCTCACAGAAATGGTGGAAGAAATACTCATGTCACCTTAGCTACATATACATATTATCACAGTAATATTCTGGACACGAAATGCAAAGGTCACACAGAACATAATTTAAGCTATGTATCCCAATCAAGGGCCCAAGTCCTTCTGGGCTTCAAATATTACCTAGATTTCTGTTTTCATACTTATATTTCACCTCCATATTCTTATAAATATCGCAGGTTCCCAATATCATTATTCATCCAGCAAAATGATTCATAACCCAAATCGAACATGCTATTAACCCTAACCATTCTGTAAACTGAGATTGTTCACTCAATCTCACTTTACAGAAGAGCAGGGACAAAGTTAGTATTACAATACAGGAAGTTAGGAGATCTTTCACCTGCTGAGTACCTCAAAATCCATGCAGAAATGATCCCTGGAGAAGACGTAGGCAGCTATGAAGGACCTGAAACAGCAAAAGTCATCTTCCTTTGCAAACCACCCGATCAGGATGAAAGGATGTGTCTCAATCAGCCTATCTCTTATTAATGTAGGGATGATGTATGAAACCAGGCATGTGTGGAGAGCTGTTCCCAGGTGCCTATGTTTCTATACCATTCTAACTTGTGAAAGTGTCACAGAAAATAGAGGCTGCCTCCTTTTCCTGAGACACTAGGAAGCAACTGTTACGACAAAGTGGTGGCCAAGACAGTGGCCTCATTCATTGTCTGAAGGAAGTGACCTCACCTCACTTCCTTGGTGATGGAAATCTCTGAATTTTGTGATCCAAGAAGCCAGGCACCCAGAGCCAGTCCCAGTCCCAGTCCAAGTGGGCTCACTTGTTTGGATTTACCAAGAGGCTAGATAAATACCAAGAAATTTTTGAAATTCCCATGACCAGATGGTATTGGAGAACATTTGGATGCACTTTTACTGATCATGAGTGTACCAGACAGTGCCTTGATTGACTGGGATTTATGACAATGGTGTAGAACAGAGATGCTATTAAGTTGGACCCTCCTGAGTAGTGAGCCCTGAGCTGTGGTGTGCAGGTGTGTGATGAATCATCTGTGGTTGCGCCATGTGGATTTGCCATTGATTTCCAAATGGCTTGTCACTGACATGGTGCAGTGACCAGACACTTATATGTAAAGGTGTCTTGTTAAATTGATAGTTTTCAGGGCAATGTGCAGAATCAGGTTGCTATAGACAAGGGGGCAAGCTATGTGGGAATGAAGCCTGGTTGGTGCATTCTCTTGTAGACCCTGAAAAACCACAAGTGACAAAACTCCCTCCAGCACTGTGTTCCAGTGGAACCCCTTGTATTTCGTGAGGAAAATACCAAACTCCCAGTGCTGCAGCAGGAAACACCACGAAAAGTGGAGGATGAACAAAAGGCTTCACAGTCCACACGGGGAGACACTTAGACCCCAGTGGCCACAGTTTACATACAAAGAGAGAATTCAGCACTGCTGCCTCATGTGCATTGGAAAGCAAGAAAGAATGTCCTCCAGGTCACATAGATGCAGACCCAGCTTTGATGATCTCACTACAAAGGAAGCTAAAGCTACTGACAACAACATATATTTCAAGTGCCCATCCTCAGAGGAAGTTTCTCTAGAAGTCTTTAGGCCAGCACACCTCCATATTTGTGGAGTGTTTACCCTGTACCTTACTTTGGGATACTCCTCTACCACCTCCAAGTTTGTGACCTCCTAAATATTTTCCATTCCAGATATGTATTTACAGATTTTCTAACTCTTCTCCTCTAATTGTTTCTTATTTGGGGAGATGGTAACGTCAAGGCATTGTTCTGGATGAAAGTGGGAAGATTTTTGTGTAGCACATATTTGTATACACATTGGATTCATTTTCCAATTTTCCATTCCAAAAACTGAATCCCTGACACTAACACGTATCCTACAAAACTCTGACTACTAATCCTAATATGATGGAGAAAAATGACCCAAACCGAATAGAAAAACAAGCAGTTCTGAAGAGGCATGGTGTATAGTCGGACTTGCCTTTTGCATGATAAAGTGTAGGTGTTATAAACCTAGTCAATTTTTAATTGAAATAGTTCTCCATGTGTTTTTTTCCTTTGATATTTATTGTTTGTTCTTCAAAACATTACATAGTTCTTGACATGTCATATTTCACATTTTGATTCAAGTAGGTTATGAACTTCCATTTTTCCCCGTATACAGATTGCAGCATCCCATCAGTTACACATCCACTGTTTTGCATATTGCTATACTAGTGTCTGTTGTATTCTGCTGCCTTTCCTGTCCTCTACTATCTCCCATCCCCTCCCCTCCAATCCTCTCAATGTACCCCATCTGCTGTAATTCATTTCTTCCCCTTGTTTTCGTCCCCTTTCCGCTCACTTCATCTTGTATTTAATTTTGTATAACCATGAGGGTTTCCTTCCATTTCCATGCAATTTTGCTTCTCTTTCCTTTTCCCTCCCACCTCTCACCCCTGTTTAATGTTAATCATCTTCTCATGCTCTTCCTTCCAACTCTGTTCTCAGTTACTCTCCTTATATCAAAGAAAACATTTGGCATTTGTTTTTTAGTGATTGGCTATCTTCACGTAGCATAATACGTTCTAATGCCATCCATTTCTCTGCAAATTGTATGATTTTGTCATTTTTTAATGCAGAGTAATACTCCATTGTGTATAAATGCCACATTTTTTTAATCCATTCATCTATTGAAGGGCATCTAGGTTGGTTCCACAGTCTTCCTATTGTGAATTGTGCTGCTATGAACATAGATTTATCAGTGTCCCTGTAGCATGCTCTTTTTGGGTCTATAGGGATTAGACCGAGAAGGGGAATTGCTGGGTCAAATGGTGGTTCCATTCCCAGCTTTCCAAGAAATCTCCATACTGCTTTCCAAATTGGCTGCGCCAATTTGCAGTCCCACCAGCAATGTACAGGTGTACCCTTTTCCCCACATCCTCGCCAGAACTTGTTGTCGTTTGACTTCATAAAGGCTGCTAAGCTTACTGCAGTGAAATGGTATCTTAGGGTGGGTTTGTTTTGCATTTCTGTGAATGCTCGAGATGGTGAGAATTTTTTGATGTACTTATTGATTGATTGTATGTCCTCCTCTGAGAAGTGTCTGTTCAGGTCCTTGGCCCATTTGTTGATTGGGTAATTCATTTTCTTATTGTTAATTTTTTTGATTTCTTTGTATAACTCTGGATATTAGGGCTCTATCTGAAGTGTGAGGAGTCAAGATTTGTTCCCAGGGTGTAGGCTCCCTTTTTACCTCTCTTATTGTTTCTTTTTCTGAGAAAAATCTATTTAGTTTGAGTAAGTCCAGTTTGTAGATTCTAGTTATTAACTCTTATGCTATGGGTGTCCTATTGAGGAATTTGGAGCCCGACCCCACAGTATGTAGATCATAGCCAAAGTTTTCTTCCATCAGATGCCGTGTCTCTGATTTGATATCAAGCTCCTTGATCCATTTTGAGTTAACTTTTGTGCATGGAGAGAGAAAGGGATTCAGTTTCATTTGTTACATATGGAATTCCAGTTTTTCCAGCACCATTTTTTAAAGATGCTATCCTTCCTTCATTTCATGCTATTAGCTCCTTTATCAAATATAAGATAGCTGTAATTTTGTGGATTGATTTCTGTGTCCTCTATTATGTACCATTGGTCCACCCACCTGTTTTGATACCAGTACCATGCTCTTTTTGTTACTATTGCTCTGTAGTATAATTTGAGGACTTGTATCGCTATACCGCCTGATTCACACTTTCTGCTTAGAGTTGTCTTTGATATACTGGGTTTTGTATTTTTCCATATGAATTTCATAATTGTTTTATCTATTTCTACAAGAAATGCCCTTGGGATTTTGATTGGCATTGCATTAAACCTATAGAGAACTTTTGGTAATATCGCCATTTTGATGATGTTAATTCTGCCTATCCATGAACAGGGTATATTTTTCCATCTTGTAAGATCTTCTTCTATTTCTCTCTTTATTGTTCTGTAGTTTTCATTGTGTAAGTCTTTCACATCTTTTGTTACGTTGATTCCCAAGTATTTTATTTTTATTTTGAGGATATTCTGAATGGAGTGGTAGTCCTCATTTCCATTTCAGAGGATTTGTTGCTGATATACAGGAATGCCTTTGATTTATGATTGTTGATTTTATATCATGCCACTTTGCTGAATTCATTTACTAACTCTAATAGTTTCTTTTTAGACCCTTTTGGGTCTGCTTGGTATAGAGTCATGTCATCTGCAAATAGTGATAATTTAAGTTCTTCTTTTCCTAATTTTATGCCTTTAATTTCTTTCATTTTTCTAATTTCTCTGGCCAGTGTTTCGAGAACTATGTTGAACAGAAGTCGTGAGAGAAGGCATCCCTGTCTTGTTCCAGATTTTAGAGGGAATGCTTTCAATTTTTTCACAATTCAGGATGATACTAGCCTGAGGCTTAGCATAGATTGCTTTTACAATATTGAGGTATGTTCCTGTTATCCCTAGTTTTTCTAGAGTTTTGAACATAAAGGGATGCTGTACTTTGTTGAATACTTTTTCTGCATCTATTGGGGTGATCATATGGTTCTTATTTTTAAGTCTATTGATGTGGTGAATAACATTTATTGATTTCCGTATATTGAACCAGCCTTGTATCCCAGGGATGAATCCTACTTGATCATGTTGCACAATTTTTTAAATATGTTTTTGTATCTGATTCGCCAGAATTTTATTGAGGATTTTTGCATCTAGGTTCATTAGAGATATTGGTCTGTAGATTTGTTTCTTTGAAGTGTCTTTGTCTGTTTTATGAATCAGGGTGATATTGGCCTCCTAAAATGAATTTGGAAGTTCTCTCTCTTTTTCTATTTCCTGAAATATCTTGAAAAGTACTGGTATTAGTTCCTCTTTAAAGGTTTTGAAAAACTCTGCTGTATACCCATTCGGTCCTGTTCTTTTCTTAGTTGGTAGTCATTGGATGGTTTCTTCTATTTCCTCAATTAATATTGGTCTGCTTAGGTTGTCTATATCCTCCTGACTCAATCTGGGCAGATCATATGACTTAAGACATTTATCAATGCCTTCACTATCTTCTAATTTATTGGTGTATAAGGATTCAAAATAATTTCTGATTATCTTCTGTATTTCAGAAGTGTCTGTTGTGATATTGCCATTTTCATCCAGTATGATAGTAATTTGAGTTCTCTCTCTTCTTCTCTTTGTTAACATGGCTAAGAGTCTGTCAATTTTATTTATTTTTCAACTTTTAGTATTGTCAAATTTTTCAATTGATTCTTTTGTTTTGATTTTATTAATTTCAGCTCTGATTTTAATTATTTCTTGCCTTCTACTTCTTTTGCTGTTGTTTTGCTCTTTTTTTTCTAGGATTTTGAAATGAACTATGAGATCATTTATTTGTTGTTTTTTTTTCTTTTTTTAAGGAAAGAACTCCAAGCAATGAATTTTCCTCTTAGAACTGCTTTCAATGTGTAACATAGATTCTGATATGTTCCGTCTGTCTTTTTCATTTATCTCTAAGAATTTTTTATTTTCCTCCTTGATGTCTTCTATAACCCATTGATCATTCAGTACGTATTGTTCATTCTCCAAGTGATGCATGAAGTTTCCTTCCTTCTTTTATTGTTGATTTTTCAGTTTCATTCCATTATGATCAGATAAGATGCCTGGTATTATCTATACTCCTTTATATTGTCTAAGTGTTGCCATGTGACATAATATATAATCTATTTTTGAGAGGTATCCATGTGCTGCTGAGAAAAAAGTGTAACTGCTTGATGTTGGGTGGTATATTCTATATATGTCTATTAAGTCTATGTTATTAATTGTGTTATTCAGTTCAATAGTTTCCTTATTCAACTTTTGTTTGGAAGATCTGTCCAGTAGTGAGAGAGGTGTGTTGAAGTCTCCCATGATTGTTGTATTGTGGTCTATCAGACTCTTGAACTTGAGAAGAGTTTTTTTGATGAACATAGCTGAACCATTGTTTGGGGCATATATATTTATGATTGTTATGTCTTGTTGGTGTATGGTTCCCTTGAGCAGTATGTAGTGTCCCTCTTTAACCCTTTTGCTTAACTTTGGCTTGACATCTATTTTATTTGATCTGAGTATGGACACTCCTGCTTGTTTCCGAAGTCCATATGAGTGATATGATTTCTCCCAACCTTTCAACTTCAGTCTATGTTTCTCTTTTCCTATCAAATGCGTCTCCTGCAGGCAGAAAATTGTTGGGTCTTCTTTCGTGATCCATTCTACTAGCCTGTGTCTCTTAATTGGTGAGTTTAAGCCATTAACATTTAGGGTTACTATTGAGATATGGGTTGTTATTCCAGCCATATTTGTTTATTTATGTTACTAACCATGTTTTTTTTTCCTCTTTGATTATTTTTCCCCCCATTTACTGTACTACCTCCCACTGTTCGTTTTCATTGTTATTTTCCATTTCGTCTTCCTATAATGTTTTGCCAAGGATCTTTTGAAGAAAGGGTTTTCTAGCTGCAAATTCTTTTAACTTTTGTTTATCATGGAAGGTTTTAATTTTATCTTCCATCCTGAAGCTTAAATTCGCTGGATACACAATTCTTGGTTGGAACCCAATTTCTTTCAGTGTTTGAAAAATGTTACTCCAGGATCTTCTAGCTTTCAGAGTCTGTGTTGAAAGATCAGCTGTTATCCTGATTGGTTTACCCCTAAATGTAATCTGCTTCCTTTCTCTTGTAGCTTTTAAAATTCTCTCTTTATTCTGTATGTTTGGCATCTTCATTATAATATGTCTAGGTCTTTATCTCTTATGATTTTGCACATTCGGCATCCTGTAGGCTTCTATGATTTGGGATTCTGTCTCATTCTTCATGTCTGGGAAGGTTTCTCATATTATTTCATTGAATAGATTGCTCATTCCTTTGTTTTGCACCTGTATACCTTCCTGTATCCCAATTACTCTTAAGTTTGGTCTCTTCATGTTATCCCATATTTCTTGGATTTTCTGCTCATGGTTTCTTAACAGTCTTGCTGAGCTGTCTATGTTCTTTTCAAGTTGAAATACTTTGTCTTCATTGTCTGATGTTCTATCTTCTACGTGATCTACTCTGCTGGTTGTATTCTCAATTGAGTTTTTAAGTTGGTTTATTGCTTCCTGCATTTCTATGATTTCTGTTTGTTTTTTTTTATAACCTCTATCTCCCTGTATAGTTGATCTTTTGCTTCTTGGATTTGTTTATGTAATTTATTGTTGAAGTGATCTTTCATTGTCTGATTTTGCTGTCTAATGTCTCCCTGTTGACTCAGATCATCGGAAGCAAGTATATCCTAAATTCTTTATCTGACATTCCATCTGCTGCAGATATTACCTCTTCTAATGTTGAGTTGTCCTGCATTGCTTGTGGTCCTTTCTTTCCTTGTCTTTTCCTACTGATCGCGTTTTTTTCTGTTTGGTGGAACTTTTGTGTTATTGAATTTTACCCCTAAATGTTTATATTGCTATTGTATTCATGAAAAGTCTCCCTCACAATTGTGGACGGTGGCTCTGCCCCTCCTCCAATTGGGGCAATGTGCCTACCACACCAGCAGCCCTCTGGACCTGTTCTGCCGGTCGGTAGCCTGTCCGCCTACCTTGCAGGAGCGGGCAGTTGCTCTACCCCTCTTCGGGCGCTTCTCCTGTTCAGCCAGTGGGTCACAGGTCCACCTACCTTCCAGGCTCAGGTGTCGGCTCTGCCCTTCCGTGTGCCGCTGGGCCTCTTCTGTCTGTGGATTGCAGGGCTGTCTACATTGCAGGCGCGAGTGGCAGCTCTGCCCCTCCCTAAACCGGGGCGATATATCTACCAGGCTGGTAGGTTGCTGGGTCTGTTCTGCCAGAGGGTGAGAGGTCCACCTGCTTTCCAGGCACGGGCAGTGGCTCGGCCCCTCCCCAAACCTGGTTATGTGTCTAGCACCGTGGCGGGGCTTAGCGCCTGGTCTGTCGGTGTTCGCAGGTCTGCCTACTTCGCAGGCGCGGGGGCCGGCTCTGCCCCTCTGAAGGCAGCTGGGCCTCTTCTGCCGGTGGGTCACAGGTTCACCTATCTAGAAGTTGCAAGGGGTGTCTCTGCCCCTCCGCGGGTTGCTGGGCCTGTACTCCCTGTAGGTCGCATGTCCGCGTTCCTTGCAGGCGCGCAGCGGCTCTGCCCAACCCCCAACCAGGGCGATGTGTTTTGTACGATTGTGGGCCGCTAGGCCTGTTCTACCGGTGGCTCGCAGGTCCGCCTATCTTACAGGCGCGGTTGGCGGCTCTGCCCCTCCCTTCTCCATGTGTTTTTAAAGTTAACAAATATGAGAATTCCTGTCTCCATTTCTCTGTACCCTATTCAGCACATGTATTTTTATATGCACATATAGAATCCTACCTGGTATCACACGTAGATACTTGTGAGGTTGCTGACTTGGCAAATACAAATTGTGAGAAGAGATCACTCCTCCTAAATGCTGTTGGAACTTACAAAACAAACTATGGGTGAGCTTCCTAGTTGAACAACATTATACTTAAATTGATGTTCAGAAAAGTGAAGATTTTTGGATTTGTGGATGATATATATTTCATGATGTATTTCGATTGGCATTTATATTGCTACATTTTAATGTATATGTGTGTGTGTGTGTGTGTGTGCATATATATATGTATAAACTCTCCAGATTTTTCAAAATATGAAATGTATGTGTCTTATTATATACTCCCTAAATTCATTGATGTTAATGAATGTGGATTTTTATTAAACTTTTCATAAGAATATTCTCTGGAATATTAATCCACCTGAAATATATATTTGTTTCCTAGTACTGAAAGCTAACTTCAGTGAATGGTGCATACAAATCCTAATATTGCTACAGTAAATGACTCAGTGTAACATCAATGCAAGTAGATTCCTATGGGACATGATATGTACTTTGACGTTCATTTTTATTCAAAACTGGTACATTAATATTTCTTCAGTTTTTGCACATAATAGAATACATTTTTCATTCACAAATTCACAAATTCATAGGATTTTTTTCACTTTCAATTACTTCCTGCTTCAGAACATATGTATTCCCCCAGGTTTCGTGACTGTTGTTTTAATGAGACTTCTTTCCAAGCACATTATTTTTGATTTCCATAATCATTTTAGAAGCAAAACTCACAGACACTTCATGATAAACCATAACACTAATATTACCATTAGATGTATAACTGGTACGAATGATTGTATGAATATCAATATAAGTTTTCCAGTATATATCCAGATATCAATTCAATCCATTATTTAAATTTGGAACCAGTTATATTATTTATTCACAGTATGGTCTATTCATGCATTATCTCTATATTCGTATAACACAGCCTATACCTATTTGTACCCACAATACTAAATTATATGTCTTCAAAATATTGCTCCCAGAAATGGTGGAAGAAATACTCATGTCATCTGATCTATATATACATTAATCACAGTAATATTGTGGAAACAAAAAGCAAGGTCACACTTATGATTGTACCAAATCCTAAATGGAAAGTGAGCATGGATTAAAAAAAAAAATCCATATCCAGGTTGCCTAATGCTATCAAAGTGAATCCTATTGGTGACAACATATTTGTTTCTTTCTGAAATTACATATTCAACTTCAACCCTGTTGAAAATTTCTAATCCTATCACTCACTTTATACTTGTCCTGATTTCCTAATGTCTCTATTGATATCTGATTTCCTGTATTTTTTCCCCAGTTTATCACTGTGACTGACTCTTCACATGTGCTGACATTTACTTTCAGTCTCTACCCAAAACCCTATTGCTAAAGATCTTTTGGTCCAAATTCTATACACACTCTTCATTCTAAACCTACCGAATATCTTCCTAATCCACCAACTATCCCTTTTGGACCAGATGTTCTCTTCGACATTCAATCATCCAAAAGACAAGATCCTATGCCACTGTATATCAATTTATCTGAGACACCTGTGCAGAACATAATTGAAAGCTAAGAATCCCAATCATGGGGCCAATTCCCTTCTGTCCTTCAAAAATTACCTAGATTTCTTTTTTCATACTTATATTTCACCTATATATTCTTGAAAATATCGCAAAATCCCAATACCATTATTCATCCCAGAGAATGATTCCTAACCAAAATGGAACCTGTTATTAACCTTAACCATACAATGTTCCCTCAATCTAACTTTACAGAAGAGGAGGGACAGAATTGGTCTTCCAATACAGGAATGTAGGGGATCTTCCACCTCTGAGAACCTCAAAGTTCCATGCAGAAATGATCCCTGGAGAAGATTTAGGCAGCTATGAAGGACCTGAGAGAGCAAAAGTCATCTTCCATGGCAAACAACCCGGTCAGGATGAAGGGATGTGTCAGAATCAGCCTCACTCTTCTTAATGTAGAGAAGATGGACCAAACCAGGCCAGTGTGGACAGCTGTTCCCGGCTGCCTATGGTTGATATACAATTCTCAGTTGTGAAAGCATCACAGGAAATAGGGGCAGCCTCCATCTCATGGGAACCTTGGAAGCAAATTTTAGGACAAAGTGGTTTCCAAAGCAGTGACCTCATTCAGTTCACAAAGGAGGTGACCTTCCTCACTTCCTTGGTGATAGAACTCTCTGAACTTGGGATCCAGGAAGCCAGGCAACCAGAGGCAGTCCCAGTACCATTCCCAGTGGGCTCACTTATTTGGATTTACAAAGAACAGAGTCAGTCTTTCTTGGTATCTACTGATGTGAGAATGGCCAAATTTCAGGAGAGCTCAGAAGAGGGGCCTTTCCTGAGAAAGCAGTTAGTTGCTCACAGCTGGCTCCTGACCACTTCGCAGATTTGGCCAAGGAGACCAGATCTGAGACAGGACAGGACATTTCAGGAAACATAATAAGGCCCACAAGTCAGAGGACACTCCGGATTGTCACAGACCTCTTTGGGGGAAGGAGGTGCCTTTGTGGGTGTGAGTGTGAGTTTGTGGTTTTGTCTCATGTTCTAAGAATAGGTAAAAAAGGTGCTTTGTTTGGTTTGGAGTGGACTGTTCCTAGTAAGTCGTTTCACAAAGTGAGTGTTTCTATGTCTGTGTATCCCACTGTGTCCGTGGTTGTCGACATTTGAAAAGAGAATTCATCAATGGATGTGTCCTGTTTAGTAGAATCCTTCCCAGCATTCATCCTGCCCAATTGATGAATGGACTGTGGCTTCCCTTATGGATGGAAAACACCTACTAATTTCCTAAGTTCCTGTTTTCTTCCTAAATCTGGCCACTCTCCAGAATAGGCTCATGGTTTTGTGTCCAAGATATGTACCACCTCCAAGCTCTGTGACAAGGCCATGTAGTGGATAGCTAAAGGGAATGGCTAGCATCTCAAAAAACTCAGATATCTGTGTTACCAGGAAAGCCTCAGTGGAGAAACTCTGCTTTGGGCCTTTTGCTAACCAATTCTTCTCTTCCCCTGAATGTGAGGAAGGTCTTGGCCTCAGGACACAGTTTGTGAAGCCTGAAGAAAACAGTTTTAAAATGGAATTAAATGGGCATCACCTGTGGCTCTTTGTTAATTGCTTTGGAAATGGATGTGTCTGAATCAGTCTCTTGGCCCTGTGTCAGGCTGTGGCTTAGGTTCTCAGCACCTGATGGATCTAAAGAATGATCCCATGTGTGCATCCAAAACCAAAATGGGAAAAAGATCAGTCATTGTTGATGAAGTCTCTCGCCTTCCTCTGTTAGGTTCCTTACCACCATCAAGTGAGAATAGGGATCCTTTGAATCAAATGAGTTCTTCAAAGCCCTGCAAAGGCAATTGCATACATGCTTGTGTTTTCTCATGACTCCACATCACATAAAAAATCTATACCAACAGTCAGTAGGCCTCAAATTGGAGAAGCAGAGCAGTATTACTGGAAGGCATATTTGATCCCTCCTGGTTCACAGGAAGGGTGTACAATCCACCCTGACTTTAGGAAAATGATGGGCAAGCGAGCTTATTTGGACACTGTGTTGGGCTGCGCCCCTCATGGAAACATCCAGCCAGAGATTATGAGGAGTGTCTATATGGAAGAAAATGAGGGCCATGTTGGAGTGTTTTTTTTTTAACTGTGGTTATTTGTGTGGCAGTTGGAAGCGATGACTGGGTCCACCTGGGCTTGAACTCTGGTGTGATACCCCATAGAGACTGAGTCCTGGAACTGACCTCAGAGAAGTATTGCCATGAATTGTGTTGGGATATTAGGAGGCCACACATGGGAGTCGCCATTGGAAACAGAGATCTTTTCCCAGGGTGGCTTTCCACAGAGCACTGGGAATCTCAGCCAGGGTATCACATAATTTTATTCTGAAACACTTGGCAGCCATAGTTGAGAGTCAAAACACAAATGCACTTAACATTGTAGACTTCAATGGGCCTGGCTTCATGTGGCATTTTGGCCACTTTTTTAGAAGCCTTAGCAGTTAGATTTCTCCAGAGCTTTCATTGAAATGAGCTTCTTCACCATTTAATGATTACTGAATTAAATGAAACACTCAGTGACTCCAACTTCAACCTTGAAAGATGGGCTCGATAAATACCATTAAATTTTTGAAATTCCCATATCTAGGAGGCAGTGGAGAACCATTGGATATCCTGTTGGTGATCATGAGTGTACCAGACAGTGCCTTGATTGGCTGGGTTTCACGAAAATGGTGTAGAACAGAGATGCCAGTAAGTTGGAGCCTGCTGAATAGTGGACCTAGAGCAAAGGTGGGCATGTGTGAGATAAAACATCTGTGGTGCTTCTATCTGGATTTGCCAATGGCTTCCAAATGCCTTGTGACTGACATGGTGTATCCAGCAGACCATTATATGTAAATGATTCTTGTTATATGGATAAGTTTCAGGGCAATGTTCAGAATCAGGTTGCTATGGTCAAGGTGGCAAGCTATGTTGGAAAGAAGCCTGGTTTGTGCATTCTCCTGCAGACCCTGTTCCACCACACGTGACAGAACTCCCTCCAGCACTGTGTCCCAGTTAAATTCCTTGTATTTCGTGAAGCAAATACTGAACTCCCAGTGCAGCAGCAAAAAACATCACAAAAATTGGAGGATGATCAAATGGCTTCAGAGTCCACATGAGGAAACACTGAGCCCCAAGTGGCCACAGTTGACCCAGAAAGAGAGAATTCATCAATGCTGCCTCATTTTCATTGGTAAATAAGAAAGCATCTACTCCAGGTCACATAGATGCAGACCCAGCTTTTATGGTCTCACTACAAACGAAGCTAAAGCTCCTGACAACAACATATATTTCAAGAGCCCAACATCTGAGGCAGTTTTTCCAGAAGTCATTAGGATAGCAGAGCTCCATGTTTGTGGAGTGTTTACATTGTCCCTTACTTTTGGAAACTCCCCTTCTACCTGCAAGTTTGTGAACTCCTGAGCATATTCAATTCCAGATATGTACTCACAGATTTTCTTACTCATCTTCTCTACATGTGTTACTTGGGACGAAGTTAAGGTCAAGGCATTGTTCCGGATGAGAGTCGGAAGATTTTTGTGTAGCACATATTTGCATACACATTGGATTCATTTTCCAATTTTCCTTTCGAAATTCTGAATCCCTGACACTAACCCATACCCTACAAGACTCTGACAACTAATCCTAACTTGATGGAGAAAAGTAACCCAAACAGAATAGAAATACAAACACATCAGAGGAGCCATGGTGTACAGTTGGAATTGCCTTTTCCATTATATAGGGTAGGAGTTATAAATCTAGTCAATTTTTTTGTTGAAAGAGTGGTCCATGTATTTTTAAACTTATCAAATATGTGAATTCCTGTCTCCCCCATTTCTCTGTATCCTATTCAGCACATATATTTTTATATGCACATATAGAATTGTTCCTTGTATCACACATGTATTCTTCTGAGGTGGCTGACTTGGCAGATACAAATTGTGAGAAAAGTTCAGTCCTCCTAAACGCTGTTGGAACTGAAAATTCAACCTATGGGTGAGCTTTCTAGTTGAACAACATTATACACAAATCCATGTTCAGTAAAATGAATATTTTTGAATACGTGGATGATATATATTTCATGATGAATTTCGATTGGCATATATATTGCTAGTTTTTAATGTCTGTGTGTGTGTGTGTGTGTGTGTGTGTAGATATAGATATAGATATAGATACAGATATACACTGTCAAGATTTTTCAAAATATGAAATATATGTATATTTTGGCCACTCTTTGGGAAGCCTTACCTGTGAGAGTTCTCTAGAGCTTTCATTGAAATGAGGTTCCTCAACATTTAATGATTCCTGAATGAATTGAAACCCACAGTGCCTCCAACTTCATCCTTGAAAAATTGCTCCATAAATACCTTGAAATTCCCCTGACCAGGTGGCACTGGAGAACCTTTGGATGTATTGTTGCTGATCATGAGTGTACCAGACAGTGCCTTGACTGACTCGGTTTCACGAAAATTGTGTAGAACAGAGATGTAAGTAAGTTGGAGAGTGCTGAGAAGAGGGCCCAGAGCTGTGGTGTGCAGGTGTATAATAAAATATCTGTGGTGGGGCCATGTGAGTCTGCCATTAACTTCTAAATGGCTTGTGGCTTACATGGTGAAGCTAGCAGACCCTTATATGTAAAGGCATCTTGTTATAAGGAAAGGTTTCAGGACAATGTTCAGAATCTCCTGTAGACCCTGACACTCCACACGTGACAGAACTCGCTCCAGCACTGTGTCCCAGTTGAACTCCTTGTATTTCATGAAGGAAATACCAAAAGCCCAGTGCAGCAGCAAGAAACACCACGAAAATTGTAGGATGACCAATTGGCTTCACAGTCAAGACGGGGAGACACTTAGCCCTCCGTGGCCACAGTTTACCTTCAAAGGTAGGATTGAGCACTGCTGCCTCATGTTCTTTGGAAAATAAGAAACCATGTCCTCCAGGTCAGATAAATGAAGACCCATCTTTGATGGTATCACTACAAAGGAAGCTAAAGCTCCTGAAAAGAAAATATATTTCAAGTGCCCAACCTCACAGGCAGTTTCTCAAGAAGTCTTTAGGCCAGCAGAGTTCCATGATTGTGGACTGTTTATCCTGTCCCTTAATTTTGAAAACTCCTCTAAAATGTCCAAGCTTGTGAACTCCTGAGCATTTTCCATTCCAGATATGTATTCACAGATTTTCTAACTCTTGTCCTCTAATTGTGTCTTACTTGGGGTGAAGGTAATGTCAAGGCATTGCTCTGAATGAGAGTGGAAAGATTTTTTGTAGTGCATATTTGCATAAACAATGGATTCATTTTCCTTTATTTTCATTTGAATTACTGAATCCATGACACTAAAGCATACCCTACTAGACTCTGACTACTAATGCTAATATGATGGAGAAAAATAACCCAAACAGAATAGAAATACAAGCAATTCAGAGGAGGCATAGTGTATAGTTGGACTTGCCTTTTGCATGATAAAGGGTAGTTGTTAAAAATCTGGTTAATTTTTAATTGAAATAGTTCTCCATGTGTTTTGAAAGGTATCAGATATGTGAATTCCTGTCTCCCTTTCTCTGTTGCCTATTCAGCACATGTATTTTTATATGCACAAATAGAATCCTACCTGGTACCACACGTACATTATTGTGAGGTGGCTGACTAGGCAGATACAAATTTTGAGAAGAGATCACTCCTCCTAAACGCTGTAGGAACTGAAAATTCAACATTTGCGTGAGCTTCCTAGTTGAACAACATTACACATAAATCCATGTTCAGTAAAATAAAGATTTTTGGATCTGTGTATGATATGTATTTCATGATGAATTTTGATTGGCATATATATTGCTACTTTTTAATATCTCTGTATGTGTTTTGTGAAAAATCTACACTCTATAGATTATTCAAAATATGAAATATATGTGTCTTATTATACACTCCTTAATTTCATTCATGTTCATGTATGAGACCAAGGCTCATGCAACAGCAAAAGACATTTATTGAGGATCCAATCCAGCATGCTGGTGCTCTGTGCTCACTCAAGAAGGGAGAGCAGCCCAGATCCCCGAGCAGGGGTTGAGCAGTGCTTAAGTACACAATTTGGGGAGTGTGAGACTTTACATATATCACAGTCTCCTTTAGCAAATCATCATACACTGTGGGAAAATGAAACAACAAATCCTAAACATGATTAGTTCATTCATTGGCTTGAACACGTCAGGCGGGAGTGATAGGTCAATTCTAAAGTGGGGTACACATTGAAATTGATTGATTTAGGCCCTGCGATGCATATGTGGTAGGCCACACAGGGTCCTAGGTTATTAAACAACCAGGCGGTCAGGGGGAATATTTACTGGGCAGTCCAGAAATTGTCCTACAATTTACAGGAATTTCAGGTTTTGCGTGTAGCATGGAAACTTAAAAATACCTGGTCCTTTACATTTTAAACCAGGCCTTGAAGATTAGAAACTTTACAACACCCGGTCTTTTACACTTTAACTTTAACACTTTAATTTCAATTTCTTTTACCCTTACAGATCACTCCTGGTTCAGAAGAAGGGTGTCCAAGCCACCCTGACTTTAGGCAAATGAGGGGCAAGGGAGCTTATTTTGGACACTGTCTTGGGCTGTGCCCCTCATGGAAACCTCCAGCCATATGTTATGATGAGTGTCTTTATGGAAGAAGATGAGGGCCATGTAGGAGTGTTTTGGTTTTAATTGTGGTCATTTGTGTGGCGGTTGGAAGAGATGACTTGGTCCACCAGGGCTTGAACTCTGCTCTGATACTCCTTAGAGCCTGAGTTCTGGAACTCACCTGAGAGAAGTATTGCCATGAATTGTGTTGGGATTATAGGAGGCCACACATGAGATTAGCCCTTGGAAACTGAGATCTAGGCCCAGGGTGGCTTTCCACTGAGCACTGGGAATCTCAGCCAGGATAACACATGATTTTTTTACTGAAAGACTTGGAAGTCATAGTTGACACTCAAAACACACATGTACCTCACATTGTAGACCTCAATGAGCCTGGCTTCATGTGACCTTCTGGCCACTCTTTGGGAAGCCTTGTCTGTGAGAGTTCTCCAGAGCTTTCATTGAAATGAGCTTACTCACCATTTAATGGTTCCTGAATGAATTGAAACCCACAGTGCCTCCAACATCATCCTTGAAAAATGGCTACATAAATACCATGAAATTTTTAATATTCCCATGACCAGGTGGCACTGGAGAAACTTTGGATATCCTGTTGCTGATCATGAGTGTACCAGACAGTTCCTTGATTGACTGGTTGTCATGAAAATGGTATAGAACCGAGATGTCATAAGTTGGAGCCTGCTGAGTATTGGGGCTAGAGCAGTGGACTATATGGTTGTGAATAAATATCTGTTGTGGGACCATGTGGATCGGCCATTGGCTTCCAAAATACTTGTGACTGACATGGTGCAGGCAGCAGACCCTTATATGTAAAGGCATCTTGTTATATTGAGATGATTCAGAGCAATGTTCAGAATTCGGTTGCTATAGTCAAGGGGGAAAGCTATGTGGGATAGATCCATGTTTTGAAAATTCTCCTGAAGACCCTGACCAATCACACGTGACAGAGCTCCCTCCAGAATTGTGTGCCAGTTGAACTCCTTGTATTTCATTAAGCCAATTCCAAACTCCCAGTGCCGCAGTAAGAAACACCACGAAAATGGAGGATGACCAAACGGCTTCACAGACCACACGGGGAGAAACTTAACTCCCAGTGGCCACAGTTTACCAAGAAAAAGAGAATTCAAAACTGCTGTCTCATGTTCATTAGAAAATAAGGAACCATTTCCTCCAGGTCACATAGATACAGACCCACATTTCCTTTGTCACAACAAAGGAAGCTAAATCTCCTGACAACTTCATATATTTCATGTGCCCAACCTGAGAGGCATTTTCTCAAAGAGTCTTTAGGCCAGAAGAGCTCCAAGTTTGTGGAGTGTTTAACCTCTCCCTTACTTTTGGAAACTGCTCTTCCACCTCCAATGTTGTGAACTCCTGAACATTTTCAGTTCCACATATGTAATCACAGGTTTTCGAACTCCTCTCCACTAATTGTGTCTTACTTGGAGTGAAGTAAATGTCAAGGAATTGTTCTGGATGAGAGTGGCAAGATTTTTGTGTAGCACATATTTGCATACACATTAGATTCATTTTTCTATTTTCATTTGAAATAATGATCCCTGACACTAACACATACCCTAATAGACTCTGACTACTAATGCTAATATGATGGATAAAAAGAAATGTAACAGAATAGAAATACAGGCCTTTCATAGGAGGCATGGTATATACTTGGATTTGCCTTCGGCTTTATCAAGGGTATGTATTATAAATCTTGTCAAATTTTAATTGTAATATTTCTCCATGAGTTTTACATATATATATATATATATATATATATATATATATATATATATATATACACTCTCTAGATTTTTCAAAATATGAAAAAAATGTGTCTTATTAAACACTCTCTAAATTCATTCATATTCATGTATGTGGATATATAATCAACTTTTCACAAGATTATTTTCAGAAACATTCAACCACCTGAAATACATATTTGTTTCCTCGTCCTGAGAACTAACTTCAGTGAATGGTGCTTACAAATCCTAATATTTCTACAGTAACTGACACAGTTTATCATCAAAGCAAGTAGATTCCAATGGACACGATGTGTATATTGATGTTCATTTTAATTCAACACTGGCACATTACAATTTCTTCTGTTTATGCACATCATAGGATATATATTTCCTCCACAGGTTAGCAAATATATAGGCATTTGTTTCACTTTCAATCACTTCCTGCTTCAGAACACATGCATTCCTCCGTGTTTCTTGACTGGTCTTTTCATGAGACTTCTTTCCAAACACATTATTTTCGATTTCCTTTATCAGTTTTGAAGCAAAACTGAAACAGACTTCATGATAAACCATCACTGTAATATCATCATAAGATGTATAACTGGTTGGAATGAATGATTATATATCAATAAAAGATTTTTTATACATTTTCTGATATCAATTCAATACATTATTTAATGTGTAACCAGTTATATTATTTATTCACATTATGGTCTATTCATGCATTATCTCTATATTCATAGACACAGGGTACAACTCGTTGTACCCCCAATACTAATTTATACATTTTTAAAATATTGCTCCCAGAAATGGTGGAAGAAATACTCATGTCACCTGATCTACATATGCATGTTATCACAGTAATATTCTGGACACAAAATGCAAAAGTCACACGTATGATTGTACCAAAGCCTAAAGGGAAACTCAACATGGATTACTAAAAACATCCATGACCAGGTTGCCTAATGCTCTCAAATGTCAATCCTATTGGTGACTACATATTTGTTTCTTAATAAGATTATATATTCAACCTCAAAACTGTTGAAAATGTTTAATTTTTTTCACTCACTTGATACTCTTTGACTGATTTCCTAATGTCTCTATTGATATCTACTTTCCTACATATTTTCTCCAGTTCAACATTGTGACTGACCCTTCACAGGTGCTGACATTGACATTCACTCTCTAACGGAAACACTATTGCTAATGAACTTTGGTCCAAATCCTATACTAGCTCTTCTTCCAAAACATACTGACTATCTTCCTGATCCTATCGACTATCACTTTTTGAGTGGATGTTCTCTACTGCATTCAATCATCCAAGGTGCATTGTCCTATGCCATTGTATATCGATTTTTCTGAAACATGTATGCAGAACGTAATTCAAAGCTATGTATCGCAATCAGTTGCCCAATGCACTTCTGAGCTTCAAATCTTACCTAGATTTCTGTTTTCATACGTATATTTCATCTCTATATTCCTATAAATATTGCAGGTTCCCAAGATCATTATTCATTCTGCAGAATGATTCCTAATCCAAATCAAACCTGCTATTTACGATAACCATACACGGTTGCCTCAATCTAACATTACAAAAGAGCAGGGAAAGAGTTCGTCTTACAATACAGGAATGTAGGGTATCTTCAAACTGCTGAGAACCTGAAAGTTCGATGCAGAAATAATCCCTGGATAAGATGTCAGCGCTATGAAGGACCTGTGAGAGCAAAAGCCATCTTCAAAGGCAAACAATCTAGACAGGAAAAAGGAATGTGTATGCATCAGACTCTCTCTTTGTAAGGTAGAGAAGATGGACCTAACCAGGCCTGCGTGGAGAGCTGTTCTCAGGTGCCTATTTTGATATACCATTGAAACTAGTCAAATTGTCAAAGGAAGTAAGGGCAGCCTCCATCCAATGTGACCCTTGGAAGCAATGGTTAGGGCAAAGTTGTTGCCAAGGCAGTGACCTCATTCAGTTCCTGAAGGAAGTGACCTACCTAACTTCCTTGGTGATGGAACACTCTGAAATTTTGATGCAAGAAGCCAGGCACCGAGAGCCAGTCCCAGTCCCAGTCCCAGTGCGCTCACTTGTTTGGATTTACCAAGTACAGAGTCAGACCTTCTTGGTACCTACTGATGTGAGGATGGCCAAATTCCAGGAGAGCTCTGAAGAGAAGCCTTTCCTTAGATAGCAGGTAGTGGCTAGCCGTTGGCTCCTCACAGCATCACAGAGTTTGCCAAGGAGACAAGATCTGAGACAGGAGAGGTCATTTTGTGGAGAACATAGTATGGCCCACCAGTCAGAGGACACTCCGGATAGTCACAGACCTACTTTTGTGAAGGAGTTGCCTTTGTTTGTGGATGTGAGTTTGCAGTTTTGTCTCATGTTCTGAGAATAGGTAGGAAATATGGTTGGTTTTGTTTGGAGTCGACTGTTTCTAGTAAGTCTTTTGACAAGGCGACTTTCTATGTCTGTGTATCCACTGTGTCCGTGGTTGTCGACATTAGAAAAGAGAATGCATCAATGGAGGTGTCCTGTCTAGTAGAAAGCTTCCCAGCATTTATCCTGCACAATTGATGAATGGACTGTGGTATGCCTTATGGATAGGAAACACCTACTAACATCCTAAGTTCCTGTTTTCTTCCTGAATTCTGGCCACTCTCCAGAATAAGCTCATGATGTATTGTCCAAGATATGTACCACCTCCAAGCTCTGTGACATGTCCATGTTCTTGATAGCTGAAGGGAATGGGAACATCTCAGAAAACTCAGATATCAGTGTGAGCAGTAAAGTCTCAGTGGAGAAACCCTGCTTTGGTCCATTTGCTTACCTTTGGTTCTGTTGCCTTGAATGTCAGGAAGGTCTTTGCATCATGCCACCCCTTTGTGAAGCCTGAAGAAACAGATTTCAAATGGAAATGAATGTGCATCACCTATGGCTCTTTGCTTAATTGCTTTGGAAAAGGATGTGTCTTAATCAGACACTAGGCTCTGTTTGAGGCTGTGGATAAGATTCTCAGCTCCTGATAGATGTAAAGAAGATCCCATGTGTGCATCCAAAACCAAAATGGCAAAAAGATCAGTCATTGTAGATGAAGTCTCCTGCCTTCCTCTGATAGGTTCCTGACCTCCATCAAGTGAGAATAGGGATTTTTTTTTGGGTCAAATGAGTTCTTCAAATTCCTGCAGAAGTACTTGGGTTCTCTCATGATGCCAAATCACATAATGAATCTATACCTGACTGTCAGTAGGCCTCAAATTGGAGAAGCAGAGCAGCGTTAACGGCAGGCTTTTTTGATCACTCCTGGTTCACAGGAAGGGTGTCCAGGCCACCATGAATTTAGACAAATGAGTGGCAAGGGTGCATATTTTGCACACTGTCTTGGCTGCGCCCCTCATGGAAACCTCCAGCCAGAGTTTATAATGACTGTCTATATGGATGAAGATGAGGGACATGTGGGAATGTTTTGGTTTTAATTGTGGTCATTTGTGTGGCGGTTGGAAGAGATAACAGGGTCCACATGGGCTTGAACTCTGGTGTGATTCCTCTTAGAGACTGAGTTCTGGAACTGACCTCAGAGAAGTGTTGCCATGAATTGTGTTGGGATTTTAGGAGGCCACGCATAAGAGTTGCCCTTGAAACCTGAGATCTAGGCCCAGGGTGGCTTTCCACAGAGAACTGAAATTCTCAGCAAGGATATGGCATGATTTTATTCTGAAAAACTTGGCAGCCATAGTTAAGAGTCAAAAGACACATGGACCTCCCGTTGTAGACCTCAATGGGCCTGGCTTCATGTGACCTTTTGGCCACTGTTTGGGAAGCCTTGCCTGTGAGAGTTTTTCAGGGCTTTCATTGAAATGAGAGTCCTCCCCATGTAATGGTTCCTGGAAGAATGGAAACCCCAAAGTGCCTCCAACTTCATTCTTGAAAAATGGATAGATAAATACAATGATGTTTTTGAAATTCCCAATGACCAAGTGGCACTGGAGAACCATTGGTTGTTCTCTTGCTGATCATTAGTGTTACAGACTGTGCCTTGATTGGCTGGGTTTCATGAAAATGGTGTGGAACAGAGATGCCAGTAAGTTGGAGCCTGCTGAGTAGTGGGCCTAGAGCAGTGGTGGGCAGGTGTGTGATAATACAACTGTGGTGTGGCCATGTGGATCAGCCATTGGCTTCCAAATAGCTTGTGACTGACTTGGTACAGCCAGCAGACTATTATATGAAAAGGCATCTTTTTATATGGAGAGGTTTCTGAGCAATGTTCAGAATCAGGTTGCGATGGTCAAGGGGTCAAGCTATGTGGGATAGAACCCTGGTTGGTGAATTCTCCTCCAGACCCTGACCCAACACACGTCACAGAACTCCCTCTAGCACTATATCCTAGTTGAACTTCTTGTATTTCGTGAAGCAAATACCAAACTCCCAGTGCAGCAGCAAGAAACACCACAAAAAGTTCAGGATGACCAAATGGCTTCACAGTCCACTCAGGGAGACACTAAGCTGCCAGTGGCCACAGTTTACCAACAAAGAGAGAAATCAACACCGGTACCTAATGTTCAATGGAAAATAAGAAACGATGTCCTCCAGGTCACATAGATGCAGATCCAGCTTTGATGGTCTCACCAGAAATGAAGCTAAAGCTCCGGACAACAAGATATATTTCATGTGTCCAAACTCAGAGGCAGTTTCTCAAGAAGGCTTTTGGCCAGCAGAGTTCCATGTTTGTGGAGTGTTTACGCAGTCACTTACTTTTGGAAACTCCTCTACCACCTCCAAGGTTGTGAACTCCTGAGCATTTTCCATTCCAGATATGTATTCACAGATTTTCTAACTCTTCTCTTCGAATTGCATCTTACATAGGGTGAAGATAATGTCAATGGATTTTTCTGGATGAGAGTGGGAAGACTTTTGTGTAGGACATATTTGCATACATATTGGAATCATTTTCCAATTTTCCATTTGAAATACTGAATCCCTGACACTAAACCATACCCTACTAGTGTCTGACTACTAATCCTAATATGAGGCAGAAAAATAATCCAAACATAATAGAAATACAAACAGTTCAGAGGAGGCATGGTGTATAGTTGGACTTGCCTTTTGCATTATAAAGGTTAGGAGTTATTAATCTAGACAATTTTTGTTGCAATAGTTGTCCATGTGATTTTAAAGATAACAAATATGTGAATTCTTGTCTCTCTTTCTCTGTAGCCTACTCAGCACATATATTTTTATATGCACATAGAGAATCCTACCTGGTACTACACGTACATTCTTGTGAGGTGGCTGACTTGGTAGATACAAATTGAGAGAAGTGATCACTCCTCATAAACCCCGTTGGAACTGAAAATTCAACCTATGGGTGAGCTTCCTAGAGAACAAAATTATACACAAATCTTTGTTCAGTAAAATGAATATTTTTGGATCTGTGGATGATATATATTTCATGGTGAATTTTGATTGGCATATATTGCTATTTTTAATGTCTCTCTCTCTCTCTCTCTCTGTGTGTGTGTGTGTATATATATATATATATATATATATATATATATATATATATATACATATATACACACTCTCTCCATATTTTTCAAAATATGAAATATATGTGTCTTATATACACTTCCTAATTTCATTCATGTTCATGAACGTGGATTTATAATCAACGTTTCACAAGATTATTTTCAGAAAATTTCATCCACCTGAAATACATATTTGATTCCTAGTGCTGAAAACTAACTTCAGTGAATGGTGCATACAAATCCTAACATTTCTACAGTAACTGACACAGTTTATCATCAATGCAAGTAGATTCCTATGGGACATGATGTGTATATCGACGTTCATTTTTATTCAACACTGGGACATTACAATTTCTTCAGTTTATGCACATCATAGGATATATATTTCCTCCACAATTTAGCAAATTTATAGGCATTTGTTTCAATTTCAATCACTTCCTACTTCAGAACACATGTTTTCCTCCATGTTTCTTGACTGATCTTTTCATGAGATTTCTTTCCAAACACATTATTTTCAATTTCCTTTATCACTTTTAAAGCAAAACGGACACACACTTTATGATAAACCATAACTATAATATCACTATTAGATATATAACTGGTTGGAATGAATGATTTTATATCAATAAAAGATTTCTTATATATTTTCTGATATCAAATCAATACATTTTGTAAAGTGGAACCAGTTATATTATTTATTCACAGTATGGTCTATTCATGCATTATCTCTATATTAATAGACACAGGTTACACCTCTTTGTATCCCCAATACTAATTTATACATCTTCAAAATATTGCTCCCAGAAATGGTGGAAGAAATACTCATATCACCTGATCTACATATGCATGGTATCACAGTAATATTCTGGACACAAAATGCAAAATTCACACGTATGACTGTACCAAAGCCTAAATGGAAACTGAACATGGATTACTAAAAACATCCATGACCAGGTTGCCTAATGCTCTCAAATGTCAATCCTATTGGTGACTACATATTTGTTTCTTCCTAAGATTATATATTCAACCTCAACACCATTGAAAATGTCTAATTTTTTCACTCACTTTGTACTTTTCCTGATTTCCTAATGTCTCTATTGATATCTACTTTCCTACATATTTTCTCCAGTTCAACATTGTGACTGACCCTTCACATGTGCTGACATTGACATTCACTCTCTAACCGAAACCCTATTGCTTATGAACTTTGGTCCAAATCCTATACTCACTCTTCTTCCGAAACATACTGACTATCTTCCTGATCCTATCAACTATCCCTTTTTGAGTGGATGTTCTCTACTACATTCAATCATCCAAGGTACAAGGTCCTATGCTATTGTATATCGATTTTTCTGAAACATGTATGCAGAACGTAATTCAAAGCTACATATCACAATCAGTTGCCCAATGCACTTCTGAGCTTCAAATCTTACCTAGATTTCTGTTTTCATACTTATATTTCATCTCTATATTCCTATAAATATTGCAGGTTCCCAAGACCATTATTCATCCCGCAGAATGATTCCTAACCCAAATCGAACCTGTAATTAACCCTAACCATACACTGTTGCCTCAATCTAAAATTACAAAAGAGCAGGGACAGAGTTCATCTTACAATACAGTAATGTAGGGTATCTTCCAACTGCTGAGAACCTCAAAGTTCGATGCAGAAATGATCCCTGGAGAAGATGTAGGCAGCTATGAAGGATCTGAGAGAGCAAAAGCCATCTTCCATGGCAAACAACCTGAACAGGATGAAGGGATGTGTATGCATCAGCCTTTCTCTTCTTAATGTAGAGAAGATGGACCTAACCAGGCCTGCGTGGAGAGCTGTTCCCAGGTGCCTATTTTGATATACCATTTTAACTAGTCAAATTGTCACACAAAGTAGGAGCAGCCTCCATCTAAAGGGACCCTTGGAAGAAACTGTTAGGACAAAGTTGTTGCCAAGAGAGGGACCTCATTCAGTTCCTGAAGGAAGTGACCTAGCTAACTTCCTTGGTGATGGAACTCTCTGAAATTGTGATGCAAGAAGACAGGCACCGAGAGCCAGTCCCAGTCCCAGTCCCAGTGGGCTCACTTGTTTGGATTTACCAAGTACAAGTAAGACTTTCTTGGTACCTACTGATGTGAGGATGGCCAAATGCCAGTTGAGCTCTGAAGAGGGGCCTTTTCTGAGATAGCAGGTAGTGGCTAACTGCAGGCTCCTCACAGCCTCACAGAGTTGGCCAAGGAGACATGATCTGAAAGTGTTAAGGCCATTTCGAGAGGAACATAGTATGGCCCACCAGTCAGAGGACACTCTGGATAGTCACACACCCACTTTTGGGAAGGAGGTGCCTTTATGTGTGTGGGTGTGAGTTTATGGTTTTGTCTCATGTTCTGAGAATAGGTAGAAAAGGTGGTTGGTTTGGTTTGGAGTCGACTGTTTCTAGTTACTCTTTTGACAAGGCAAGTGTTTCTATGTCTGTGTATCCACTGTGTCCGTGGTTTTAGACATTAGAAAAGAGAATGCATCAATGGAGGTGTCCTGTCTAGTAGAAAGCTTCCCAGCATTCATCGTTCACAATTGATAAATGGACTGTGGTTTGCCTTATGGATAGGAAACAACTACTAACTTCCTAAGTTCCTGTTTTCTTCCTGAATTCTGGCCACTCTCCAGAATAAGCTCATGATTTATTGTCCAAGATATGTACCACCTCCAAGCTCTGTGACATGTCCATGTTCTTGATAGCTGAAGGGAATGGGAACATCTCTGAAAACTCAGATATTAGTGTGAGCAGTAGAGTCTCAGTGGAGAAACCCTGCTTTGGTCCATTTGCTTACCTATGGTTCTGTTGCCTTGAATGTCAGTAAGGTCTTTGCCTCAGGCCACCTCTTTTAGAAGCCTGAAGAAACAGTTTTCAAATTTAAATGAATTGGTATCACGTGTGGCTCTTTGCTTAATTGCTTTGGAAAGGGATGTGTCTTAATCAGACACTAGGCCCTGATTGAGGGGGTGGCTAAGATTCTCAGCTCCTGATAAATCTAAAGAAGATCCCATGTGTGCATCCAAAACCAAAATGGCAAAATGATCAGTCATTGTGGATGAAGTCTCTTGTCTTCCTGTGTTAGGTCCTGAACTCCATCAAGTGAGAATAGGATTCCCTTGGGTCAAATGAGTTTTTCAAAGTCCTGCAGAAGTGCTTGGGTTCTCTCATGATGCCAAATCACATAAGCAATCTATACCTGACATTCAGTAGGCCTCAAATTGGAGAAGCAGAGCAGTATTAACAACAGGCCTATATTATCACTCCTTGTTCACAGGATGGGTTTCCAGGCCACCCTAAATTTAGACAAATGAGGGGCAAGGGTGCATATTTTGGACACTGTCTTGGGCTGCGCCCCTCATGGAAACCTCCAGTCAGAGTTTATGATGAGTGTCTATATGGATGAAGATGAGGGCCATGTGGAAATGTTTTGGTTTTAATTGTGGTCATTTGTGTGGCGGTTGGAAGAGATGACTGGGTCTACATGGGCTTGAACTCTGGTGTGATTTCCCTTAGAGACTGAGTTTGGGAACTGACGACAGAGAAGTATTGCCATGAATTGTGTTGGGATTGTAGGAGGCCACACATGAGAGTTGCCCTTGAAACCTGAGATCTAGGCCCAGGATGGCTTTCCACAGAGAACTGAAAATCTCAGCAAAGATATCACATGATTTTATTCTGAAAAACTTGGCAGCCATAGTTAGAGTCAAAAGACACATGGACCTCACGTTGTAGACCTCAATGGGCCTGGCTTCATGTGACCTTTTGGCCACTGTTTGGGAAGCCTTGCCTATGAGAGTTCCTCACAGCTTTCATTGAAATTAGCTTCCTCCCCATGTAATGGTTCCTAGATGAATGGAAACCCCAAAGTGCCTCCAACTTCATTCTTGAAAAATGCATAGATAAACAACATGAAATTTTTGAAATTCCCAATGACCAGGTGGCACTGGAGAACCATTGGATGTCCTGTTGCTGATCATAAGTATAACAGACAGTGCCTTGATTGACTGGGTTTCATGAAAATTGTGTAGTACAGAGATGCCAGTAAGTTGGAGGCTGCTGAGTAGTGGGCCTAGAGCAGTGGTGGGCAGATGTGTGGTAATACATCTGTGTTGTGGCCATGTGGATCTGCCATTGGCTTCCAAATGGCTTGTGACTGACTTGGTGCAGCCAGGAGACCATTATATGAAAAGACATCTTGTTATATGCAGGGGTTTCAGGGCAATGTTCATAATCAGGTTTCTATGGTCAAGGTGATAAGCAATGTGGGATAGAAGCCTAGTTGGTGCATTTTCCTGCAGAGCCTGACCCACCACACGTTACAAGACTCCCTCAAGCACTGTGTGCCAGTTGAACTCCTTGTATGTCATGAAGCAAATACCAAACTCCCAGTGTAGCAGCAAGAAACACCACGAAAAGTGGAGGATGACCAAATGGCTTCAAAGTCCACACAGGGAGTCACATTGCCCGAAGTGGCCACAGTTTACCTACAAAGAGAGACTTCAGCACTGGTGCCTCATGTTCATTGGAAAATAAGAAACCATGTCCTCTAGGTCACATAGATGCAGACCCAGCTTTGATGGTCTCACAACAAAGATAGGTAAAGCTCCTGACAAAAACATATATTTCAAGTGCACAACCTCAGGGGCAGTTTCTCAAGAAGTCTTTAGTCCAGCAGAGCTCCATGTTTGTGAAGTGTTTACCCTGTTCCTTACTTTTGGAAACTCATCAACCACTTGCAAAATTGTGAAATCATGAGCATATTCAATTCCAGATATGTACTCACAGATTTTTTACCTCTTTTCATATAATTGTGAATTACTTAAGGTGAGGGTAAGTCAAGGCATTGTTCAGGATGAGAGTGGAAAGATTTTTTGTATCACAATTTTGCATACACTTTGGATTAATTTTCCTAGTTGAACAACATTATACATAAATCCATGTTCAGTATAATAAATATTTTTGCATCCGTGGATGATATATATTTCACTATGAATTTCAATTGGCATACATATTGCTACTTTTTAATGTCTTTGTTTTTTTTTGTATATATATATATATATATATATATATATATATATATATATATATATATATATATCTCCTATCCAGATTTTTCAAAATATATGTGTTTTATTATACACTCTCTAAATTCTATTATGTTCATATATGTGGATGTATAATCAACTTTTCACAAGATTATACTCAGAAATATTCATCCACCTGAAATACATATTTGTTTCCTAATACAGACAACTAACTTCAGTGAACGATGCATACAAATCCTAATATTTCTACAGTAACAGACTCAGTTTTACATCAATGCAAGTAGATTCCTATGGGGCATGACATGTATTTTGACGTTCATTTTTATTCAAGACATGTACGTTGC
Organism: Callospermophilus lateralis; assembly: GCF_048772815.1. Taxonomy (NCBI): domain Eukaryota; kingdom Metazoa; phylum Chordata; class Mammalia; order Rodentia; family Sciuridae; genus Callospermophilus; species Callospermophilus lateralis. The sequence continues at coordinate 235,767 of NW_027512880.1, read as the reverse complement.
TATTTCTTCAGTTTATGCACATCATATGATATATATTTCATCCACAAGTTAGCATATTTATAGGCATTTGTTTCACTTTCAATCACTTCCTGCTTCAGAACAAATGTATTCCTCCATGTTTCTTGACTGGTCGTTTCATGAGACTACTTTCTAAACACATTATTTTTGAATTACATAATCACTTTTGAAGCAAAAATCACACCCTTCATGATATACCATAACCATAATATTACCATTAGATGTATATCTAGTTGGAATGAATGATAGTATTTCAATATAAGATTTCTTATATATTTTAAGATATCAATTCAATCCATTATTTTATGTAGAACTAGTTATATTATTAATTCACAGTGTGGTCTACTCATGCATTTTCTCTAGATTCATATACACAGGGTACATCTCTTTGTACCCCCAATACTAATTTATACATCTTCAAAATATTGCTTCAAAAAATGGTGGAAGAATTACTCATGTAACCTGATCTACATATATATTTTATCACAGTGATATTCTGGACACAAAACGCAAGGCTCACACTTATGTTTGTACCATAGCCTAAATGGAAATTGAACATGTATTACTATAAACATCCATGTCCAGGTTGTCTAATGCTCAATATCAATCCTATTGGTGACTACATATTTGTTTCTTCCTAAGATTATATATTCAAACTCAACCCTGTTGGAAATGTCTAATCCTATCACTCACATTATACTTTGCCTTATTTCCTAATGTGTCTATTGATATCTGTTTTCCTACATATTTTCCCCTGTTCATCATGTGACTGACTCTTCTCATGTGCTGACATTTACGTTCACTCTCTAACCAAAAACCTATTACTAATGAAATTTGTTCCAAAACCTATACTCACTCTTCTTCCTAAACCTACTGACTATCCCAGTTTGAGTGGATGTTCTCTTCTACATTCAATCATCCAAGGTACAAGGTCTTTTGCCATTCGATATCGAATTATGTGAGACAACTGTTCAGAATGTAATTCAAAGCTAAGTATCCCAATCAAGGGCAAAATGCCCTTCTGGGCTTCAAGTCTTACCTAGATTTCTGTTTTCATACTTATATTTCACCAATATATTCTTATAAATATTGCATGTTCCAATACCATTATTCATCTCACAGAATGATTCCTAACCCAAATGGAACATGTTATTTTTTTTTTTTTAGGGGAAATAGTACATAAATTTATTGTTCAAACATGCAAGGAATATTATGTGATAATTTAAATATTTTTGACTGGTGCTTAATAACCTAGACTATAATATTTGATTAAAAATGGCATGGAAATTTATATACAACATGCCCCCAAAACTTTTATGTATTTATCATTATATACAATATATTATGTATAATTATTTATCATTTTGTATCATTATTTTCCTTTATATATCCACTCATTTGGATGCTTTTTTTTTAATTAATTTTTATTGTAGGTTGTTCAAAACATTACATAGTTCTTGATATATCATATTTCACACTTTGATTCAAGTGGGATATGAACTCCCATTTTTACCCCATATACAGATTGCAGAATCACTTCATTTGCACAACCATTGATTTACATATTGCCATTCTGGAGTCTGTTGTATTCTGCTGCCTTTCCTATCCTCTACTATCCCCCCTCCCCTCTCCCCTCCCCTCTTCTCTCTCTACCCCCTCTACTGTAATTCATTTCTCCCCCTTATATTTTCCCTCCTTTCCCCTCACTTCCTCTTGTATGTAATTTTGTATACCCCTGAGGGTCTCCTTCCATTTACATGAATTTCCCTTCTCTCTCCCTTTCCCTCCCACCTCTCATCCCTGTTTAATGTTAATCTTCTTCTCATGCTCTTCTTCCCTACACTGTTCTTAGTTACTCTCCTTATATCAAAGAAGACATTTGGCATTTGTTTTTAAGGGATTGGCTAGCTTCACTTAGCATAATCTGCTCTAATGCCATCCATTTCCCTCCAAATTCTATGATTTTGTCATTTCTTAATGCAGAGTAATACTCCATTGTGTATAAATGCCACATTTTTTTTATCCATTCGTCTATTGAAGGGCATCTAGGTTGGTTCCACAGTCTTGCTATTGTGAATTGTGCTGCTATGAACATGGATGTAGCAGTGCCCTATAGTGTGCTCTTTTTAGGTCTTTAGGGAATAGACCGAGTAGTGGAATAGCTGGATCAAATGGTGGTTCCATTCCGAGCTTTCCAAGAAATCTCCATACTGCTTTCCAAATTGGCCGCACCAATTTGCAGTCCCACCAGCAATGTACAAGAGTACCCTTTTCCCCACATCCTCGCCAGCACTTGTTGCTGTTTGACTTCCGAACATGTTATTAACCCTAAGAATGCACGGTTCCCTCAATCTAATTTTAGAGAAGAACAGGGACAGAGTTTGACTTACAATACAGAAATGTAGGTGATCTTCCACCTGCTGAGAACCTCAAAGGTCCATGTAGAAATGATCCCTGGAGAAGATGTAGGCAGCTAAGAAAGACCTGAGAGAGCAAAAGTCATCTTCCATGGCAAACATCCTGGTCAGGATGAAAGGATATGTCTGAATCAGCCTCTCTCTTCTTAATGTAGAGAAGATGGACCAAACCAGGCCTGTGTGGAGAGCTGTTCCAGGAGCCTATGGTTGATCTACCATTCTAACTTGTGAAAATTTCAAAGGAAGTAGGGGCAGCCTCCGTTTCATTGGTCAATTGAAAGCAACTGTGAGGACAAAGTGTTTGCCAAGGCAGTGACCTCATTCAGTTCCTTAAAGAAATGACCACACCTCACACTTTTGGTGATGGAACACTGTGAACTTTTGATCCAGGAAGCCAGGAACCCAGAGTCAGTCCCAGTCTCAGTCCAATTGGGCTCGCTTGTTTTGATTGAACAAGGACAGAGATATTATTTTTTGGTCCTACTGTTGTGAGGATGACCAAATGCCAGGAAAGCTCTGAAAACTGGCCTTTCCAGAGAAAGCAGGTAGTGGCTCATCGCAGACTCCTGACAACTTCACAGAGTTGGCTAAGGAGACCAGATCTGAGACAGGACAGGCCATGTTGGGAGAATATATTATGGCCCACGAGTCAGACCACCCTCTGGATAGTCACAGACCTACTTGGGGGAAGGAGGTGCCTTTGTGGTTGTGGATGTGAGTTTTTGGTTTTGTCTCATGTTCTGAGAATAGATAGGAAAGGCGGTTTGTTTGGTTTGGTATGGACTGTTTCTAGTAAGTCATGTGACAAGGCGAGTGTTTCTATGTCTGTGTGTCCCACTGTGTCCGTGGTTGTAGACATTAGAAAATAGAATGCATCAATGGATGTGTCCTGTCTAGTAGAAAGCTTCCCAGTATTCATCCTGCCCAATTTATGATTAGGCAGAAGATTGCCTTATGGATGGGCAACACCTGCTATCTTCCTAATTTCCTATTTTCTTCCTGAATTCTGGCCACACTCCAGAATAGGCTCATGGTTTTGAGTAAAAGATATGTACCACCTCCAAGCTCTGTGATATGGCCATGTACTGGATAGCTGAAGGGACTGGCGAGCACCTCAGAAAACTCAGATATCAGTTAGACCAGAAAAGTCACAGTGGAGAAACCCTGCTTTGGGCCTTTTGCTTACCTATTTTTCTTTTGCCCTGAATGTCAGGAAGGTCTTTGCCTCCAGCCACCCCTTTGTGAAGCCCTAAGAAACAGTTTTCAAATGGAAATGAATGGGCATCACCTGTGGCTCTTTGCTTAATTGCTTTGGAAAGGGATGTGTCGGAATCAGCCTCCTGGCCCTGTGTGAGGCTGTGGCTTAGATTATCAGCACCTGATGAATCTAAAGAAAGATCCCATGTGTGCATCCAAAATCAAAGGGCAAAAATTGCAGTCATTGTGGATGAAGTCTCTAGCTTTCCTCTGTAAGGTTTCTCACTTCAATCAAGTGAGAATAGGGATCCTTTGGGTCAAAAGAATTCTCCAAATCCCTGCAAAGCTTGCCCATGTGTGCTTGGATTTTCTCATGACTCCAAATCACATAAAGAATCTAAACCCCACAGTCAGAAAGCCTCAAATTGTAGAAGTGGAAAAGTATTAATGGCAGACCTATTTGATTACTCCTGGTTCACATGAAGGGTGTCCAGGCCACTGAGATTTTAGGCAAATGAGGGACAAGGGAGCTTATTTTGGACACTGTCTTTGACTGCGCCCCTAATGGAAAACTCCAGCCAAAGGTTATGAAGAAGATGAGGGCCGTGTGGGAGTGTTTTGGTTTTAATTGTGGTCATTTGTGTGGCAGTTGCAAGAGATGATTGGGTCCACCTGGGCTTGAACTCTGGTGTGATTCCCCTTAGAGACTGAGTTCTGGAACTGACCTCAGAGAAGTATTGCCATCAATTGTTTTGGGATTTTAGGAGACCACACATGAGAGTGACCATTGGAAACTGAGATCTAGGCCCAGATTGACTTTCCACAGATCACTGGGAATCTCAGTGAGGAAATCACATTATTTTATTCTGAAAGACTTGGCAGCCATAGTTGAGAGTCAAAAAACACATGGACCTCACATTGTAGAACTCAATAGGCCTGGCTTCATGCGACCTTTTGGCCACTCTTTGGGAAGACTTGCCCTTGAGAGTTCCCCAGAGCTTTCATTGAAATGAGCTTCCTCACCATTTAACAGGTCCTGAATATATTGAAACCCACAGTGCCTCCAACATCATCCTTGAAAAATGGCTAAACAGATACCATGAAATTTTTGAAATTCCCAAGACCAGGTGGCACTGGAGAACCTTTGGATGTCCTGATGCTGATTTTGAGTACACCAGACAGTGCCTGGATTCACTAGGTTTCATGAAAATTGTGTTGAATAGAGATGCCAGTACGTTGGAGCCTGCTGAATAGTGGGCCTAGAGTGCTTGGCAGGTGTGTGATAAAACATGTGGTGGGGCAATGTGGATCTGCATTTGGCTTCCAAATGGCTTGTTACTGACATGGTGCAGCCAGTAGATACTTCTGTGTAAAGGTATCTTGCTATATGGAGAGCTTTCAGGGCAATGTTCAGAATCAGGTTGCTATGGTCAAGGGGGCAAGCTATGTGGGATAGAAGCCTGGTTGGTGCATTCTCCTGCAGACCCTGACCCACCACTCGTCACAGAACTCCCTCCAGCACTGTGACACAGTTGAACTCCTTGTATTTTGTGAAGCAAATACCAAATCCCCAATGCAGCAGCAACAAACACCACGAAAATTGGAGGATGACCAAATGGCTTCACAGCCCACACTGGGAGACACTTAGCCCCCAGTGTCCACAGGTTACCTACAAAGTGAGAATTCAGCACTGCTGCCTCATTTTCATTAGAAAATAAGAAACCGTGTCCTCCAGATCACATAGATGCAGACCCAGGTTTGATGGTCTCACTACAAAGGAAGCTAAAGCTTGTGACAACAAGATATATTTCAAGTGTCCAAATTCAGAGGCAGTTTCTCAAGAAGTCTTTAGTCCAACAGAACTCCATGTTTGTGGAGTGTTCACCCTGTCCCTTACTTTTGCAAACTCCTCTACCACCTCCAAGGTTTCAAAATCCTGAGCATATTCCATTCAAGATGTGTTTTCACTGATTTTCTAACTCTTCTCCTCTAATGATGTTTTAGTTGGAGCGAAGGTACTGTCAAGGCATTGTTCTGGATAAGAGTGGAAACATTTTTGTGTAGCACATGTTTACATACACATTGTATTCATTTTCCAATTTTCCATTTGAAATACTGAATCCCTGACACTAACCCCTACCCTACTATATTCTGACTACTAATACTAATATGATGGAGAAAAATAACCCAAACAGAATGAAAATACAACCATTTCAGAGGAGGCATGGTGTATAGTTGGACTTACCTTTTGCATTATATAGGGTAGGATTTATAAATCTAGTCAATTTTTTGTTGAAATAGTTCTCCATGTTTTTTTTAAAGTTAACCACCTATGAATTCCTTTCTCCCTTTCTCTGTAGCCTATTCACCACCTGTGTTTTTATATGCACAGATAGAATCCTACCTGGTACCACACGTACATTCTTGTGAGGTGGCTGACTTGGCAGATACAAATTGTAAGGGATCACTCCTCTTAAACGATGTTGGAACCGAAAATTTAAATTATGGGTGATCTTCCTACTTGAACAATATTATTCATAAATCCATGTTCAGTAAAATAAATATTTTTCTATCTGTCGATGATATATATTTCATTATAAATTTCAATTGGCACATATATTGCTGTTTTTAATGTGTGTGTGTGTGTATGTATATATATATATAAATATATATATATGTATATATATATATATATATATATATATATATATATATATATATACACTCTCCAGATTTTTCAACAAATGAAATATGTGTCTTATTTTACACTCATCAAATTCATTCATATTCATGTATGTGGATTTATAATCAACTTTTCACAAGATTATTCTTAGAAATATTCATTCACCTGAAATACATATTTGTTTCCTAGTACTGAAAACTAACTTCAGTGAATGGTGCATAAGAATCCTAATATTTCTACAGTAACTGACCCAGTTTAATATTAATGCAAGTAGATTCCAATCGGACATGATGTGTATTTTGACGTTCATTTTTATTCATCACTGGTAGATTAGTATTTCTTCAATTAATGCACATCATAGGATATAAATTTCATCCACAAGTTAGGAAATTTATAGGCATTTGTTTCACTATCAATCACTTTCTGCTTCAGAACACATGTATTTCTCCATGTTTCTTGACTGGTCTTTAAATGAGAAAAGGGATGGACAAGGCAAGGAAAGGCACCTAAGATAGCACCGAATACAGGGAAACAGTCCTATTTGGTTGCAACCAGATTTAAAGGGCATTGCTTCTGTTGTAATCAGTTACTTCCCTGAACCCCAAGTTTAGGTTGTTTCAGAATTTTGTACCCAACATGTAAGGGAGCGGCTCAGAAGTTCACAGTCTGCAGAAGTTCAGAGAAAGCAGTTTTTGTTTCTGTTTTTTTTTCTCTGTTCTGGGAAAGTTAACATTTTAAGGACACCTGGGAGGGGGAGAGCTTTTTTCTTCTCTTTCTTTTTTCTCCCTGCCAGCTGTTACCATGGAGTCCAGTTGGTAACTTCTTTATCTTAGAAATGTAGCCATCTCTGTGAAGCCTCAATTTGAGGCCAGAGGCCTTGTTCACATATTGCCAGCATTGTGACTGACTCTATCCAAACACATTATTTTGGATTTCCATAATCGCTTTTGAAGCAAAACTAACATATCTTCATGATAAACCATAACCATAATATTAATATTAGATGTATAACTGGTTAGAATGAATGATTGTAAATCAATATAAGATTTCTTATATATTTTCAAATATCAATTCAATCCATAATTTAAAGTGGAAACAGTTATATTATTTATTCACTGTATGGTCTATTCATGCATTATCTCTATATTCATGGACAAAGTGTACACCTCTTTGTACACACAATACCCATTTATATGCCTTCAAAATATTGCTCCCAGAAATGGTGGAAGAAATACTTGTGTCACCAGATCAACATATATATTTTATCACAGTAAAATTCTGGACAAAAATGCAAAGGTCACACTTAGATTGTACCAAAGCCTAAATAGAAAGTGAGCATGGTTTACAAAAATCATCCATGTCAAGGTTGCCTTATGCTCTCAAATGTCAATCCTATTGGTGACTACATATTTGTTTCTTCCTAAGATTATATATTCAAACTCACCCTGTTGAAAATGTCTAATTGTATCACTCACTTTATACTTTGACTGATTTAGTAATGTCTTTATTGATATCTGCTTTCCTACATATTTTCCTCAGTTCATTATTGTGACTGTTGTCATGTGCTGACATTTATATTCACTCTCTAACAGAACCCCTATTGCTAAAGAACTTTTGTTCCAAATCCTATACTCAGTCTTCTTCCCAAACCTACCGACTATCTTCTTAATCCTACTGGCTATCCCTTTTTGACTGGATTTTCTCTTATACATTCAATCATTCAAGTAATGTTCGTGCGAGCATCAGAGGTAGAGACCACGAAGAGACTGTCTCATGCAACAGCAAAAGGTTTATTGGAGGTCAAGCATGCTGGGGCTCAGAGCTCACAGAAATAGAGCAGAGAGCCCTGAGAACAGCTTAAGCAGAGCTTATATTCTTTCCTTGGAAAGGGCAGGGACGGAAGTTTATTGATGGGTCACGGTGAGTGGGCGGTTTGCATGTAAACGGGTGAGGGAATACATTCTGCAATTTGGCAGTTGGGGACAGCACATTCTGGGAACAAAATTAGCAAACAGTTCTCAATATTTCAACAGTGTTTTTGTTAAGCATACAGAAAAATAGGAAGTTACAAGTACCTATTTTGTTAACCTTTCATTCCCCACTTCTTCTTCTGGCTACTTATAATTATAAAAGTGATCAAGGCTGGTGTCACATTCTATGTCTGCAAGTGGGTTATTACCATAAGTTTAACTTGTCCAATTTGAGCTTGGAGAAAAAAAATTACACGTTTGAGCAAACAGGGTTTTATACTTTGCAGTAATATGAGGATTATTATTGGACCGGCCATGGTTGATAAAAACATAGTTAACCAGAGGGAATGTATGGATCAGAATCAAACCACCCTTTTTGGGCCTCTCTCAGTGACGCTCTTCAAGGTGTCTTTTTAATTTACTCATAGATTTTTTTTACAACTCCAGTATGGTCGGCATAAAAACAATATTTTTCCCTCAATGCAGCACAAAGGCCCCCTTCTCTCATGAATGGGCGGTCCAACCCTCGACTGTTCTGTAAAACAACTTCAGACAGAGAGGATAAATATTCCTGCAAAGCTGTGATGGAGGTTTCTACTATCTTTAAGTTTTGTTCTATTGCTGCTTCTAATTGGGTCATTTGTTGTGTCCCATGGACTAGGGCAGGGGTTTCTGTGCCCACCCCTGCAGCAACTCCTATTCCTAATAGGATGGCTAAAGTTAGGGATATATGTTCCCAGCGGAACCGTGTTGTATGCCCGCCTGTTTGAATTTCAAATGAACCTGCATCATTATAGAGCACTCTGGGAAACATCTGCACCATTACACAATTAATCACATCTGTTGACCATTTCATGAAAACATAAATAATGTTTAAGTATATAGAATTATACTGTTGTAGGGACAGACAAGGGAAGGCACCTAAGATAGCACCGAAAACAGGGAAACAGTGCTATTTGGTTGCAACCGGATTCAGAGTGCATTGCTTCTGTTGTAATCAATTAACGCCCTGAACCCCAAGGTTAGGTAGTTTCAGAATTTTGTACCCAACATGAAAGAAAAGGGGCTCAGAAGTTCACAGTCGGCAGAACTTCACAAAAAGATTTTTTTTCCTGTTATTTCCTCTGTTCTGGGCAAGTTAACTTTTCAAGGACACCTGGGAGGGGGAGAGCTTTTTCTTCCTCTTCTTTTATCCTCCTTCAGCTGTTACCATGAAGCCCAGTTGGTATTTTTTATTTTAGAAATGTAGCCATCTCTGTGAAGCCCCAGCTCAAGGCCAGAGGCCTTGTTCACATATTGTGTGAAAAACTATTAAGGGGTTGTCTAGCTTAGAAGTGCTGATTTTTCCAAGCAGTGGCCAAGTATAACAGGGCAACAGAAAAAGAGCAAGTTTATCTACACTGAACTCTTTTATAGGGACTCTTTTGCTGAAAGTTCTAAAGTCATCCATGGTGAAGACTTCTGGAGAAGTTCAGTTACGATTTTTCTGTGGGCCTGGTATAGAGGGGAAAGACGGGGAAGGCGAGGAATGAGAGCAGCTCCGGGGATCTGAGAATGAGAAAAGAGAGATGAAAAAGCATAATGGAAAAGGGGTTTGGGATTTTCCTAGGAACAAAATCTTGAGCAGTAGAACAGGTAGAACAGAGGGGAAGACGGGAGTGAGTATCCCAGAAAGCCTGGGAGGGATTTTAAATTCTTAGTAACCTGTTTTCAGTGATGACAAAGCAACTTTAAAGGCCATTTTTATTACATCTTGGATAGGGGTCTGAGGGCTCTTCTGAGGGTTACCTGGTAAGAGGACCTGGGGAGACCGGGTGTAGGCACTGACAGGAGAAGAGAGGAATGAGTGTTTAGAGGGGTACCTCAGTACCTGCTACCTCAGCAAGGGAGAAATGATCTGAGAACTGGCGGAGGTTTGGGTTTTTGATCTAGTAACTGGAGGAGAGAAATCAGGTTGCTGAGGTGGGACTGACAGTAGAGAGTCTGGAGCAGAAGCCTGAGGGTGAGGATCTATTGGAGATGCATAGTTCAGGAAGTGAGCGAAGGAGGTAAAAGGCCTCCACATAGGGGAATTTCCTTTCATCCTCTTGAGCACTTGCAGAAGTTAAAAAGGTAACACAGAATTTGAGGATCTAGAGACTCCTCTGGGGGCCATCAGTTTTGGTTGTCTAATTGGTAATATGGCCAATGCTGTGTACTGAATTTGATGAGGATTTTGCGTTCTACCAGGCAGCCCCTGTATGCTCAAATCCCCATCACTTACAGAAGAAGTTGGCTTTCCCTCCACACAGCCATGGCTGTTTGTGGCTTTGATAGTCTGCTGGGCAAACATACTAATCTAGTCTAGCCAACCTGCATCTGGCTCACGTGTCCCTAAATCCCTAATGTTTGTTTCCATTATCTATGGTATGGAAGGGATTTAATTGAATTTTAGTGGGATTTTCATCAGCGATATCCTAATAGGAAAGACTTATAGCCAGCTGACAAATATCTGGGTGGAGAGCTAGCCACCAGGTCCCTAAGGGAGCTGTATACGAGTTAGAGCATACTTCTTGTCTAGTAGGATTTGTGATAAGCCATCGCTGCTGAACGGGCTGTTGAGCGTTAGGTGTACTGGTGGCCAAGGGGAGAGTCTACAGCCTTATCCACATAGCGAATATGCAATTTGAAATGGTTACCAGTCTTTCCCAGTTTCCAGACAGAGTCTGGACAGGGCGCAGGCTTGAGATGAGAGGCATGGATCCAGGAAGTGTTTCCGTCTACTTTTACCGCTGTAGGTGTTATAATTAGCACCTGGTATGGCCCTTTCAAGCAGGGTTCCAGGGATGACACCTGATGTTGTCTTATGTAGATGAAGTCCCTTACTTGATATCAATGTGGAGTCCCCTTGTCCCCAGGTTGCAAGGCAGTTGTCAGCTGTCTTCACCGGTATCATTGAGTTCTTTCAAGAGATTTAATTCTGTCAAGCAAGGGGGTGTGGAAGGCATCGTTAGGTCTTAGAGTTGGGGTTACATGCCTTACCGGAGGAGGTGCACCATAGAGAAATTCATAGGGGGTGAGTTTACACAAAGAAACAGAGGGAGTATTTCATGCATGAAACAGTGGATAAGGCAGGGGCATAGTCTAATATTTTATGCTGGTCTCTAAGCTTAATTTCGTTAAGGTCTCTTTAATGGTTCAATTTATTTTTTTTTCCTGTCCTGAGCTCTGGAGTCTAGAAGCACAATGTAACTTCCAATTAATCCCCTGGGTCCTGGCTAAGCCCTCACTTACCCGGGCCATGAACACCGTTCAATTATCAGACCCTATTACCTTAGGCAGGCCTTGTCTTGAAAAAATATCTTAATATCTTTCAGGATCTTCTTGACCACCGTTTGAGCCGGGTTTTTTTGTTTTGTTTTGTTTTGTTTTGTGAGAAAGGATTCAATCCATCCTGAAAATTTATCTACAAAGACTAGGAGATATTTAAGTCTATACCTTGCTGGCTTAATTTCAGTAAAGTCTACTTCCCAGAATTGTTCTGGTCTGGTTCATCGTAGGTGCTTTCCTGCAGGAAGCTTGGAAGGGTAAGCATTAACCAATTGACAGAACCGACAGGCTTTTGTTACCCGTTCAGTTATTTTTTTTCACTGTGAGTAAGTTAGTTGAAATCTCTGTTCCTGATCTTTCAGGAATGCCTGCAGTTTCTTTGAACCAAGGTGAGTAAGTTGATGTACATTTTTAACGTAGTGTAGGGCTTTCTGAAATTGCAGGCTGGGCTCAGTGAAGTTGAGGAGTTCAGTGTCAGTGTTCTTAAATGTTATCAAAAGCTTGCTGGTGCTCAAGGGTCCATTGGAATTGGGCATCCTTATTTAACAACGGGTATAAAGAAGCAGCTAAGAACACAAACCCAGGTATCCATAACCTGAAAAGGCAGCAGTCCCAAGAAACTCTCTGTGTTGTCTCCTGTTAGATGGAAGTGGTATCTGCACTACGGTTTGTTTTCTGGGCTCAGTGAGCCATCATTTCTGCCCCTAAGGGAATAACCCAGGAAGATTACTTTTTGCTGGCAAATTTGGGCCTTTTTGGCAGAAGCTCTATACCCGAGTTGAGCAAGCTCGGATAATAGTGCTTGGGTCCCAGACTCACAGTTTTCCTTGTTGTTAGCTGCCAGTAGCAGGACATCCACATATTGAAGCAGGGTGACTTTGGGGTGCGTAATTCTGAAGTTGTTGAGATCTCTGTGGAGGGCTTCATCAAAGAGACTGGGTGAGGTTTTGAACACCTGTGGGAGTCTAGTCCAAGTTAGTTGACCAGAAGTTCCTTTATCTGGGTCTACCCACTCGAAAGCAAACAGCAACTGACTATCTTTATGCAGAGGCAAGCAAAAGAAAGCATCTTTTAAGTACAGAACAGTATACCATTTTCACTCAGCAACAGCAAAGTGTTTATTGGGGTTCCAGCATGCTGGGGCTCAGAGCTCACTTGACTAGAGCAGACAGCCCTGAGAACAACTTAAACAGAGCTTATATAATTTTTTGGAGAGGGCAGGGAGGGAAATTAATTCATGGGTCAGGGCAAGTGGGCAGTTTTTGTGCAACCGGGTGAGGGAGTACACTCTGCAGTTTGGCAGTTGGGGACAGCACATTTTGGGAACAAAATTAGCAAACAGTTCTCAAGATTTCAACAGTGTTTTGTTAAGCATAAAGAAAAACAGGAAGTGACAAATACCTATTTTATTAACCTTTCACCAAAGCAAAATGAAAAGTGAGCATGGATTACTAAAAACAACCATGTCCTGGTTGCCTAATGCTCTCAAATGTCAATCCTATTGGTGACTGCATATTTCTTTCTTCCTAAGATTATATATTCCACCTCAACCATATTGAAAATGCCTAATCCTATCACTCACATTATACTTTGTCTGATTTCCTAATGTCTCTATTAATATCTGCTTTCCTACATATTTTTCCCCAGTTCATCATTGTGACTGACTCTTTATATGTGCTCATATTTACTTTCACTCTCTACCCGAAACCCTATTGCTAATGAACCTTTTGTCCAAATCTTATACTCACTCTTTTTTCTAAACCTACTGACCATCTTCCTATTCCTACCGACTATTCCTTTTTGACTGGATGTTCTCTTGAACATTCAATCATCCAAGGTACAAGGTCGTATGACATTGCATATTGATTTATCTGAGACATCTGTGCAGAACATAATTCTAAGCTAAGTATACCACTAAAGGGCCCAATGTCCTTCTGGCTTCAAATCGTACCTAGAATTTTGGTTTCATACTTATATTTCACCTATATATTCTTGTGAATATCGCAGGTACCCAATACCATTATTTGTCCAGCAGAATAATTTCTAACCCAAATAGAATATGTTATTAACCCTAACCATACACTGTTCCTCAATCTAACTTTGCAGAAGAGCAGGGACAGAGTTGGTCTTACAATACAGGAATGTACGGGATCTTCCACCTGCTGAGAACCTCAAAGGTTGATGCAGAAATGATCCCTGGAGAAGATTTAGGCAGCTATGAAGGGCCTGAGAGAGCAAAAGTCATCTTCCAAGGCAAACAACCTAGTCAGGATGAAGGGATGTATCTGAATCAGCCTCTCTCCTCTTGATATAAAGAAGATGGACCAAACCAACCCTGTGTGGAGAGCTTCTCCTGGGTGCCTATGGTTGATATACAATTCTAAATTCTGAAAGTGTCACAGGAAGTAGTGGCAGCCTCCATCTCAAGGGACCCTTGAATGCAACTGTTAGGACAAAGTTGTTGCCAAGGCAGTGACCTCATTCCGTTCCTGAAGGAATTGACCTACCTCACTTCTTGGGGGATGAAACTCTCTGAACTTGGGATCCAGGAAGCCAGGCACAAAGAGCCAGTACCCGTCCCATTCCCAGTAGGCTCACTTGTTTGGATTTAACAAGGACAGAGTCTGTCTTTCTTGGTACCTAAAGATTTGAGGATGGCCAAATTCAAGTAGACCTCTGAAAATGGGCCTTTCCTGAGACAGCAGGTAGTGGTCAGCACAGGCTCCTGACAACTTCACAGAGTTGGACAAGGAGAACAGATCTGAGACAGGACAGGCCATTTTGGGGAAACATAGTATGGCCCACCAGTCAGAGGACACTTCGGATAGTCACAGACTTACTAGGGGGAAGGAGGTGACTTTTTGAGTGTGGTTGTGAGTTTGTGGTTTTGTCTCATGTTCTGAGAATAGGTAGGAAAGGCTGTTTGTTTGGTTTGGAGTGAACTGTTTCTAGAAAGTTCTTTGACAAGGTGAGTGTTTCTAGGTCTGTGTATCCCAGTGTGTCTGTGGTTGTAGACATTAGAAAAGAGCATGCATCCATAGATGTGTCCTGTCTAGTAGAAAGCTTCCCAGCATTCATTCTTCCCAATTTATGAATGGACTGTGGCTCGCCTTATAGAAAGGCAACACCTACAACCTTCTTAATTTCCTGTTTTCTTCCTGAATTTTGGCCACTCTCCAGAATAGGCTCATATTTTTGTGTCAAAGATATGTACCACCTCCAAGCTCTGTGACATGGCCATGTACTGGTTAGCTGAAGGGAATTGCGAGCATCTCAGAAAACTCAGATATCAGTGTGACCAGAAAAGTCTCAGTGGAGAAACCATGCTTTGGGCCTTTTGCTAACCTATTGTTCTGTTGTCCTGAGTGTCAGGAAGGTCTTTGCCTCAGGCCACCCTTTGTGAAGCCTGAAGAAAACAGTTTTAAAATGGAAATAAATGGGCATCACCTGTGGCTCTTTGCTTAATTACTTTGGAAAGGGATGTGTCTGAATCAGCCTCTTGGCCCTTTGTGAAGCTATGGCTTAGATTCTCAGTGCCTGATGGATCTAAAGAAAGATCCAATGTGTGCATCCAAAAGCAAAATGGCAAAAATATCAGTCATTGTGGATGAAGTCTCTCACCTTCCTCTGTTATTTTCCTGATGTCCATCAAGTGAGAATAGTGATCTTTTTTGTCAAATGAGCTCTTCCAAGCCCTGCAGAGGTGCTTCAGTTTTCTCATGACTCCAAATCACATAAGGAATCTATACCTGACAGTCAGTAGGCATCAAATTGGAGAACCAGAGCAGTATTAACGGCAGACCTATGTGATCAATTCTGGTTCACTGGAAGGGTGTCCAGGCTACCCTGAGGTTAGGCAAATGAGGGGCAAGTGAGCTTATTTTGGACACTCTCTTGGACTGCGCCATTCATGGAAACCTCAAGCCAGACGTTATGATGAGTGT
The DNA here is from genome assembly GCF_048772815.1 of Callospermophilus lateralis. Taxonomy (NCBI): domain Eukaryota; kingdom Metazoa; phylum Chordata; class Mammalia; order Rodentia; family Sciuridae; genus Callospermophilus; species Callospermophilus lateralis. The sequence goes on along the minus strand of NW_027512880.1, from coordinate 220,229 downwards.
ATATATGAAAAAAGATGAGGGCCTTGGGGGAGTGTTTTGGTTTTAATTGTGGTCATTTGTGTGGCGGTTGGAAGAGATGACTGGGTCCATCTGGGCTTGAACTCTGGTGTGATTCTGCTCAGAGACTAAGTTCTGTAACTGACCTCAGAGAAGTAATTGCTTTGGAAAGCAATGTGTCTTAATCAGCCTCTTGACCCTGTGTGAGGCTGTGGCTTAGAATATCAGCACAAAATGGATCTAAAAAAGATCCCATGCATGCATCCAAAACCAAAATGGCAAAAAGAGCAGCCATTGTGGATGAAGTCTCTGGCCTTCCTTTGTAAAGTTCAGAAAGAATAAAAGAAATTGAAATTGAAACGTAAAGAACCAGGTTTTGTAAAGTTTACAAGCTGCACTGAGAACCTGAAATTCCTGAGTCAGTAAAGACAATTCTTTGGTGTGTCCATTAGATGTGAGTTGAAATCTTCCCAGACGACCTTGTTACTTAACAACCCCTTCCCAGAAACCGTGCAGCTCAGCACATATACATCTCAGGGCTTCAACCAATCAGTTTAAATGTCTACCCCTTCACAAGGCTGACCAATCACCCCCTGCCCGACCTGTTCCCGCCAATGAATGTGCTAATCATGTTTTGGAGTTGTTATTTGATTTTCCCAGGGTACATGGTAATTTGCTAAAGGAGGCTATGATGTATGTAAAGTCCCTGCCCTCTCTAAAGAATGTATATAAACTCTGCTCAAATTGTTCTCTGGGCTCTTTGTTGTTTGCTTTTCTGATGTGAGCTCTGAGCCCCAGCATGCTGGACCCCCAATAAACCCTTTTCTGTTTCATGAGAAAGTCTCTTGGTGGTGTTTTTCTCCGACCTTCGCCCCACCTTTTCATCTGGAGGCCCCAGGTGAGATATTCGGCAGCAGCGGACCAAAGACGCCAACTGACTTCTCTTAGGGTAAGTAAGGGGCCTGTTTCTTGTTTTGGGTTTCCGTTTAAGGCGTGGCAAAGTTGCTGTGGGTGAGGGCATTAGGTCTCTCCTATGTTGGCTGACAGAAGTGTCACAGAGCCAAAGGTCACGTCCCTGGGGGCACTCCAGAGGACTAGGGAAATCAAGGAATAGTAGTTTCCTCAACTGGGTTATATTTTGTTCAGGATTCGGTTTTCCAGCCCAAAAGGTTTTGCCAGCTACTCAGTTTTGTTCATTGTTCTGAACTCAGGTTGAGTTTACTGTCTGTATTTATTGTCTAACCCATCAGGTTTTGCCAGTTACTCAGTTCTAATCATTGTCTTGGACTCATGGTAAACGTTTACTGTTTGTCATTGTGTGTGTCGAGTTTGTGTCTTCACTGTCCCTGTTTGAGTAACTTCCATTATGGGACAAAGCACTTCTATGCCTCTGTCCCTGACCCTTGATCATTGGACTGATGTCCGCTCAAGGGCCCAGAATCTTTCTTTTTCAGTAAAACGCCAGAGCTGGCAGACTCTCTGAGCTTCAGAATGGCCCATCCTGGGTGTCGGATGGCCACCAGAAGGATCCTTCCACTTCCCTCTAATCCGAAAAGTCAGAGATATTGTCTTTTAGCTGGGGCCACGTGGCCACCCAGATCAACAGACATATACCCCTTCCCTCATGATTATATCATTCAAACCTTCCACAACTCCCGCTCTCCCCACCATTCTCCCTGAGTCACAAGACTGGATACTCTTCCCCCTCCTCATTCTCTACCCTCGCTCCCCAACCCCCAACATGTTCCAGATGATCCTCCCACCGCTGACTCAGCCTCTCAGCTGCTAGAGGCAATTGGGCCAGACTCAAGCCCTCCACGGGACTTCCCTGCAGCAGCAGCAGCCCCTCCTCCCCTGGAGGAAGCTGGGCCACCTAAAGGAACCCAGCGGTGATGGATAATAGAAAACTCAGAATCCCCTGTGATGCTCCCTCTCCATGCCTACGGGCCAATGAACCGTCCCAACTGGGAACCCAACAACTTTGAAGGTAGGTAGCATCTGTCCACTTATCGCCGGGCTCTAATAGCGGGTATAGCGGGTCACCAAGCGACCGCCAGAGGGCCGACTAATTTGGCCAATGTAAGAGAGATTATCCAAGGGCCTAATGAGTCTCCCTGTATGTCTCAGGAGAGAATTATGGAAGCATAAAGGAAATATACTTCTTTTGATCCTCAGGCAGAGGACCAAAAGGCATCTGTTGCAATGGCCTTTATCGAGCAGGCTGCCCTAGATATTAAGAGAAAGTTACAATGTCTAGATGGATTACAAGATATGATGTTAAGAGATTTAGTCAGAGAACCTGAGACAGTATATTATAAGAGAGAAATTGAGGATGAGAAGGAACAGAGGAGAGAGAAGGAAAGGGAACAAAAGAAGGATGAAAGGAGCAAAAGGCAGACTAAAGCATTGGCTAAGGTTTTGTTCACAGCAAAAAATACTCCAGAAGGTTAAATGCAGGGAGACAGAAAGGGATACCTGGGCCCACGCCAAAGGCTGCCCCTGACATCAGATCAATGTGCCTACTGAAAAGAAAAAGGACACTGAGCCAAAGAGTGGCCCAAAAAGGAGCAGCCACACGAGCCCGCCATGCTGACTCTAGAAGAGGACTAAGAAAGTCGGGGCTTGGATCCTCTCCCCGATCTCAGGGTAACATTTGAAGTGGAGGGGATTCCAGTGAACTTTGAAATGGATACAGGAGCAGGATACTCAGCCCTTAAGACCCCACTGGGCCCCCTATAAATAAATAAATGGTCCCTAGTTCAAGGGGCTAATGGCAGTAGATATCAGGCTTGGACAAAAAAGAGGATTATGAACCTAGTAAATGGAAAAGTCCACACTCTTTTCTAGTAATCCCAGAATGTCCAGCCCCATTGATGAGCAGGGATCTGCTTACCAAACTCTGGTCTAGAATAACCTTTATCCCTGATGGTCCCCAAGTGGAGTTTCTAAAGCCTTCAGTAAAAGCTCCCATAGTCACGGCTTTGACTATGTCCGTAGAAGGTGAACATCACTGTTCGTGTCCCCTAGAACTGATCAACAAAGCAAACTCGCACAGAAATGGATAAAAGATTATCCTAATGTCTGGGCAGAAACTGCTGGGTTAGGTCTAGCCCTTAAACAACCTCCAATAGCAGTATAATTAAAAGTCTCTGCCTCTCCAATCAGTGTTAAACAATATCCCCTAAGCAAAGAAGCTAAGGATGGGATAAGGCCCCATATTCAGAAATACCTGACTCTTGGGGTCTTAAGGCTCTGTCAATCAGCATGGAATACCCCGCTGCTACCAGTTAGAAAGCTAGGAACTGGGGACTACCATCCTGTTCAAGACCTAAGAGAGATCAACAACAGAGTGCAGGACATTCACCCCACAGTACCCAACCCATATAATTTGCTTAGCACTCTGAATCCGGAGCGGGAATGGTACACTGTGCTGGACTTAAAAGATGCTTACTTCTGCTTGCCCCTACATAAGGACAGTCAGTTAATGTTTGCTTTCAAGTGGATAAACCCCAAAACTGGAACATCTGGCCAATTAACCAGGACTAGATTCCCACAGGAGTTCAAAATCTCCCTCACTCTCTTTGATGATGCCCTCCACAGGGACTTCAACGACTTCAGAACTGCCCACCCTGAAGTCACCCCACTCGAATATGTGGATGATCTGCTACTGGCAGCCGACACCAAGGAGAACTCTGAGTCTGGGACCCAAGCACTATTATTCGAGCTTGCTCGGCTTGGATATAGGGCTTCTGCCAAAAGGCCCACTTTTGTCAGCAAGAAGTAATCTTCCTGGGTTATTCTCTTAGGGGTGGCAAACGATGGCTCACTGAGCCAGAAAACAAACCGTTGTGCAGATACCTCCCCCTTCTAATAAGAGACAACTCAGAGCGTTTTTTGGGACTGCCAGCTTTTGCAGGTTATGGATTCCTGTGTTCGCATCTCTGGCTGCACCTTTATACACTCTGATAAAAGGGGATGCCCACTTCCAATGTACCCCTGAGTACAAACAAGCTATTGATAATGTCAAAAAAAGGTGCTGCTCTCTGCTTCAGCCTTAGCACTACCAGATGTAGATAAACCCTTCAATCTCTACATAGAAGAAAAGAAAGGAATAGCACGGGGAATGCTCACTCAGACATTGGGACCTTGGAAATGGCTAGTAGCATTCTTATAAAAAAAACTGGACCCAGTGGCTAGCGTGTGGCCCCTTTGCTTAAGAGCTATAGCAGTGGCAGCCCTTCTAATAAAAGATGCTCATGAATGAACGTTGGGACAGAAGCTCACCATTATCGTCCCCCATGCCCTGGAGAGCATCATCTGCCAGCCTCCAGAGAGGTGGCTATCAAACTCCAGAATTAAGCACTACCAGAGCCTCTTGCTTGACAAAGACAGTATAATGCTGGGACCCCCTGCTCCACTCAACCCGGCTACACTGCTGCCAGAAGTATCATCAGGACCCGTCGCTCATGAGTGTCAAAACATACTGGCAGAGAAAACCAGTATACGACAAGACTTGAAGGATCAGCCACTGCCTCGCCCTGAAGTCGTATGGTTTACGGACGGCAGCAGCTTTCTCCAAGACGGTAAGCGGCGGGCTGCACGAGCAGTACTTAGCAAAACTAATGTCATCTGGTCCTCTGGTCTCCCAGAAGGGACATCAGTCCAAAAAGCAGAACTGATTGCTCTTACGAAAGCATTGGAACTAGCAACATGCAAAAGGGCAACCATATACACTGACAGCCGCTATGCATTTGCCACTGCTCATGTGCACAGGGCTATTTACCAGCAAAGAGAATAGTAACCTCTTCCAGGAAAGAAATAAAGAATGAAGATGAGATCCTCCACCTTCTCTCAGCAGTGCAGGGCCCTAAAGAACTAGCTATAGGGCACTGTCCAGGGCCCCAGAAGGGAAACGACCCCGTGGTGGTTGGAAACAGAAGGGCATATGAGGAAGCTTAATTGCCAGCCCTAAACGAAGTGACTCTGTTAACTTTTTCCACATGGGGGGGAACAAAAATCAGGAGACTTGGCAGCTCCGGAACCTTCAGGCAACTTATCATCTGAGGAGACAGATACAGAACTCTGGGACCCTACAGAGCCAAGTTTACAATTTCAAAAAGCCCACCTTTATGTCAAAGACTTACACTAGCTCACCCACTTAGACTCAAAGAAGTTGTAGGCACTCTTAAAGGACCGAAGAAAGGACTTATTATTGACTGACTCAAAGAGGAAAGAAATAGCTGAGCAGGTGACTAGAGCTTGTCAAGTCTGTCAATTAGTTAATACTTACCCATCCAAGCTTCCTGCAGGAACTTACGAGGAACCAGACCAGGACAATTCTGGGAAGTGGACTTTACTCAAATTAAGCCAGCAAGTTATGGACTTAAATATCTCCTAGTCTTTGTAGGTACTTTTTCAGGATGGGTCGAAGCCTTCCCCATGAAGAAAAAAACGGCTCAGATGGTGGTCAAAAAGATCCTAGAAGACATTTTTCCAAGGTCCGGCTTGCCTAAGGTAATAGGGTCCGACAATGGACCGGCATTTGTAGCCCAAGTAAGTCAGGGATTCGCCAGGACCCTGGGGATTAATTGGGAGTTACATTGTGCTTATAGACCCCAGAGCTCAGGACAGGTAGAAAGGATGAATAGAACCATCAAAGAGACCTTAACGAAATTAAGCCTGGAGACCGGCATAAAATATTGGACTATGCTCCTATCTTATGCACTGTTTCCTGCAAGAAATAACCTCTATGCCTCTTTGTGTAACCTCACCAATTATAAAATTCTCTATGGTGCCCCTCCTCCAGTAAGGGACCTAACCCCAACTCGAGACTTAATGATTCCTTTCACACACCCTTGCTTGACAGACTTAAAGCCCTTGAACAAACCCAGCACCCAGCGATACCTGTGGAAATAGTTGGCCACTGCTTATCAGCCTGGAGACAAAGAAACCCCACATTGTTATCAAGTGGGAGACTTAGTCTACGTGAGACGGCATCAGGTGTCATCCCTGGAACCCCGCTGGAAAGGACCATACCAGGTGTTTCTTATAACACCTACAGTGGTGAAATTGGATGGGATCACTTCCTGGATACATGCCTCACATCTCAAGCCTGTGCCCTGTACAGATTCCGGCTGGAAACTGAAACTGACTGGTAACCCTCTCAAATTGCGTGTCTGTTGTGTGGATAGGGCTATGGATTCTTCCCCTGGCCACCAGCATTCCTAATCCCCATCAGCCTGTTCAGCAACAATGGCAAGTTATAAATCCTACTGGGCAAGTAGTGTGGTCTATTTCACATACAGCCGCCTTATGGACTAGGTGGCCATCTCTCCACCGAGACATTTGTCAGCTTGTTATAGGCCTCTCTGACTGGGATCTCCCTGACATAGAGGACCCCACACATATCCCACTCAAACCCAAACCAGGGCAACATAGACCACCTTACCCCATGAATTATGGATGTCATCTCCCCAACTGAGGTGTAAACTAGCCAGTCTTGATTTTTATGTGTGCCCAGCTGATTTCCGAAGTTGCAAACAGGCCCAAACCTGTGGAGGACCCATTGACTTTTATTGTAGATCTTGGGGATGTGAACAAACGGGAGTGCATGGTGGAACCCAAACTCTCCAGACAGTATGACACAGGTAGGACCAAATGACACCTGGATTGATCCCAAGAAATGTGCCGCTAGCCAAGCGGTGTCAAAAACTCGCTGTGGAAAGAATAGTCTATGTTATCCCCTCAAATAACTTTCACTTCCAAAGGAAGGGGATACCTCAGAACAACATGGCCTATGGGAAATACTAGGGGAATGCGATTTTATATTTATGGCCCTGGTTATGACTTTGCTCTCTGGTTCACCATCCAGCTTAAAAAGGAAGAAAAGCCCACAGCAATAGGGCCCAATCCCCTCAAGCCAGGAATTAAACCTCCTAAACCTCCCATGCCTAGATCTACCAGAACCCATCTACCATCTCATACTTCCTGGTTTCGGTCTTTGCCTACATTCCCAGTCCAGAATACAGCTGACTCCTCCCCCTGGGAACTAATTAAAGGAACCATTATGGTACTGAACTCCACACAATCAGAACTCCTTGCATTTCAGCCCAGGTATTAGATAGCTCTGTAAATTATTGTGTAATGGTGCAGATACTCCCCAGGGTGCTCTATGATGATGCAGAATAATTTGAAGGTCTACTAGGGGGACTAACAACCTGATTTCACCGGGAGCCAGTGTCTCTTACTCTACCCATCCTACTGGGGATAGGAGTTACTGCAGGAGTGGGTACGGGAACAGCTGCTATGATCCGTGGGTCACAACAAATGGCCCGATTAGAAACAGCAATAGATCAAGACTTGAAAACGTTAGAGACCTCCATCACAGTTTTGCAGGAATCCTTAACCTCTCTCTCTGAGGTTGTTTTACAGAAAAGGCAAGGATTAGACCTCCTCTTCATGAGGGAGGAGGGCATCTGTGCTTCACTGAGAGAAGAATGCTGTTTTTATGCTGACTATAGTGGAGTTTTAAAGAATCCATGAGTAAATTGAGAAAATGCCTTGAAGAGCACCAGAGAGAAAGGGAGATTCAACAAGGGTGTTTTGAGTCATGGTTTACCCAGTCCTCTTGGTTAACTAAACTTTTATCAGACTTAGCTGGACCCCTGATCATCCTTATGGTGTTACTAAATGTGGGACCTTGTTTGCTAAACTGCATAGTTTCCTTTCTCCAGGTTCAGATTGGGCAGGAAAAAACTCATGGTAATCAGATAAAAATACTATCCACTGGCAGAAATAGAATCTGAGAACCCGCAATAATTATGATTCATTACTTTTAAGATTAAAAGTAGTCAGAAAAAGGAGTGGAAAATGAAAGAATAAAAGAAATTTAAATTGAAACGTAAAGAACCAGGTTTTGTAAAGTTTCCAAGCTGCACTCAGAACCTGAAATTCCTGTGGCAGTTAAGACAATTCCCAGAACTGCCCATTAGATGTGTGTTGAAATCTTCCCTGACCACCTAGTAGCTAAACAACCCCTTCCCAGAAACCCTGCAGCTCAGCACGAATACATCTCAGGGCTTCAACCAACCAGTTTAAATGTATACCCCTTCTCAGGGCTAAAAAATCACCCCCTGCCCGACCTGTTCCCGCCAATGGATGTGCTAATCTTGTTTTAGAGTTGCTATTTGATTTTCCTGAGGCGTATGATGATTTCCTAAAGGAGGCTATGATGTATGTAAAGTCCCTGCCCTCTCTAAAGAATGTATATAAACTCTGCTCAAGTTGTTCTCGGGGATCTTTTTTCTTTCCTCCTCTGGAGTGAGCTCTGAGCCCCAGATGCTGGACCCCCAATAAACCATTTCTTTTGGCATGAGACAGTTTCTTGTTGGTCTTTTCCTCCAACGTTCGATGACCTTTTCAGTTCCTGACTACCTTCAAGTGAGAATAGCAATCTTTTGAGTCAAATGAGTTCTTCAAAGACCTGAAGAGGCTAGCCCATAGGTGCTTGGGTTTTCTCATGACTCCAAATCACAGTAAGAATATATACCTGACAGTCAGTAGGCCTCAAATTGGAGAAGAAGAGCAGTATTAGCAGCAGGGCTATTTGATCATTCCTGCTTCAAAGGATGGGGTCCAGGCCACCCAACGCCCTTATGGACTTCAAATCTTACCTAGATTTCTGTTTTCATACTTATATTTCACCGCATATTCATGTAAATATCACAGGTTTCCAATACCATTATTTATTCTGCAAAATGATTCCTAATCGAAATCGAACCTGTTATTAACCTTAACCATACACTCTTCCCTCAATCTAACTTTACAAAAGAACAGGGAAATTGTTGATCTTACAATACAGGAATGTAGGCGATCTTCCACCTGCTGAGAACCTCAAAGTTCCATGCAGAAATCATCCCTGAACAAGATGTAGGCACCTATGAAGCATGTGAGAGAGCAAAAGTCAACTTCCATGTCAAACAACCTGGTCAGGATGAAGGAATGTGACTGAATCAGCCTCTCTCTTCTTAATGTAGATTAAATGGACCAAACCAGGCCCAGGCCTGTGTGGAGAGCTGTTCCTGGGTGCCTGTGGTTGATATACCATTCTAACTTGTGTAAGTGTCACAGGAAGTAGGGGCAGACTCCATCTCATGGGACCCTTGGAAGCAACTGTTAGTACAAAGTGGTTGCCAAGGCAGTGACCTCATTCATTTCCTGAAGGAAGTCACCTACCACACTTCCTTGGTGATTGACTGCCAGGCACCCAGAGAAGTCCCAGTCCCAGTCCCAGTGGTCTCAATTGTTTGGACTTATCAAGGACAGAGTCAGTCTTTCTTGGTACCTACTTAAGTGATGATGGCCAAATGCCAGGAGAGGTCTGAATAGAAGCCTTTTCTGAGAAAGCAGGTAGTGGCTCAACCATGGCTCCTGACAACTTCAAAGAGTTGGCAAAGAAGACCAGATCTGAGACAGAACAGGCCACTTCGTGGAACATAGTATGGCCCACCAGTCAGAGGACACTGAGGATAGTCACAGACATATTTGGGGGAAGGAGGTGCTGTTGTGGGTGTCCCTATGAGTTTGTTGTTTAGTCTCATGTTCTGAGAATAAGTCGGTTTGTTTGTTTGGAGTGGAATGTTTCTAGAAATTTGTTTGACAACATGAGTGTTTCTATGTCTGTGTATCCCACTGTATACATGGTTATAGACATTTGAAAAGAGAATGCATCAATGGTTGTGTCCTGTCTGGTAGAAAGCTTCCCAGCATTCATCCTGCCCAATTTAAGAATGGAGAGTGGCTTGCCTTATGGATGGGCAACACCTACTACCTTCCTAAGTTTCTCTCTTCTTCTTGAATACGGGGCACTCTCCAGAATAGCCTCATGGTTTTGTTTCCAAGATATACACCACCTCCAAGCTCTCTGACATGGGCATGTACTTAATAGCTGAAGGGAATGGGAGCATCTAAAAAACTCAGAATTCTGTGTGACCAGTAAAGTCTCAGTGGAGAAACACTGCTTTGGGCTTTTTGCTTACCTATTGTTCTGTTGTCCTGAATGTCAGGAAGGTCTTTGCCTCAGGCCACCCCTTTTTGAAGCCTGAAGAAAACAGTTTACAAACGGAAATGAATGGGCATCACCTGTGGCTCTTTGCTTAATTGCTTTGGAAAGGGATGTGGCTGAATCAGCCTCTTGGCCCTTTGTGAGGCAGTGGATTAGATTGTCAGCATCTGATGCATCTAAAGAAAGTTTCCAAGTGTGCATTCATAACCAAAATGGCCAAAAGAGCAGTCTTTGTGGATGAAGTGTCTCGCCATCTTTTGTAACCTTCCTGACCTCCATCAAGTGAAAATAGGAATTCTTTGGGTCAAATGAGTTCTTCAAAGCCCTCTAGAGGCTAGCCGATAGGTGCTTGAGTTTTCTCATGACACAAATTCTCATGAAGAATCTATACCAGACAGTCAGTAGGCCTCAAATTGGAGAAGCGGAGCAGTTATAGAGCAGGACTAATTGATCACTCTTTGTTCACAGGAAGGGTGTCCAGGCCAAGCTGACTTTAGGCAAATGAGGCACAAGTGTGCTTATTTTGGACAGTGTCTTGGGCTGCGCCCCTCATGGAAACCTCCAGCCAGAGGTTATGATGAGTGTATATGTGGAAGAAGATGAGGGCCATGTGGGAGTGTTTTGGTTTTAATTGTGGTCAGCTGTGTGGTGGTTGGTAAAGATGCCTGGGTCCACCTGAGCTTGAACTATGGTGTGATTTCCCATAGAGACTGGGTAATGGAACTGACCTCAGAGAAGTATTGCCATGAATTGTGTTGGGATTTTAGGTGGCCATGCATGAGATTCACCCTTGAAAACTGAGATATAGAAAAGGGTGGCTTTCCAAAGAGTACTGTCAAACTCAGCCTGGATATCACATGACTTTATTCTGAAAGATTGGCCGCCATAGTTGAGAGTCAAAACATACATGGACCTTACATTGGAGACCTCAATGGGCCTGGCTTCATGTGTCCTTTGGGCCACTCTTTGGGAAGCCTTGCCTCTGAGAGTTCACCAGAGCTTTCCTTGAAATGTGCTTCTTCAAAATTTAATGGTTCCTGAATGAATTTAAACCCACAGTTTCCCCAAATTCATCCTTGAAAAATGGCTAGATAAATACCATGAAATTTTTGAAATTCCCATGACCAGGTGGCCCTGGAGAATCTTTGGATGTCCTGTTGCTAATCATGAGGGTACCAGACAGTGCCTTGATTGACTGGGTTTCATGAAAACGGTGTATAACACAGATACCAGTATGTTGGAGGCTGCTGAGTAGTGGGCCCAGAGCTGTGATGTGCAGGTGTGTGATAAAGCATCTCTTGTCAAGCCATGTGGATCTGTCATTGACTTCCAAATGGCTTGTGGCTGACATGGTGCAGACAGGAATCACGTATATGTCTGAATCCTCTCCATAAAAGGCATCTTGTTATATGGAGATGTTTCAGGGCAATGTTCAGAATCAGGTTGCTATGGTTAAGGGGACGAGCTATGTGGAATAGAAGCCTGGTTGGTGCATTCTCCTGCAGACCCTGACCCACCACACGTGACAGGACTCCCTCCAGCACTGTGTCCCAGTTGAACTCCTTGTATTTCGTGAAGCAAATACCAAACTCCCAGTGCAGCAGCAAGAAACACCATGAAAAGTGGAGGATGACCAAATGGCTTCACAGTCCACATGCGGAGACACTTAGCTTTCAGTGGCTACAGTTTACCTACAAAGAGAGAAGTCAGCACTGCTGCCTCATGTTATTTGGAAAATAAGAAACAATGTCCTCCAGGTCACATAGATGCAGACTCAGCTTTAATGGTCTCCTTAGAATGGAAGCTAAAGCTCCTGACAACAACATATATGTCAAGTGCCCATCCTCAGAGGCAGTTTCTCAAGTAGTCTTTAGGCAGGCAGAGCTCCATGTTGGTGGAGTGTTTACCTTTTAGACCAGGACGCAAGAAAAGACCACTGACTCCAATTAAAATCAAATTAAAGCAAACTTATTATTTCCACCACCCGGGCTGTGTCTCCCTCCCAAAACCGCGGAAACAAGAGAGCAACCCCACCTTTCCTACAGAATGGCTTTATAGCGCAGAATGTTACAGAAAAGGGTGGTTACAGATAACAGAACTCTGACAAGCATCACACTAATGATAGTTTACATTTTTTTTTTGCTGGCCCCAACATCAGAATTTATGAGAACCATTAGAGCCTCAGAGAGTGTCGTCTGGCCAGGGAAGGCCAATATTTATGAGGTGTAAATAAAGTTTCAGAGAGGGCTGTTATCTGGTCAGAGAGCCATGCATGGGTGAGTTCAAGGCATGGGCAGGCATTCAAAGCAGGTTCAGAATTTGCTGTAATTTATAGTTAAGCCAAAATTATCTTTTCATGGCTTTGTGTCAAGATGGCTCCAATTTAAATAAAATATCAGGTTGGGTCTATCATTCCCCCATTTTCTAATGTGTCCCTTTCAAATCTTTGATAGAATAGGGGACGAGCACTGAGGGAAATTTAATTCCTCAGGTAACAGTCTCCCCATTTTTTGAACTCACCCAAAACCGGTCTCCCTGATTTTACTGACTTAATTAATTACTTATATTGATAGTCTATTTATTTTTGGCTCCATTGTAGTAAGAAGCGAGGCGTCACTCATTTTGACTTCTTCTGAGCTGAGAGAGGGTGACGTGAGGGGGTACGGTCTGAGAGACATGAGTTGCCTTTTCGAAGTCAGTTCGGTTTGAAGTCTGGTTGGGGAAGTACAGGTTGTAAAGTCATCTGGGGATAGGTTCTTCTATGAGAGAAACAAAATACATGAGTACTGAATAAATGTTGCAGCAGCTGGAACATGTCACTGTATAGAAGTTCCCTCACCAGTCTTAAATATCCCCAGTTATCAGGACTGTCAACTTAATATTTAACATTTAGGGTTACAGTTGTCCCTCCCCATAAAATACAGTGTTATAATTTAATACCATCTGATCCTGCAAAATTCTTTTACTAGTATGACCTCTGTGTCTAATAGAGAAACCCTTAATTCTGTTACTCAAGGCTGGATAATTGTACTAGCAAACTCCAATATTACCTGTGTAGGTTAGGAATATCTGTAGGCCTTAAAGTAAAAACTTCTGCCTCTGGCAGCTCCTCTTGATAGTCTCTTTTTATAGTTATCAGGCATTCCTCTCTGAGAACCCTTCTTTGTAGCCTCCAGTCTTATTTATTTTGGGAGGCTAACATAAAGTGTATACCTTAAAATATTATTATTACTGTTATTATTTAAAATGCCCAGGAATGGCTGTATTTTGCGTTTAACTGTCTTTCCTAAATGTTTAAGATGAAGCAGTAAAAATGACTTTTGTTTCTATCTATTATGAACAGTCAGCTGAGCTTTTACGGGAGTCATTCCTGGGGAAACTTGAGAGCAGCTTCTCAGTTCTGCTAGTGCCATTTTCGCTAGGTGTGTCCAGGTCTTGCTTGACCCTGTGGCTTCCCTCGGAAGCATCAGGGATGTCTCCCTTCTCTGATGACTGTATTCTTCATAGAAAATGCACTGATTGGCTTTCTGTTCTCCAGTGGCTCAGAGTTGCAAAGCTCTTTAGGGAAGTCCCCTGTTCCCTGGATACAGACTGACGCAGAGGGCAAGAATCAAATATTGGTTTTCTTGGCCCTTTTCATTTAACTTTAATTTTAAATCCTAATTTTAAACATCCAGCAAATAAATTTTAGCAGCCTTATATTAAGAGTACTGGGCTTTAATGTCTGTAATTTAAAATTATTTATCTTTTTATTAATTGGGATCTGTATTTTTCTGTCTGTCTTTTGGTGATGACTTGTTATCTTTAATTAACCCATGTTGTGTTCTTAAAGCAACACTTCTGTAAAACACTAACAGGGAATCTTTAGATCACTTATAAGGAAATTACAAAATAAATTTAACAAGAGTAAATATACTTAGTTCGTGTAATAGCTACCCTGAATTTTTAGGCTGAGTTATTTATTATATTTCTTGTTTGAGATCCTAATAATCTTGATATGAAAAAAAAAGAACTTTTGAATGTAACTTTAAATGAAATAACATCTGACCCACTGCTTTCGTAGTCATTCTCACATGTAGTAAGTTGGGACACAGAGCCTTATCTCAAGTAAGCCAGGGCTCTTTATAAATCTTAAGTGTTTTAGTTCTAAAGATGATCTTTGTTTTTAAATATCAGTTTAAAAAGTTAACATTAATTGTTTGAGGTCACATTAACATTAGTTAACACCATATAATATAACATTTAAAACATGAATAAAATAAACGCTGAAAGTTTTATCCTTTTCATAGCTAAGGCTCTCATTAACATAAAAATACATTCAAATTGTTCCCCAATGTAAAAAGTAACATAAAAGTTTACATATCTTATTGATAAAAGGTAAATAAATGCCCAATATACTTTTTTTTACCATACAACTTCAGAACACCAGCTTCACATAATGCTGTTTTAAAGTTTCTACCTTAGAGACTTGTATTCCTGGAAGATATGAGCGCATTAATAGCATCACAATTGCATTGATGTTTCTACATTAACGAAGTTTAGCTTTTAAAGAAATGGCAGTACAGTGCTCTAAAATAACAGATCGTATTTAATAAGTTGTTTAATATTTATGGTTGCTTGCTCTAGAAAAATAAAACTTAATAAACACAATGTTATTGGTAAACGTATGTTTTAAGAAATTTTTGTGTCTTTTACACATGACTGATTTTTACAATCTTATACAGACTTTAGAACAAACTTATACAGACCTTAGTAAATCAATAACATATCTAACAAGAATACTCATGAATGAGTAATCAAATATCAAATTTAATTTATTTATTTATCAAAATATTAGACAAAAGTATTGAACAGTGTAGACCATTTTTTTGTTGAAGGAAAAGTCCTAGAACCAAGGCATATTAGACCTTTTGTCGACATTAATATTTTATTAGATTTTTGAACACCTAGAAAAACATGTAAGCTTAAATTTAAAGACATTTATTTTTATCTGTTTATCCAATTTAAAGTGAACCATTTAAATCACGTAAATTAAAGATCTTTGGATCCGCTTTTTAAAATTTGTTTTTGTGAGTGCTCCTTTTTTTATGAGCGCTCCTTATGTATGTTAATTTGTATATAATATACATGATATACGGACATATGTATATATACACATACAACACATAACAAGAGTGTGCACACATAATTATAATAAAGGCCTTGTAGCTTTTCGCAGGTGAAATCTCCATTGCAATGTTTCAAAAACTCCACTGTTGGTCAAAGATAGAACTGATCAGAAAAACATTAACCTAGGTCTGTAGGATCAAAATCATGAGTTAAAAACAATACAGAATCTAAGGAAAAAAATAAGAGTCCTAGAAAAAGTGACTGGGCAGTTATTAGTAAATACCATACAATGTAATTTTTTCTCCCCCCCCCTTAGGCCTCAGATCAGTCTCCTACTGAGCTAGTAGGCTTCTTTCATTTGCATTTCAACATAAGGCCTGGCTGAGGTCTGGAAGGAGCAGGGAAAAACTGCTATTCTGAGCAGACACCTCAGGCCTAAGGCATTTTAACCATAATTTTCAGGTTTGGATGTTGAAAATTATGGTACAATTTTAAGTTACAATTCACAAAATTTTATATCTTTACATCTTGTTCTGTCAACAGATACCATACTATGATTTACTATCCTTTTCCAAATCAATGCACTGGTACACACTGTGATATTTTCCCAGTCTACCCAATTCAAAACTGGTGAAAAATAAGACTGAATGTTTGGGAAGTTACTTGCCAACTTGGAAATAGAGTTCTTTAGTTTTCAATGCTAAGTATTTAAGTTCTCTTGCATAAATTATCTAAAATAATAAACTAAACAATTATATGAACCAGACTTTTAACTGCAAGATTGTACAATGCTTCAAAAACCCATTCAGATACCAGATTGTTACAATAAAACGTCATCATTTAGACACACATTGAGCTAAGATCATTCCCAAGAAACAATTTATAATATGAACACATTATTGCACATGTCTTTAAGGGCCAGAAACAAAGACTCAAGACAGACAGAAAGGAGGTCCAGACTATGGCTGACAGACAGAAGCCTTTAAAACATAACAGATAAGAGAAAAATCTCCTACACCTGTAGCACGATAGATGTCCCCACAAGGGGAACAGATGTTTTCAAAAGGAGCAACCTGAAATGTGAAATCAAGGGTCTCCATGGTGACTTTACTGCATTTAGTGTCCCCTTTTTCTTATTCTCTTTTTTAATAAGACAGAGGTGGCATAATTCTTACAGTGCAGGGATGGAAGGAGGGAATTCTCTGAAGCAACAGGGCTTTGGCAGCTGCTGGGAGTCCTTCAGTCCCTCCTTTTACTTACAGGATTAGCTCCCCTGGTTCAGTTCCACCCCGAGCACGCTCCGTCTCCTAATATTTCAGTAGTCAGCTCTCAAAAAGTCCCAGGGTCCGGGGGAGGGTATCAAAATTTGTAACTTAAATTTTGGTTCCTGATGTTGAAGCCAATTAATACCAATTTAATATTGAGGACAGCGTTTGAGAAAAAGAAAAAGGGAGGTTTACTGCTTTGCTAACAAAGGAGAAACACAGGGGATTCTGCCGAAAGGTTGTGACTCTCTTGATCTGGAGGGACAAGAGGTTTTAAAGGATTTTCACTTTTTCACCTAAGAGATACTCAGTTCTTAGGTCACCAGCAGGCATTGCCCTCTGCAGTGGGTGTGCTCCAGGCAACCAGCTAGGGGCTTCTCTCATCCTGCTTGACAAAGGGGGGGAAAGTTCATCACAGTTCCTTAAAACACAGTCCAAAGGGGTGTCAGGCTTACTTGCTTTATTACCCATTTTCACGTCCAATATCATTATGTTTTTACCAAAGAAATCACACAACAAAACGCACAAAAACTAACAAACCAAAAACATACAGAACACAGAAAAAAACACAAAGAAACAGAAAACCGGTGAAGAAACAGAAAAACAGAGGAGCAATACAACGTCTTGCTAAAGCTCCGGGGAAGGAGCTCCTGCGTGCCCGTTGGCACCTCTCTACCCTTTCAGAGGAATTCCCTACAGAACAGAACAGAGGACAGAATGATTCTTGTTACTGTCCCGGACAGGAGTATATGTGAGCCTCCCCATGCCACCTCTCTGTCATCAGAAGAGATGTCCCTTTACCGGATATCAGATGTTATAAAGATACCACTTACCTATGGAGGCCTCCTCCACCAGGTGCTTGCTAATAGTTATAGTGCGGTGGTTCACTGCAGTGCTCCCCGGACTGAAGGCTCACTCCAAGGCCTTTGAACTTGGCTCTCCAGCCCGGAGCCTTGGAGGAAAGGCCAGCTTCAGAATTTCCAGGAGTCTGGTCTTGTGATCTGGTCGGGTCATCTCACTGGGGAACTCTAAAATATTAGACCAGGATGCAAGAAAAGACCACTGACTCCAATTAAAATCAAATTAAAGCAAGCTTATTATTTCATCCAGGTGGGCTTCCTCTCCCTCTCAAACAGCGGAAACAAGACAGCATCCCCACATTTCCTACAGCCCAGCTTTATACCCCAGAAAGTTACACAAAAGGGGAGTTACAGAAAACAGAACTTTGACAAGCATCACACTAATTATAGGTTACATTTTTTATTTGCTGGCCCCAGCATCAAAAATTATGAGGACCATTAGAGCCTAGAGAGGGTCTTTGGCCAGGGAAGGCCAATATTTATGAGGTGTCACTAAAGTTTCAGAGAGGGCTGCAATCTGGTCAGAAAGCCAAATATGGGTGAGTTCAAGGCATGGGCAGGAATTCCAAGTAGGTTTGGAATTTGCACTAATTTATAGTAAAGAAAAAATTATCTTCTCATGGCTGTGTGGCAAGATGACTCCCAATTTTATTGAAAGATCAGGTTGGGAGATCAACCCTGTCCTTTACTTTTGGAAACTCCTCTACCACATCCATGTTTGTGAACTCCTGAGCATTTTCTATCCAAGATATGTATTCACAGATATTTTAACTCTACTCCTCTAATTGTGTCTTACTTGGGGCGAAGGTAATGTCAAGGCATTGTTCTGGATGAGAGTGGGAAGATTATTGTATACCATATATATGCATACTCATTGGATTCATTTTTCAATTTTCCATTCAAAATACTATATCCCTCACAATAACCCATACTCTATGAGACTCAAACAACTAATACTAATATGATGGAGAAAAATAACCGAAACAAAATTGAAATACAAGCAGTTCAGAGGAGACATGGTGTATATTGGACTTGCCTTTTGCAAGATAAATGGTAGGTGTTATTAATCTAGTCAATTTTTAATTGAAATAGTTCTCCATGTGTTTTTAAAGTTAAAAAATATGTGTATTCCTGTCTCCCTTTCTCTGTAGCCTATTCAGCACATGTATTTTTATATGCACATATAGAATCCTACGTGATATCACAAGTAAATTTTTGTTAGGTGCCTGACTTGGCAGTTACAAATTGTGAGAAGAGATTACTCCTCCTAAAAGCTGTTGGAACTGAAATTTCAAGCTATAGGTGAGCTTCCTAGTAGAACAACATTATACATAAATCCATGTTCAGTGAAATGAATGTTTTTGGATCTGTGGATGATATATATTTCATGGTGAATTTTGTTTGGCATATGAATTGGTATGTTTATTGTCTGTGGTTGTTTGTGTGTGTGTGTGTGTGTGTGTGTTTGTGTGTGTGTGTATATATATATATATATATATATATATATATATATATATATATACACCCACACACACTCTCCAGAATTTTCATAATATGAAATGTATGTGTCTTATATACACTCCCTAAATTCATTCATGTTCATGTATGTGGATTAATAATCAACTTTTCACAACATTATTCTCAGAAATATTCATTCACCTGAAATATATATTTGTTTCCTAGTACTGAAAACTAACTTCAGTGAAAGGTACATACAAATTCTAATATTTCTACAGTTACTGACCCAGTTTAACATCAATGCAAGTAGATTCCTATGGGACATGATGCATCTTTTGATGTTCATTTTTATTCAACAGTGGTACCTTACTATTTTTCAGTTTTTGCACATCATAGGATACATATTTCATCCACTAGTTAGCAAAATTATAGGCATTTGTTTCACTTTTAATCACTTTCTTCTCCAGAACATATGTATTTCTCTATGTTTCTTGACTGGTCTTTTAATGAGACTTCTTTCCAAATACATTATAATTGATTTCCATAATCATTTTGAAACAAATCTCACACACCCTTCATGATAAACCATAACCCTAAAATGACCATTAGATATATAACTGGTTGGAATGAATGATTGTATATCAATATAACATTTCTGATATATTTTCAGATATCTATTCAATCCATTATTTAAAGTGGATCCAGTTATATTGTTTATTCACAGAATGGTGTATTCTTGCATTATCTCTATATTCATAGACACAGGGTACGCCTATATTTACCCCCATACTAATTTATACGTCTTCAAAATATTGCTCCCTGAAATGGTGGAAGAAATACTCATGTCACCAGATCTGCATATACATTTTATCACAGAAATATTCTGGACACAAAAAGCAAAGGTCACATGTACAATTGTATCAAAGCCTAAATGGGAAGTGAACATGGATTACTAAAATCATCCATGTCCATGTTGCCTAATGTTCTCAAATGTCAATTCTATTTGTGACTACATATTTGTTTCCTCTTAAGATTATAAATTCAAGCTCCAGCCTGTTGAAAATGTGTAATCCTATCACTCACTTTATACTTTACTTGATTTCCTAATGTCTTTGTTGATATGTGGTTTCATACATGTTTTCCCCAGTTCATCATTGCGACTGACTCTTCACATGTGCTGACATTCACCTTCACTCTCTACCCGAAACCCTATTGTTAAGAACTTTTGGTCCAAATCCTATACTCACTCTTCTTCTTAGACTACCGAATATCTTCCAAATCCTATCGACTATTGCTTTTTGACTGGATGTTCTGTTCAACATTCAATCATCCAAGTTACAAGGTCCTATGCCATTGTATATTGATTTATCTGAGACAACTGTGCAGGACATAATTCAAAGCTAAGTATCCCACTCAAGGGCCCAATGCCCTTCTGGGCTTCAAATCTTACCAAATTTCTGCTTTCATACTTATATTTCACCTATATACTCTTGTAAATATCGCAGGTTGCCAATACCATTATTCATCCCGCAGAATGATTCCTAACCAAAATCGATGCTATTATTGAACCTAACCATACACTCTTCCCTTAATATAACTTACAGAAGAGCAGGGAGAGAGTTCATCTTACAATATAGTAATGTAGCTGATCTTTCACCGGCTGAGAAACTCAACGATCCATGAAGAAATGATCCTTAGAGAAGATGTAGGCAGCTATGTAGGACCTGAGAGAGCAATAGTCATCTTCCACAGCAAACAACCAGGTCAGGATGAATTGATGTGTCTGAATCAGTCTCTCTCTTCTTATTGTAGAGAAGATGGACCAAACAAGGCCTGTTGTCGCGACCCCTTGCCCGCAAGGAAGACGCAACTCAGGAATCTTCTTTCAGCAGTTTATTCAGGCCCTTGATATTTCTTCTAATTCCCCGTCGGATGCCCCACCCAGCCTTAATAAAGCATCCCAAGCCCCAATGCGAAGCTGCCACGTGGAACTTTCTCACAGGGTGCTGAGAAACCATGCACCAACTCTCCCAAACAAGGAGTTGTTTATTACAGACCACAGTGGAGCCAGCGCCATCTTGCAATGACGACCATAATCTGCAGAAACGGCTCACCACAGTTCCCCCCTTCTGTTTTCTGAAAACAATACAGGCGAGAGTAGAGGTCCTATCCCACTGTGCAGAAGTGGCTGCATAGTATGGCTCAGTCCTAAGGAGGGCTCTTCCCCAGATCTGAAGCCATATCAGCCGACGCCTTTTTTCGTGGGGCGGGGCGTGGACATCAAACCCGCATGCAATAGGACATGCTATCCTTGAGGTCCACTTCAAGGATCACTCAAGTGCAGTGCCTTGCCTCGCATCCTGTATCGTGACGAAGGTGGACGAAGGGGGACAGCTAAGGCTGAACTGTGGCTGTACACAACGACAAACGAGTTGACAGCACCCCGAAAGAAAGGCACGGACTTTAAGGCGATAGAGAAGCATTAGTGTGGAAACCCACCTGCGTGCAATGGCAGCAAGACCGGCAGAGTGCAAGGGCTTTCCAACACTAAGAGAATAACGAGGAAAGACATGCCGATCCCAGTGCAATGTTATAATAACTTGGGGTGCAATGGCCATGTCAAAGATTTACTGTTTAAGATGCACAAGCCAAACTTGAGGTGAATTGCCATTTTCTAAAGCTGCAAGAGCTTGGATGATCATAGCCTTATCGTGAGCATTGCGGGCCTTGGGGCGACAGAGAAACCACAAACAGAGAAACATACCAAAGCAACACATTGCACCAAAAATGCCTACCCCCACCCACTCTTTAAAAAAGGAAAAGGCAGAAGATATCCAATCGGTGAATTGACCCAAAGTCACGGGATCAACACGGGTGCTATTCAAGACAGCTATCTGGGTTAGTTGAGACTGGATCATGTCTTCCGCTTCCATGGACCAATTTCCAGCCAAATATTCGCCAATGGTGCGGGAAGCATTCCTGGAATCATTAAATCTGACAGAGGTTATGCATAAATGTGCACGTTGGTCAACACAACCCAAAAGCACTAAGTCAGCCAATTCTTCTACCTGAGCTTAGAGTAAATCTATTCTTTGGTTGGCAGCTAAAATCCCTGACAAAATATGTTGATTAATTGTATTTTGGGATTCAAGTATGGTGGAAGTTTGTTGGACAACTTGATTAATAGTGGCAGCAGTTTGTACTTGATTGGCCATAGCCACTCCGGCCGTAACCGCTGCAGCAGCAGATACCGCCAGGGCTGTCACTATAGCCGCTGTGATTCCAAAATCTCTGCGGACTCTAAGTAGCTCAACAATAGGGAATTTATCAGGATCCGCAGTGACCGGGATTGGGACAAAAGTTGGAATCTTCATAAACACTGCTACAGTCCAGGAACCATTCCAACACTCAGATAAGAGACAGGTAGTATGAGAACAATCCAGCATCCCCGATGAGGTGGCCTTAGCCAAAAGGAATAAGAAGGGGGATTGGACACAGACCACTGCAGGAGGCAATGTGGCATTATACAACAGAGAGTTGAATGAAACAGATGTAAGTCTATTACCTTGTTCACCTTCCCTAACAGTACCAGAAATATTAGCCAGCCAACTTTTGGCTCCTACCAACTGAGCCAGTGCAGAAATATCGGCTGAAGCCCCCTTTTCATTGGAAATCAGCCATTAAAACCAGGACCAACCTACTCCTGTAGAGGAGCTGGCACTATTGTTAAAGTTATAAACATACCTATCAAGAGAGGGGGAAAGGGAGAAACCTTTAGCAACTTGATGTTTCTCCCAAGAATGATCCTGACAAGGCGTAAATATTGGGGGGAACCAAGATTAGGGGAACAGTAAGGAGAGGCCTTGAAATGAGTGGCATTATAAATACTACTAGAAAAAGGAGGCACTGGGATTAGTACCTCGGAGATAATAGCCAAGGTAGTTATGTTAAGAGCAGAGCTGTTGTTTGCAGGGGTCTCTGAGCCTGATTGATTCCCCGAAGCTACCTTGCTCAATACAGCACTGATAATGCTTCCTGAGACCTGATTGGACCACAATGGGTCCTCCCAGTTAGTCAAATTTTTGGTCTTAAGGCTAATGCAATTAGCGTTTCTAAGGCTGAAACAAAAAACTCCTGTGAGATTAACTTGAGATTGATTAAAAATTCTCTCCATGTCCCCTCTAGGAGAGGCACAGGGAGCAGACATCTCACATGAGGTAGAAAAAAGAGTGGGGAGGACACTAGAATTACCATGAACTGGCATCGGCATTGGCCATGCCCGTGCCACTGCCCACCACCGCATTGGTGTCGCCTGTGCCATCGGCACCAGCACCAGAGCCAGAGCACTTAGTAGAATGAAGATCCTCATCACAGGATTGTTGTGGTATCTCTTGTTGCTGGTCAGTTGATGTCGAGACTCTTCTTGTCAAGCGTTCAGGGACCCACAATGATTCCGTACGATCCTGGGGAAAAACACATACAGATCCTCGTGCCCATGTCAGCACGGGGTCAGGGCCGTTCCATTGGCCCGTAAGAACATCCTTCCACTTAACATAGCCAATCTCAGAGGGCTGAGGGGACACATGTCTATCGGCCGCAGAGCGACCATGAATATCCAAATTCAAAAAATTAATGGTAAAGAGAGCTAAGGACAGGCGTTCTTTAGGAGTGTGTTCAGCTCCTATTCCCCCTTTTTGTTTTTGTAAAGTTTCCTTTAAGGTGCGATGAGCACACTCAACAATGCCTTGTCCTTGAGGATTGTAAGGCAAACCATGAGAAAGTTGCACTCCCATAGTAGAACAAAAAACTGTAAATTGTCTGCCAGTATAAGCAGGTCCATTATCAGTCTTAAGGGATGCAGGTGCACCCCATGCTGCCCATGCCTCTAAACAGTGAGTAATGACATTACGTGCCTTTTCTCCTGATAAAGCAGAAGCATGGATAATTCCAGAGCACGTATCAACGGAAAAATGCACATACTTAAGGTTACCAAAGTCAGGTATATGTGTCACATCCATTTGCCAAACAATCAATGGCTTTAATCCCCGTGGGTTTACTCCATAATTAGGGGGATGAAGAAATGTGACACAATGGGGACATTGCAATACTATCTGTCGAGCATCCGCTCTTGAAATGGAAAAACGCCTGCGCAGCATTAATGCATTAACATGGAAGTTTTGGTGAAACAACTTAGCCCTCTCTAAGGAGGAAGCCAAGCATATCAATTGGCCTCTAGTGGCTAAGTCCGCACAGGCATTACCTTGGGATAACAGACCAGGAAGAGAGGTGTGAGCCCTGATGTGCATTAGATAAAAAGAAGCAGTGCGGTTAGAGATAAGCTGTTGAAGCTGAGTAAAGTAAACAGACACATTGTGGGCATCACTAATAGTTCCCACGGTCTCCAGGACTTTTAGTGCTTGTACCACATAGCTGGAGTCCGAAATAAGATTAAAAGGAAAAGAACACTGTTTAAAAACTTCAATAACAATTTGTAGTTCTACCCATTGTGGATTTCCAGGAGCAAATTGATGCTGGATAGGGGGAGAGTCATTAATTACATAAGCTCCCATTCCAGACTTGGAACCATCAGTAAAAATGTTAACAGCCCCCGGAATTGGACTGGATGAAGTTACCTTAGGGAAAATGATGGGATGTTCTTTAACAAAATGGAGTAATGGATGAGAAGGGTAGTGATTATCAATACCCCCTTGAAACGAGCAACACAGAATAGCCCAGTTGTCTAGAGTAGCACATAAAACATTAAGTTGAGCTTTAGTGTAGGGTATGATAAGATAAGAAGGTGATTGGCCGAAAAATTGAATGCTTTGTTGAATCCCTTTAAGTGTCAATGCTGCAACAGCATCAGGATAATATTCTAAGGATTTTCCTGGGGATACATGTGGGTGGATCCATAGTAAAGGCCCATCTTGCCACAGTACTCCAGTAGGCTGCCGCATAGTGGCAAGCACACATAACTGGAAAGGTTTATCACTCTGGAGCCTGCATAGAGTGGCATGCTGTATAGCTTGTTCTACTTTTATAAGGGCCGCTCTAGCCTCAGTAGTGAGGCTACGAGGGGAAGCAAGATCTGGATCACCCTTAAGAGTAGCATACAAAGGCTGGAGCACAATATTAGGAATATGTAAATATCCTCTTATCCAATTAATATCTCCCAGCAATTTTTGAAAATCATTTAGAGTTTGGAGATCTTGAGTCCTGATGGTAATTTTTTGTGGTTTTAATTTGTCATACCCAATTGTCGCTCCCAAAAACCTGATAGAATCCCCCGTTTGAACCTTTTCAGGTGCGATGTGCAGTCCATGTTGAGCCAACAGCATCACGAGTTCTTTATAAGCCTCATAAACTGTCTGTTCTAATTTTGCGGCCAATAACACATCATCCATATAGTGAATGATCTTGGTGGAGGAATACTTACGTCTGAGAGGTGCGAGTGCCTTCCCCACATACATCTGGCACATCGTGGGACTGTTAGCCATCCCCTGTGGCAACACCACCCACTCAAACCTTTCATCTGGTTCTTCGTGATTACACGAGGGAAGGGTGAAAGCAAAACGTTGTGAATCTTTAGGATGCAAAGGAATGTAAAAGAAACAGTCTTTAATGTCAATAACAATTATATGCCAGCCTTGAGGAACAGAGGAGAGCAGAGGCAGCCCTCTTTGAATGGGCCCCATAAGCTGCATCTGAGCATTAACTGCTCGTAGATCATGCAGTAGGCGCCACTTCCCTGATTTTTTCTTAATGACAAATATGGGAGTATTCCATGGAGAAGTAGAAGGTTGGATGTGACCCAAATCAAGTTGTTCTTTGACTAGATCATGGGCTGCTGCCAGTTTAACCGAGGGAAGAGGCCACTGAGGCACCCAAACAGGCTCCTCGGTGAGCCATGTTATATTTGAGCCCCAGTGGCCCCTAGGAAAAACCCAGACCAAACCTGTTAAGCTTTTGATGACCTTGCACGGGATGCTTACATCCCTGTAGGTGCCTTCCTAGTCCTAGACCTGGCCTATACCCCATATTTTGCATGATATGTTGAGACACTGGGGAATAGTCATTACTAAGAGTGAACCCCATGTCTTTCATCAGATCACCGCCCCATAAAGAAATGGGTAAATCAAGTACATAAGGCTGAAATGTACCATCATGTCCTTCCGAGTCCTTCCAAGATAGATGTCTACAGCTGATTTGAGGGGCTTGGGCATATCCAAGTCCTCTTAAGGATTGATCAGAAGCCTGCACTGGCCATCCCCTAGACCAGTCCTTAAGGGCTATGATACTACGATCTGCTCCTGTGTTCAGCAATCCCACAATAGATTTACCTTCTATGCTTAATTCCAAAGTGGGGCGATTGCTCATATCCAGTGACAAATAGGCACAATTTCCTCCTGTGGTACCAATCTGATTTTCTGTCCGTGACCTTGAGTCAGCAGGGAAGTGATTATGCAAACTAGGCAAAATTAGCAATTGAGCAATCCGATCCCCTGGGGAGATAGACACAATGCCCCTTGGAGCTTCCACCATAACTTTTACTGCCCCTACAGTATCAGGGTTTATAACTCCGGGGAAAACATGAAGACCTTGTAGGATAGAGGATGCACGTCCAATTAACAAACCTACAGTGCCAGGGGGTAAAGGCCCTTTGAACTCAGTTTCCACCAATTGGATTCCCATCTTAGGTGTTAATACGAGTCTGGAGGTGGAACAGAGGTCCAATCCCGCGGCACCTGTAGTGGCTCTCCGCATCTCGTGGGATGGCGCAGAGAAGGCCATGTCTCGGGTTCGGGTGTGACATTCTCCATTGCCCCATATATTCGTGGGCCCTGGGGTCGGGGGCCCCTTCGGCCGTTTTTTGGCCCAGCTGAAATAGGCTGTCCATGGATGTCCCTCACTGATCTACACTCTCTTGCCCAATGCTTCCCCTTTTTGCATTTTGGACACAGCCCCGGTTGAGGAGGGCTATTAGAAGGGCCACCGCGAGGAGGTCCAGTAAAATTGCATTTTTTGGGACAGGCACGTTTGAAATGGCCGGATTGACCACAATGGAAGCATGTTCCGGCACCAGGACCGCCCCCTTTTGCGATCCGAAGGACAGCAGCTGCAAGACCTGCATTAGTTAAAGGTCCTCCAAGCTCTCTACACACTTTCATCCAAGCTTCTATGCCCTTGTTTTTATAAGGAGTGATTGCTGCTTTACATTCTTTGGTGCATTGCTCAAAAACAAGTTGTTTAATCAAGGGCATTGCTCTATCAGGGTCACCAAAGATTTTTCCTGCGGCATCCACCATCCTAGCAACAAAGTCTGAGAAAGGTTCTGTGGGGCCTTGCATGATTTTTGTTAAATTGCCAGACACTTCTCCTCTATTTGGGAGTGATTTCCATGCACGGATACAAATGTTATTGATCTGTTCATATACCTCGGGGGGGTATCCTGTTTGTTGATTAGCAAATCTGCCTTGTCCCAAAAGCATTTCCTTGTCCCAATGGGGGTGTCCGGCCGCATAGTTTTGGGCAGCCTGCTCTACAGTGCCCTCTAGCACAAAGGCTCTCCAGTCCAAATATTTGCCTGGAGAAACACAAGCCCGAACAAGGCTAGCCCAATCAGAGGGAGTCATACAGTATCTAGACAGACTCTCCACCTGAGTTAATGTGAAGGCGGCATCCACCCCATAAGTGCGCACAGACTCTGCCAGGGTCTTCACAATTTTGAAATCTAAAGGCTCATGGAATCTTCCCCTATTGTCATCCTGGAAAACTGGATAAGCAAGACCCATCTCAGCGTTAACAGCCCTCCATGCTTGGGCATGGAAAGCTCTCCTCGAAACACCCTCACCGTACGGCAGCGGGTCCGGAGGATCATTTTTCTTGAGCTCCTGTTTATTTTTGTTCCCTTCTCCCATAGTTAAACTCCCTAGCTGCCGAGACAGTCTCCCGAGCTCCTCCTTCTCATCCTCCTCCTCTTCTGACCCACTTTTGCATGGGAGTGTGCGCAGTGTACTGAGATATGGATACAAGCGTTTCCTCCCCCATTTCTCGCTCTGCACATTCCCTTCCTCCTGAAATATTTCACTCCGTGCCAGAGACAATCGCCTCCTCCCCTGTTTCTTGCTCCGCACACTGCCATCCTCCTGAAATACGTCACTGCCTGCCGGAGATAATTGTTTCCTCCCCTGTTTCTCGCTTCGCACACTCCCACCCTCCTGAAATACCTCACTGCCTGCCATTTCTGATCTTTCTTCATGTAATTGCTCTAAAACTTCTTGTCCTTTAGTAAGTGCTTCCTGACATCTGCCATCTGCGAGGCAACTACGGATCATCTTCCAAAGGGCTATCACCCCACCCTCTAATATGCCCTGCTCAGAAGCAAAGTCAAGATCTGTGCCTAACTTATCCCAGCTAGGTATAGTGAGGCTGCCAGAAAATGCGAACCACGGGGCAACAATATCTGTCTTCTGTAAAAATTTCTGTAAAGTACTACATTTCACTTTTAGGCCCTTGGAACGTAACAGGTTATCTAGGGCCAGGAGAAGCGGACTTGAAGATACGGCACCCATGACACAACAAAAGACACACAACAAACAAAAGTGAAAGTAAGAGCGAAAGTACACAGTGCAGCTGCAATAAGATTTAATGCTCTCTCTGGCCTTACAGAGGAGCTGCCGCTTTGATAGCAGGTCCTAATTACCTAGGACTAATCTCCGCTTTGACCGCGGGTCCCAATTAATCTGGGACTAATCTCCGCTTTGACCGCGGGTCCCAATTAATCTGGGACTAATCTCCACTTTGACCGCGGGTCCCACTTACCTAGGACTGATCTCCGCTTTGATAGCGGGTCCTACTTATCTAGTACTGATCTCCGCTTTGACCGTGGGTCCTACTTACCTGGGACTAATTGGTGCACCACCCCTGACTGCTGAAAGTTCTGGTTCCCGGGTTTTCAGCACCACTTGTCGCGACCCCTTGCCCGCAAGGAAGACGCAACTCAGGAATCTTCTTTCAGCAGTTTATTCAGGCCCTTGATATTTCTTCTAATTCCCCGTCGGATGCCCCACCCAGCCTTAATAAAGCATCCCAAGCCCCAATGCGAAGCTGCCACGTGGAACTTTCTCACAGGGTGCTGAGAAACCATGCACCAACTCTCCCAAACAAGGAGTTGTTTATTACAGACCACAGTGGAGCCAGCGCCATCTTGCAATGGCGACCATAATCTGCAGAAACGGCTCACCACAGCCTGTGTGGAGAGCAGTTCCCGGGTGCCTATGGTCGATATACAATTCTAACTTCTGAATGTGTCACAGGATGTAGGGGTAACCTCCATCTCATGGGAACCTTCGAAGCATCTGTTAGAACAAAGTGGTTACCAAGGCAGTGACCTCATTCAGTTCCTGAAGGAATTGACCTACCTCACTTCTTTGTTGATGCAATTTGCTGAACTCAGGATCCAGGAAGCCAAGCACCCAGAGCCAGTCCCAGTCCCAGTCCCATTGGGTTCACTTGTTTGGATTTACGAAAGACAGAGTCAGTCTTTCTTGGTAAATACTGATCTGTGGATGGTTAAATGCCAGGAAAGCTCTGAAGAGGGGCCTTCCTGAGAAATCAGGTAGTGACTCCCTGATGGCTCCTGACAACTTTACAGAGTTGGTAATGAAGACCAGATCTGAGACAGGACAGGCCATTTCGTGGGAACATAGTATGGCCAATCAGTCTGAGGACACTCTGGATAGTCACAGACCTACTTGGGTAAAGGAGGTGCCTTTGTGGGTGTGCATGTGAGTTTGGTTTTGTCTCATGTTATGAGAATAGGTAGGAAAGGCAGTTTGTTTGGTTTGGAGTGGACTGTTTTTAATAAGTCATTTGACATGGCGAGTGTTTTTTTGTTTGTGTATCCCACTGTATCCGTGGTTGTAGACCTTTGAAAAGCGAATGCATCAATGGTTGTGTCCTGTCTAATATAAAGTGTCCCAGCGTTCATCCTGCCCAATTTAAGAATGGAGAGTGGCTTCCTATGGATGGGCAATACCTACTATCTTTCTAAGTTCCTGTTTCTTCGTGAATTCTGGCCACTCTCCTGAATAGGCTCATGGTTTTGTGTCCAACATATGTACCACCACAAGGCTCTGTGACATGGCCATGTACTGATAGCTGAAGGGAATGGGAGAATCTCAGAAAACTCAGATATCAGTGTGACCAGGAAAGTCTTAGTGGAGAAACCCTGCTTTGGTCCTTTTGCTACTTATGTTTCTATTATCCTGAATGTCAAGAAGGTCTTTACCTCAGGCCACCCCTTTGTGAAGCCTTAAGAAAACTGTTTTCATATGGAAATGAATGGGCATCACCTGTGGCTCTTTGCTTAATTGCTTTGGAATGGGATGTGCTTGAATCAGCCTCTTGTCCTTGTGTGAGGTTGTGGCTTAAATTCTCAGCACCTGATAGATCTAAATAAAAATCCCCTGTGCTTCCAAACCAAAATGGCCAAAAGAGCAGTCATTGTGGATAAATTTTTTTTTCCTTCTTAGGTTGGGGTCCTGACCTACATCAAGTGAGAATAGGGATCCTTTGGGTCAAATGCGTTCTTCAAATCCCTGCAGAGGCTATCCCATAGGTGCTTGGGTTTTCTCATGACTCCAAATCACATAAAGAATCTATACCTGACAGCTAGTAGGCCTCAAATTGGAAAAGCGGAACACTTTACCAGCAGGAATATTTGATCACTCCTGGTTCAAAGGAAGAATACCCAGGCCACCATGATTTTAGGCAAATGAGGGGCAAGTGAGCTTATTTTGGACACTTTCTTGGCCTTGCCTCTCATAGAAACCTCCAGCCACAGGGTATGATGAGTGTCTATATGGAAGAAGATGAGTGTCATGTGGGAGTGTTTTGGATTTAAGCGAAGAAAGAGAGAACTGAAATTACTGACATATGGGATCAAAAAGGCAATATAACAACAGATGCTACAGAAATAAAGAAGACAATTAGAAATTATTTTGAAAACCTATATTCCAATAGAATAGAAAATAGTGAAGACATTGATAAATTTCTTAAGTCATATGATTTGCACAAACTGAGTCAGGAGGATACACACAATTTAAACAGACCAATATCAATGAATAAAATAGAAGAAGCAATCAAAAGACTACCAACCAAGAAAAGTCCAGGTTCAGATGGGTATACAGCGGAGTTTTACAAGACCTTTAAAAAAGAATTAATACCAATAATTTTCAAGATATTTCAGGAAATACAAAAAGAGGGAGCTCTGCCAAATTCATTCTATGAGGCCAAGAACACTCTGATTCCGAAACCAGACAAAGACACCTCAAAGAAAGAAAACTACAGACCAATATCTCTGATGAACCTAGATGCAAAAAACCTCAATTAAATTCTGGCGAATTGGATACAAAGGCACATCAAAAAAATTGTGCATCATGATCAGGTAGGATTCATCCCTGAGATGCAAGGACGATTCAATATACAGAAATCAATAAATGTTATTCACAACATAAATATACTTAAAGATAAGAAGCATATGATCATCTAGATAGATGCAGAAAAATCATTCGACAAAGTAGAGCATCCCTTTATGTTCAAAACATTAGAAAAACCAGGGATAACAGGAACTTACCTCGACACTGTAAAAGCTATCTATGCTAACCCTCAGGCTAGTATCATTCTGAATGGAGAAAAATTGAAGGCATTCCCTCTAAAATCTGGAACAAGACAGGGATGTCCTCTATCACCACTTCTATTCAATATAGTTTTCGAAACTGGCCAGAGTAATTAGACAAACGAAAGAAATTAAAGGCATAAAAATAGAAAAAGAAGAACTTAAAATATCACTATTTGCAGATGACATTATTCTTTATATAGAAAACCCAAAAGGGTCTACAAAAAAAACTACTAGAACTAATAAATGAATTCAGCAATGTGGCAGCATATAAAATCAACATGCATAAATCAAAAGCATTTCTGTATGTGAGCGACAAAACTTCTGAAACAGAAACGAGGAAAAACACTCCATTCACATATCCTCAAAAAAAAAAAAAAATCTTGGTAATCAACCTAACAAAAGAGGTGAAAGATTTATACAATGCAAACTACAGAATCCTAAAAAGAGAAGTAGAATAAGATCTTAGAAGATGGAAAATATACCCTGTTTATGCATAGGCAGAACTAACATCATCAAAATGGTGATATTACCAAAAGTTCTCTATAGGTTTAACGCAATGCCAATCAAAATCCCAAGGGCATTTCTTGTAGAAATAGAGAAAGCAATCATGAAATTCATATGGAAAAATAAAAGACCCAGAATAGCAAAAGCATTTCTAAGCAGGAAGTGTGAATCAGGCGGTATAGCGATACCAGATTTCAAACTATATTACAGAGCAATAGTAAAAAAAAAAAAAAAAGCATGGTACTGGTACCAAAACAGGCAGGTGGACCAATGGTACAGAATGGAGGACACAGAGACTAATCCAAAAAGCTACAACTGTCTTATATTTGATAAAGGAGCTAAAAGCATGCAATGGAGGAAGGATAGCATCTTCAACAAATGGTGCTGGGAAAACTGGAAATCCATATGTAACAAAATGAAACTGAATCCCTTTCTCTCGCCATGGACAAAAGTTATATCAAAATGGATCAAGGAGCTTTATATCAAATCAGAGACATGGCGTCTGATAGAAGAAAAATTGGCTACGATCTACATACTGTGGTGTTGGGCTCCAAATTCCTCAAAAGGACACCCATAGCACAAGAGTTAATAACTAGAATCAACAAATGGGACTTACTCAAACTAAAAAGGATTTTCGCAGCAAGAGAACCAATAAGAGAGGTAAATAGGGAGCCTACATCCTGGAAACAAATCTTTATTCCTCACACTTCAGATAGAGCCCTAATATCAAGAATATACAAAGAACTCAAAAAATTAGACAATAAGATAACAAATAACCCAATCAACAAATCGGCTAAGGATCTGAACAGACACTTCTCAGAGGAGGACATACAATCAATCAACAAGTACATGAAAAAATACTCACCATCTCCAGCAATCAGAGAAATGCAAATCAAAACCACACTAAGATACCATCTCACTCCAGTAAGATTGGCAGCATTTATGAAGCCAAACAAACACAAGTGCTGGGGAGGATGTGGGGAAAGAGGTACACTTGTACATTACTGGTGGGACTGCAAATTGGTGTAGCCAATTTGGAAAGCAGTATGGAGATTTCTTGGAAAGCTGGGAATGGAACCACCATTTGACCCAGCTATTCCCTTTCTCATTCTATTACCTAAAGACCTAAAAAGAGCATGCAACAGGGAAACTGCTACATCGATGTTCATAGCACCACAATTCACAATAGCAAGACGGTGGAACCAACCTAGATGCCCTTCAATAGATGAATGGATAAAAAAAAAAGTGGCATTTATTCACAACGGAGTATTACTCTGCATTAAAAAATGACAAAATCATAGAATTTGCAGGGAAATGGATGGCATTAGAGGAGATTATGCTAAGTGAAGCTAGCCAAACCCTTGCAAACAAATGCCAAATGTCTTCTTTAATATAAGGAGAGTAACTAAGAACAGAGAAGGGACGAAAAGCATGAGAAGAAAATTAACATTTAACAGGGATGTGAGGTGGGAGGGAAAGTGAGAGAGAAGGGAAATTGCATGGAAATGGAAGGAGACCCTCAGGGTTATAAAAAATTACATACAAGAGGAAGTGAGGGGAAAGGGAAAAATAATACAAGGGGGAAAATTTATTAGAGTAGTGGGATTAGAGAGAGAAGAGTGGAGGAGAGGGCATGGGAGGGGGGATAGTAGAGGATAGGAAAGGCAGAAGAATACAACATACAGTAGTAAGGCAATATGTGAATCAATGGATGTGTAACTGATTTGATTCTGCAATCTGTATACAGGGTAAAAATAGGAGTTCATAACCCACTTGAATCAAAGTGTGAAATATGATACATCAAGAACTATGTAATGTTTTGAAGAATCATAAATAAAAATTTAAAAAAAAGAAAACTCACTTAGGTGAATGATGCACGCGAATCCTAATATTTCTACAGTAACTGACCCAGTTTAACATCAATGCAAGTAGATTCCTATGGGACATGACGTACATTTTGACATTCATTTTTATTCAACACTGGTACACTACTATTTCATCAGTTTATGCACATTATAGGATGTATATTTCATCCACAATTTAGCAAATTTATAGGCATTTGTTTCACTTTCAATCACTTCCTGCTTCAGAACACATGTATTCCTCCATATTTTTTGACTGGTCTTTTCATGAGACTTCTTACCAAACACAATATTTTCCATTTCCATTATCACTTTTGAAGCAAAACTCACACACACTTCATGATAAACAATAACCCTAAGATTACCATTAGATACATAACTGGTTGGAATGACTGATTTTATGTCAATTAATGATTTCTAATATACTTTCAGATATCAATTCAATCTATTATTTAAAGAGGAACCAGTTATATTATTTATTCACAGTAAGTTCTATTCATGCACTATCTCTATATTCATAGACTCAGGGTACACCACTTTGTACCCCCAATACTAATTTATATGTCTTCAAATATTGCTCCCAGTAATAGTGGAAGAAATAATCATGTCACATGATCTACATATATATTTTATCACAATAATTTTCTGGGCACAAATGCAAAGGTCACACTTCTGATTGTACCAAATCCTAAATGGAAAGTGAACATGGATTACTAAAAACATCCATGTCCAGGTTGCCTAATGCTTTCAAATATCATTCCTATTGGTGAGTACCTATTTTTTTCTTCCTAAGATTATGTATTCAATCTCAATCCTGTTGAAAATGTCTAATCCTATCACTCACATTATAATTGCCTGATTTTGTATTGTCTCTATTGATATCTTCTTTCTTATATTTTTTCCAGTTCATCATTGTGACTGACTCTTCACATGTGCTGACATTTACATTCACTCTATAACCAAAACCCTATTGCTAAAGAATATTTGGTCCAAATTTTATACTCACTCTTCTTCCTAAACCTACCGACATCCTATTTTGAGTGGATGTTCTCTTCTACAATCAATCATCCAAGGTCCAAGGTCCTATGCCATGGATTATCGATTTATCTGAGACAATTTTGCAGAACGTAATTAAAAGCTAAATATCCCAAACAAGGGCCTAATCCCCTTGTGGACTTCAAATCTTACCTAGATTTCTGTTTTCATACTTATATTTCAGCTGTATATTCTTGTAAATATGGCAGTTTTCCAATACCATTATTCATCCAGCAGAATGATTACTAACCCAAATCGAACATGTTATTAACCCTAACCATACACTTTTCCCTCAATTTAACTTTACAGAAGAGCAGGTACAGAGTTCATCTTACAATACAGGAATTTAGGGTATCTTCCACCTGCTGAGAACCTTTTAGGTTCCATGTAGATTTGATCCCTGAAGAAGATGTAGGCAGCAATGAAGGACCTGAGAGAGCAAAAGTCATCTTCCATGGGAAACAACCTTTTAAGGATGAAGGGTTGTGTCTGAATAAGCCTTTCTCTTCTTAATGTAGAGAAGAAGGACCAAACCAGGCCTGTGTGGAGAGATGTTCCCGCAAACTGGTGCGGCCAATTTGGAAAGCAGTATGGAGATTCTGGGGAAGGCTGGGAATGGAACAACAATTTGACCCAGCTATTGCCCTTTTTGGACTATTCCCTTAAGACCTTAAAATAGTGTACTACAGGGATACTGCCACATCGATGTTCATAGCAGCACAATTCACAATTGCTACACTGTGGAACCAACACAGTTGTCCTTCAGTAGATGAATGGATAAAAAAAAAATGTGGCTTCTATACACCCTGGAGTATTACGCAGCACTAAAAAATGACAAAATCATGGAATTTGCAGGAAAATGGATGGTACTAGAGCAGATTATGCTTAGTGACGCTAGTCAATCCTAAAAAACAAATACCAAATGTCTTCTTTGATATAAGGATTGCAACTAAGAACAGAGCAGGGAGGAAGAGCAGGAAGAAAAGATTAACATTAAACAAAGATATGAGGTGGGAGGGAAAGGGAGAGAAAAGGGAAATTGCATGGTAATGGAAGGAGACCCTCATTGTTACACAAAATTACATGTAAGAGGTTGTGAGGGGAATGGGAAAATAAACAAGGAGAGAAATGAATTAGAGTAGATGGGGTAGTGAGAGAAGATGGGAGGGGAGAGGAGGGGGGATAGTAGAGTATTGGAAAGGTAGCAGGATACAAAAGTAACTAATAGGGCATTATGTAAAAATGTGGATGTGTAACCGATGTGATTCTGCAATCTGTATTTGGGGTAAAAATGGGAGTTCATAACCCACTTGAATCTAATGTATGAAATATGATATGTGAAGAGATTTGTAATGTTTTGAACAACCAATAAAAGAAAAAAAGTAGCAATATATATGCCAATCGAAATTCATCATGAAATATATATAATCCACAGATGCAAAAATATTCATTTACTGAACATGGATTTATGTATAATGTTATTCAACTTGGAAGCTCACCCATAGGTTGAATTTTCAGTTCCAACAGCGTTTAGGAGGAGTGATCTCTTCTCACAATTTGTATCTGCCAATTCAGCCACCTCACAAGTATATATGTGTGATACCAGATAGGATTTTCTATGTGCATATGAAAATACATGCACCGTATAGACTACAGAGAAAGGGAGACAGGAATTCACATATTTGTTAACTTTAAAAACACATGTAGAGTTATTTCAACAAAAAATTGACTAGATTTATAACTCCTACACTATATAATGCAAAAGGCAATTCCAACTACACAACATGCCTCCTCTGAACTGCTTGTATTTCTATTCTTTTTGGGTTATTTCTCACCATCATATTAAGATTATTAGTCAGAGTCCAGTAGGGTAGGGGTTAATGTCAGGGATTCAGTATTTCAAATGGAAAATTGGAAAATGACTCCAATGTGTATGTAAACTTGTGCTACACAAAAATCTTCCCACTCACATCCAGAGAAGTGCCATGATATTACCTTCGCCCCAAGTAAGACACAATAAGAGGAGAAAAGTGTGAAAATCTGTGATTATGTATCTGAATGGAATATGCTCGGGAGTTCACAACCTTGGAGGTGGTAGAGGAGCTTCCAAAAGTAAGGGACAGTGGAAACACTCCACCAACATGGAGCTCTGCTGGCCTATGACTTCTTGGGAAACTGCCTCTGAGGTTGGGCACTTGAAATATATGTTTTTGTCATGAGCTTTAGCTTCCTTTGTAGTGAGACCATCAAAACTGGGTCTGCATCTATGTGACCTGGAAGACATGGTTTCTTATATTCCAATGAACCTGAGGCAGCAGTGCTGAATTCTCTCTTTGTAGGTAAACTGTGGCCACAGGAAGCCAAGTGTCTCCTGGTGGGGACTGTGAAGACATTTGGTCATCCTTCACATTTTGTGGTGCTTCTTGCTGCTGCACTGGGAATATGGTTTTTGCTTCACAAAATACAAGGAGTTCAACTGGGACAGAGTGCTGGAGAGAGTTCTGTAACGAATGTTGTGACTCATTTATTTGTTGGTTTTTCCTTTTTTTTTTTTTTTTTTTTTGAGGAATGACCACCAGGCGATGAATTTCCCTCTTAAAACTGCTTTCATTGTGTCCCGTAGATTCCGATATGTTGTGTCTGTGTTTTCGTTTATCTCTAAGAATTTTTTGATTTCCACCTTTATGTCTTCTGTAACCCATTGATCATTCCGTAACATATCGTTCATTTTCCATGTGATGTAGGACTTTTTCTTCCTTCTTTTATCATTGATTTACAGTTACATTCCATTATAGTCAGAAAAAATGCATGGTATTATCTCCACCCCTTTATATTTACTGAGGGTTGCCCTATGGCATAATATATGGTCTATTTTTGAGAAGGATCCATGTGCTGCTGAAAAAAAGTATATCCATTTGATGATGGTTGGTATATTCTATATATTTCAGTTAAGTCTAGGTTATTGATTGTGATATTGAATTCTATATTTTTTTAATTCAACTTTTGTTTGAAATATCTGTCCAAAGGTGAGAGAGCTGTGTTGAAGTCACCGATAATTATTGTGTTGTTGTCTATTTGATTCCAGAACTTGAGGAGAATTTGTTTTATGAAGGTCGCAGCACCATTATTTGGTTCATAAATATTGATAATTTTTATGTCTTGTTGGTGAATGATTCCTTTTAAAGTTATATAATATCCATACTTATCCTTTTTGAATAACTTAGTTTTGAAGTCGATTTTATTCTATGTGAGGATGGCCACCCCTGGTTGCTTACGAGGACCGTGTGCATGGTATATTTTTTCCCAACCTTTCACCTTCAGCCTGTGTATGCCTTTTCCATTCAGATGTGTCTCCTGGAGGCAACATATTGTTGGATTTGTTTTTATAATCCAAGTTACCAGCCTATGTCGCTTTATTGGAGAGTTCAACCATTAAGGTTTAGAGTTACTATTTATATATGGTTTGTACTGCCAGCCATTTTGATTATTTATTTTTTTTAATTTAGTTTGTTTCTCCATGATTAGCTTTTCCCCCGCCCTCTGTTATTACTGAGGCACTTCCCAGTGATAGTTTTGGTTGTTGTTTTTCATTTCTTCCTCATGTAGTGTTTTGCTCAAGACACTTTGCAATGCTGGTTTTCTGGCTGCAAATTCTTTTAGCTTTTGTTAATTATGAAATATTTTTATTTTGTTGTTTTACCTGAAGCTTAATTTTGCTGGATACAGAATTATTGGTTGGCATCCATTGTCTTTCAGTATTTGAAATACATTGTTCCAGGATCTTCTCGCTTTCAGCGTCTGTGATGAAAAATCTGTTGTTAACCTTATTGGTTTACCCCTGAATGTCATCTGCCTCCTTTCTCATGTACCTTTTAATAATTTCTCTTTGGTCTGTTTATTGGATATTTTCGTAAAAATGTGTCTTGGCATTGGTCTACTGTGATTTTGTGTGCTCGTTGTCCTGTATGCATCTACAATTTGTATATCCGTTTCCTTTTTTATTTCTGGAAAGTTTTCTAAAATTATTTCATTCAGCAGGTTACTCATTCTCTTGGTTTGAATCTCTGTACCTTTCTCTATCCAGATGACTCATAAGTTTGTTTTTTTATGTTATCCCATATCTCTTGGATGTTTTTCTCATGATTTTTTACCAGTTTTTCGGAGTTGGCTAGACTCCTTTCAAGATGATATATTTTTTCTTCTTTATTTGACGTTCTGGCTTCTACTTGCTCCACTCTGTTAGTGATACTCTCAATTGAGTTTTTAATTTGGTTTATCGTTTCCTTCATTTCTAGAATTATTGTTTGATTTCTTTTATAATCTCTATCTCCTGATAAAGACACTTGACTTCTTCTTTTATCTGTTTATGTAATTCATTTTCAATGTGTTCTTTCACTGTTTGGAATTGCTGTCTCATATCCTCTTTAAGGTTCTATTGCATCTGTCTAAGGTATTCCTTGAGTTCTTTATATGACCATTTTCCTGATGATTCTAGGTCCTCCTGATTATTTATGTTGTCCTTCATTGTTTGTACACATTTTCATCCTTGCTTTTTTATGCTGCTAATGTTACTTCTTGTTCTGTTTGACTGCTGAATTACTGCTTACTCTTATAAATTTATTTGAAGCTTGGGAGGAAAGATAGTAGTAGGGATGGGAAGAAGTCACTAAAGAGAATGAGAGTAGGCAGGTAGAATTCAAGGAAGGGAGAATAAGAAAATTGAAAAGAAATGAAAAGACAAAAGAAAAAAAATAGAAAATAAAGAAAGAAATAAAATTTTTTAGAAATAATAATGATAATTATAAAAATGAAAATTAAAATTTAAAAGAATCATAAAATAATAAATTTTAAAAATTTTAAAAAATAAAAACATTAAAAAAAGTTAAAGAACAACAACAAAAAATGAAAATGAAAGAAAAAGAAGAAAATAAAAAGAAAAAAATAATAATAATACATGCAGTAATAGAGTTCAATTAACTTCTCTTCCAGTAGGTGGAGCTGTGTGCATTGGGCCAAGCTTCTCCTCTCAATAGGTGGGAAGCAATCACTGTGCAGCAACTCTTTATCCCAGAATGGGCGGATCTCCAATCCTGAGTGTCTAGGGCCTTCTCTTTTGTTTCCTCAAGCCAGGCCCCCCAACCTGTGACGCTCACCACAATACTATGTAATGTTTTGAACAACCATTAATAAAAAGTTTTAAAAAAAGAAAACTAAATTCAGTGAATGATGCACGCGAATCCTAATATTTCTACAGTAACTGACTCAGTTTAACATCAATGCAAGTCGATTCCTATGGGACATGATATGTATTTTGCCGTTCATTTGTATTCAACACTGGTACACTACTATTTCATCAGTTTATGCACATCATTGGATATATATTTCATCCACAATTTAGCAAATTTATAGGCATTTGTTTCACTTTCAATCACTTCCTGCTTCACAACTCATGTATTCCTCCATATTTCTTGACTGGTCTTTTCATGAGACTTCTTTCCAAACACATTATTTTCGATTTCCATAATCACTTTTGAAGCAAAACTCACACACACTTCATGATAAACAATAACCCTAAGATTACCATTAGATATATAACTGGTTGGAATGACTGATTGTATGTCAATATATGATATCTTATATATTTTCAGATATCAATTCAATCCATTATTTAAAGTGGAACCAGTTAGATTATTTATTCACTGTATATTCTATTCATCCATTATCTCTATATTCATTGACACAGGGTACACCACTTTGTACCCCCAATACTAATTTATATGTCTTCAAATATTGCTCCCAGAAATGGTGAAAGAAATACTCATATCACATGATCCACAGATACATTTTATCACAATAATTTTCTGGGCAGAAAAAGCAAAGGTCACACTTATGATTGTACCAAATCCTAAATGGAAAGTGAACATGGATTACTAAAAACATCCATGTCCAGGTTGCCTAATGCTTTCAAATGTTATTCCTATTGGTTACTACATATTTTTTTTCTTCCTAAGATTATGCATTCAATCTTAACCATGTTGAAAATGTCTAATCCTATCACTCACATTATAATTGCCTGATTTTGTAATGTCTCTATTGATATCTTTTTTCCTATATTTTCTCCAGTTCATCATTGTGACTGAGTCTTCACATGTGCTGACATTTACATTCACTCTATAACCGAAACCCTATTGCTAAAGAACATTTGTTCCAAATTTTATACTCACTCTTCTTCCTAAACCTACAGACTATCTTCCTAATCCTACTGACTCTCCCAATTTGAGTAAATGTTCTCTTCTACAATCAATCATCCAAAGTACAAGGTCCTTTGCAATTGTATATCGCATTATCTGAGACACCTCTGCAGAATGTAATTCAAAGCTAAGTATCCAAATCAAGGGCCTAATGCCCTTCTGTGCTACAAACCTTACATAGATTTCTGTTTTTGTACTTATATTTCACCTCTATAATCTTATAAATATTGCAGGTTACCAATAGCAGTAATCATCCTGCAGAATGATTTATAACCCAAATCGAACAAGGTATTAACCCTAACCATACACTGATCCGTCAATCTAACTTTACAAAAGGGCAGGGTCAGAGTTCATCTTAAAATACAGGAATGTAGGGGATCTTCCACCTGCTGAGAACCTCAAAGGTCCATGCAGATTTGATCCCAGGGAAAGATGCAGGCAGCTATGAAGTACCTGAGAGAGCAAAAGTCACCTTCCATGGGAAACAACCTGGTAAGGATGAAGGGTAGCTTCTGAATAAGCCTCTCTCTTCTTAATGTAGAGAAGATGGACCAAACCAGTCCTGTGTGGTAAGCTGTTCCCGGATGCCTATGGTTAATATACCATTCTAACTTGTGAAAGTATCACAGGAAGTAGGGGCAACCTCCATCATAGGACCATTGGAAGGAACTGTTAGGACAAAGTGGTTGCCAAAGCAGTGACCTCATTAAGATATTGAAGGAAGTAACCTCACCTTACTTCTTTGGTGATGGAAGTCTCAGATCCGGGAAGCCAGGCACCAAGAGCCAGTCCCAGTCCCAGTCTCAGTGTTCTCACTTGTTTGGATTTACCAAGGACAGAGTCAGTCTTTCTTGGTACCTACTGATGTGAGGATGGCCAAATGTCAGGAAAGCTCTGAAGATGGGCCTTTCCTGAGAAACCAGGTAGTGGATCACCGCTGGCTCATGAAAACTTCACAGAGTTGGCCAAGGAGACCAGATCTGACACAGGACAGGCCATTTCAGCGGAACATAGTATGGCCCACCATTCAGAGGACACTCCCGATAGTTAC
This sequence comes from Callospermophilus lateralis, assembly GCF_048772815.1. Lineage (NCBI taxonomy): Eukaryota > Metazoa > Chordata > Mammalia > Rodentia > Sciuridae > Callospermophilus > Callospermophilus lateralis. The sequence continues at coordinate 178,092 of NW_027512880.1, read as the reverse complement.
AGACCTACTTGGGGGAAGGAGGTGCCTTTGTGGGTTTGTGTGTGGGTTTGAGGTTTTGTCTCATGTTCTAAGAATAGTTAGGAAAGGGGGTTTGTTTGGTTTGGAGTGAACTGTTTCTGGTAAGACGTTTCGCAAGGCGAGTGTTTCTTTTTCTGTGCATCCACTGTGTCCGTGGTTGTAGACATTAGAAAAGAGAATGCATCAATGGATGTGTCCTGTCTAGTAGAAAGCATTCCAGGATTTATCTTGTCCAGTGTATGAATGGACTGCGGCTTGACTTATGGATGGGCAACATCTACTATCTTCCTAAGTTCCTGTTTTCTTCCTGAAAACTGATCACTCTCAGAATAGGCTCACGATTTTGTTTCCATAATTTGTACCACCTCCAAGCTCTGTGCTTACCAATTGTTCTGTTGCCCTGAATGTGAGGAAGGTCTTTTCTTCAGGCCAAGCCTTTGTGAAGCATGAAGAAAACAGTTTTCAAATGGAAATGAAAGGGCATCACCTGTGGCTCTTTACTTAATTTCTTTGGAAAGGGATGTGTCTGAATCAGATTTTTGGCCCTGTGTGAGGTTATGTCTTAGATTCTCAGCACCTGAAGGATCTAAAAAAAAGACCCAATGTGTGCATCTAAAACAAAAATTGCCAAAAGAGCAGTCATTGTGAATGAAGTCTCTTGCCTACCTCTGTAAGGTTCCTGACCTTCATCAGTGAGACTAGTGATCATTTGGGTCAAATGAGTTCCTCAAAACCCTGCAGAGGCTAGCCCATAGGTGCTTGGTTTTTCTCATGACTCCAATTCACATAAAGAATCTAAACCCCACAGTCAATAGGCCTCAAATTGGAGAAGCAGTGCCGTATTAACGAGTATTAGGGATTAACGTATTAGGGATTCTTTGGGTCAAATAAGTTCTTCAAAGTCCCACAGAGGTTCTTGTGTTTTCTCATGACTCCAAATCACATAAATAATCTATACCTAAAAGTCAGTAGGCCTCAAATTGGAGAAATATAGAAGTATTAACGGCAGGCTTATTTGATCACTCGTGGTTCACAGGAAGGGTGTCCAGGCCACCTTGAATATTGGCAAATGAGGGGCAAGGGAGTTTATTTTGGACACTGTCTTTGGCTGTGCCCCTCATGGAAAACTCCTGGCAAAGGTTACGATGAGTGACTATATGGAAGAAGATGAGGGCCATGTGGGAGAGTTTTGGTTTTAATTTTGGTCATTTGTGAGGCGGTTGGAAGAAATGACTTGGTCCACCAGGGCTTGAACTCTGGTGTGATTCCCCTTAGAGACTGGGTTTTGGAACTGACCTCAGAGAAGTATTGCCATGAATTTTGTTGGGATTTTAGGAGGCCACGCATGAGAGTCGCCCTTGGAAACTGAGATCTAGGCCCAGGGTGGCTTTCCTCAGATCACTGGGAATCTCAGCCAGGATATCACATGATTTTATTCTGAAAGACTTCGGTACCATAGTTGAGAGTCAAAACACACACGTACCTCACATTGTAGACCTCAATGGGCCTGGCTTCATGTGTCCATTTGGCCACTCTTTGGGAAGACTTGCCTGTGAGAGTTCTCCAGAGCATTCACTGAAATGAGCTTCCTCAACATTTAATGTTTTCTGAATGAATTGAAACCAACAGTGCCTCCAACTTCATCCTTGAAAAATGGCTAGAAAAATACCATAAAATTTTGGAAATTCATTGGAGAAGCTTTGTATGTCCTGTTGCTGATCATGAGGGTACCAGACAGTGCCTTGAATTACTGGGTTTCATGAAAATGGTGTAGAACAGAGATTTCAGTATGTTGGAGCCTGCTGAGTAGTGGGCCTAGAGGAGTGGTGGGCAGGTGTGTGAAAGAACATCAGTGGTAGGGCCATGAGGATCTACCATTGGATTCCAAATGGCTTTTGACTGACATGGTGCAGCCAGCAGACCCTTATATGTAAAGGCATCTTGTTATATGGAGACGTTTCACGGCAATGTTCAGAATGAGGTTGATATGGACAAGGCGGCAATGGGACAAGATATGAGGGATAGAGCCTGGTTGGTGCATTCTCTCGCAGACTCTGACCCACCACTCGTGACAGAACTCCCTCCAGCACTGTGTCCCAGTTGAGCTCCTTGTATTTTGTGACGCAAATACCAAACTCCCAGTGCTGCAGCAAAAATACCACAAAACGTTGAGGAGGAACAAATGGCTTCACAGTCCACACGGGGAGACACTTAGTCTCCAGTGGTCACAGTTGACCTACAAAGAGAGGATTCTGCACTGCTTCCTCATGTTTATTGGAAAATAAGAAACCCTATTGCTAAAGAACTTTTGGTCCAAATCATATACTCACTCTTCTTCCTAAACGTACCGACTATCTTTCAAATCCTAATGACTATCCTTTTTTGACTGGATGTTCTCTTCTACATTCAATCTTCCAAGGTACAGGTCCTATGCCATTGTATATCAAATTTTCTGAGACATCTGTGCAGAACATAATTCAAAGCTAAGTATCCCAATCAAGGGCCCAATGCCCTTCTGGCCTTCAAATCATACCTAGATTTCTGTTTTCATTCTTATATTTCACCTCTATATTTTTGTAAATATCCCAGGTTCCCAATAACATAATTCATCACAGAGAATATTTCCTAACCCAAATTGAACCTGTTATTAACCCTAAATATACACTCTTCCCTCAATCTCATTTTACTGAAAAGCAGGGACAGAGTTGTTCTTAGAATACAGGAAATTACGGGACCTTCCACCTGCTGAGAACCTCAAAGGTCCATATAGAAATGATACCCAGAGAAGTTGTAGGCAGGTACGAAGGACCTGAGAGAGCAAAAGTCATATTCCATGGCAAGCAACCTGGTCAGGATGAAGCAATGTGTCTGAATCAGCTTTTCTCTTCTTATTGTAGAGAAGATGGATCAAACCAGCCTGTTTGGAGAGCTGTTCCTGGGTGCCTATGGATGATATATCATTCTAACTTGTGAAAGTGTCACAGAAAGTAGGGGAAGCCTCCATCTCATGGGACCCTTGGAAGCAACTCTTAGGACAATGTGGTTTCCAAGGCAGTGGCCTCATTCAGTTCCAAAGAAAGTGACATGCCTCATTTCCTTGGTGATTGAACTCTCTGAACTTGGTATCCAAGAAGCCAGGCACCAAGAGGCAGTCCAAATCCCAGTCCCAGTGGGCTCACTTGTTTGGATTTTCCAAGGACAGAGTCAGTCTTTCTCGGTAACTACTGCTGTGAGGATAGCCAAATGCCAGGAGAGTTCTGAAGAGGGACATTTCCTGAGAAAGCAGGTAGTGGCTCAACACTTTGTTCCTGACAACTTCACAGAGTTAGCCAAAGAAACCAGATCAGAGAGGTGGTTTGTTTGGTTTGGAGTGAACTGTTTCTAGTAGAATCTTTTACAAGGTGAGTGTTTCTATGTCTGTGTATCCCACTGTGTCCCTGGTTGTAGACATTAGAAAAGAGAATGCAACAATGGATGTGTCCTGTCTAGTAGAAAGCTTCCCAGCATTCATCCTGCCCAATTTATGAATGGAGTGTGCCTTGCCTTATGGATGGGCAACACCTACTACCTTCATAAGTCCCTGTTTTCTTCCTGAATTCTGGCCACTCTCCAGAATACACTCATGGTTTTCTGTCCAAGGTATGTACCAACTCCAAGGTCTGTTACATGACCATGTACTGGATAGCTGAAGGGAATGGCCAGCATATCAAAAAACTCAGATATCCGTGTGACAAGGAAAATCTCAGTGTATAAACCTGCTTTGGGCCTTTTGCTTACCTATTGTTCTTTTGCCCTGAATGTCAGGAAAGTCTTTGCCTCAGGCCACCCCTTTGTGAAGCCTGAAGAAAACAGTTTTGAAATGGAAATGAATGGGCATCACCTGTGGCTCTTTGCTTAATTGCTTTGGAAAGGGATGTGTCTGGATCAGGCTCTTGGCCCTGTGTGAGGCTGTGGCTTAGATTTTCAGCACCTGCTGGATCTAAAGAAAGATCCCATGTGAGCATCCAAAACCAAAATGGCAAAAAGTTTAGTCATTGTTAATGAATTCTATTGCCTACCCCTTTTAGGTTCCTAAAATCCATCAATTGAGAATAGGGATCCTTTGGGTCAAGTGAGTTCTTCAAATCTCTGCAGAGGACCTTGGTTTTCTCATGACTCCAATTCACATAAAGAATCTAAACCCCACAGTCAGAAGGCCTCAAATTGGAGAAATGGAACAGTATTAAGGGCAGGCCTATTTGATCACTTCTGGTTCACAGGAAGGGTGTCCAGGCCACCCTGAATTTAGGCAAATGAGGTGCAAGGGAGATTATTTTGGACATTGTCTTGGCCTGCGACCCTCATGGAAAACTCCAGCCAGAGGTTATGATGAGTGTCTCTATGGGAGAAGATGAGGGCCATGTGGGAGTGTTTTGGTTTTAATTGTTTTTATTTAAGTCGTGGTTGGAAGAGTTGACTGGATCCACCTGGGCTTGAACACTGGTGTGATTCCCCTAGAGACTGAGTTCTGGAACTGACCTCCAAGAAGTATTGCTGTGTATTGTGTTGGGATTTTAGGAGGCCACGCATGAGATTCGCCCTTGGAAACTGAGATCTAGGCCCAGGGTGGCTTTCCACAGAGCACTGGGAATCTCAGGAATGATATTACATGATTTTATTCTTAAAGACGTGGCAGCCATTGTTGCAAGTCAAAACACACATGGACCTCACATTGTAGACCTCAATGGACCTGGCTTCATGTGACCTTTTGGCCTGTCTTTGGGAAGCCTTGCCTGTTAACGTTTTCTAGAGCTTTCATTTAAATGAGCTTTTTTTCCATTTAATGGTTCCTGAGTGAATTGAATCCCACAGTGCCTCCAATGTCATCGTTGAAAAATGGCTAGATAAATACCATTAAATTTTTGAATTCCCATGACCAGGTCGCACTGGAGAAACTTTGTATGTCCTATTGATGATCATGAGTGTATCAGACAGTGCCTTGATTGACTGGTGTTCATGAAAATGGTGTAGAAGAGAGATGCCAGTAATTTGGAACCTGATGAGTAGTCGGCCTAGAGCAGTGGAGTGCAGGTGTGTGTTAAAACATCTGTGGTGGGGTCATTTGAATTTGCATTGGCTTCCAAATGGTTTGTTACTGACATAGTGTAGCCTCTAGATCCTTGTATGTAAAGGCATCTTGTTATATGGAGAGGTTTCAGTGCAATGTTTAGAATCAGATTGCTATGGTCAAGGGGGCAAGCTATGTGAGATAGAAGCCTGGTTGGTGCATTCTCTTGCAGACCCTTACCCACCACACATGACAGAACTCCCTCGAGCACTGTGTCCCAGTTGAACTCCTTGCATTTCGAGAAGCAAATACCAAACTCCCAGTGCAGCTACAAGAAACACCACAAAAGTGGAGGATGATTAAATGTCTTCACAGTCCACACTGGGAGACACTTAGCCCCCATTGGCAACAGTTTACCTACAAAGAGAGAATTCAGCACTGCTGCCTCATATCCATTGGAAAATATGAAACCATGTCCTCCAGGTCACATAGATGCAGACCCAGATTTGATGGTCTCAATAGAAAGGAAGCTAAAGCTCCTGAAAACAACATATATTTCAAGTGCCCAACCTCAGAAGCAGTTTCTCAAGAAATCTTTATGCCGGCAGAGCTCCATGTTTGTGGAGTTATTACCCTGTTCTTTGCTTTTGGAAACTCCTCTACCACCTTCAAGTTTGTGAACTCCTGAGCATTTTCCATTCCAGATGTGTATTCACAGATTTTCAAATCTTCTCTAATTGTGTCTTACTTGGGGTGAAGGTAATGTCAAGGCATTGTTCTGAATGAAAGTGGGAAGATTTTGGGGTAGCACATATTTGCATACACATTGCATTCTTTTTTCAGTTTTCCATTGGAAATACCGAATCCCTGACTGTCAGGGGTAGAAGGAATTCTCCTTCAAAGAATAGCCTGACACTTACTAGAAACAACACCCAGGGAGACATCATCTCTTGGAGACATCATTTAGCCATCTGTGTCCCTGAGACATCCTGTGGCCATCTGTCTTCCTGAAATATCCTGAGGTTATCTCACCTTGTGTAGACATCCAGGAACTGCCGATAAGAGAGCTTTCCCATCTCCAGCATATAAAATCCCCTGTGTGAACAATGTATTTTGAAGGTTGATCAGAACTCCTGTCTTGCTGTCATCTCTCGTGTCTCTTGTCCCTTCATTCCTCCCTATCTTGGTTCGCTGCCCACGTTGATGTGTCCTGCCAGCCGGGACATCTGGCGCCCACTGACTGGGGCTCGAGCCTTTGAGTCATAGGGAACCCCGTCCTCCTGGAAAACTTGGTCAAGCGGAGCTCACAATTGCCTCAGCAGACACCACCGAGAGACAGATCCAGGAGGAGAGTGGGGATGACGCACGGGGAGTGACCCACCATGGGTCAAGCAGTTTTGTCACATGATTTGTATTTGTCGGGCCTCAAGGATTCCTTCAAGACATGGGGGGCACGTGTTAAGAAAAAGGACTTAAAATTTTTCTTTTCATACATAGGGGAATTGTGTCTATGATTTCACCTTGAAGGGACCATTAATGGTAAAAGATGGCTTAGAGTAGGAGACTGTTTAAAAGATTATTATGAATCCTTTGGACAGAAAAATTGTCTGTTCCCACCTTTTCTTACTGAAAATTAATTAATGAATTTCTTAAAAGTTCACCCTTTGACAATGGTACCTTAAAACTTTTCAGGATTAGGAAAGAGACTATGCAAAAGACCTCTCGTCCCCCCTCGCATGCCCATCAGTTAGTATAGACATAGACCATTCTCAGTCTCCCCAGGACCCTGGAAACCTTCCTGGTCCCCCTCAAAATACCACCCTAATGAATAGGGCTCCAATGGTTACCAACCGCCTTTATCCAGTTTGAAATTCTGGAGACACATTGACCCCTGGGGAGAAGGCTAACTTGGAGAAGGAAGCAACTCCCTATGATACAGAAGACCTGCCACTGCTTAGGACCCAGCCACAGCCTATAGGACTTACACATCCACCTCCCTCCTATATCTCTCCTGCTTTTTGTGCTCTGGCCCTTCAGGGGCCAAATCCCCCCACCAGATATTTTTTCCCCAATTCCCTTGCCTAACCTGGCTCCCTTGGGAGAGTCTCTCCAACATAGACTGGAAGAGATCCAAGTTTAAAAAGAATTAAGATCCCTTGACTCTGAGCTTTATTCATTAGCCTTATTGCTGGAGTCAACACAAGCTGGCCCAAAGTGGTCTAATACAAAGGCTAAGCCGCTCCATTGGACTGTTCTCACTTTTCAGTCACCCTCAGTTAGATATTTAAGCCTGCCCAGGTTGATGTCAAAGACTTAGACGAGGATCAAGAGGAGGAAGCGGGGGAAATGGATCAAGGAGATCAGGACTCAGAGGATGAGGACTTCATCCCTAGGCAGGAAGGAACCCAGAGTGTCTACAAAACATTAAGCCTGCGTTTTCTTGAAAAAACTTAAAAAGTCTTGTGCTCACTATGGACCCATTGCACCCTACACGTAGGCTTTATTAGAAAGCTACATGACACAATGTCTTACTCCCAATGATTGGAAATTTTTAGACCAAGCTACCCTCAATGCCGCAGACTTCCTGTTATGGAATGCAGATTTCAAAGAGCACTGTCAGGAAACTGCTCAGAAAAATTTAACTAAGCCCTCCTCTAATTCCTGGACTTATGTTAAGCTAGTGGGCAATGCGCCTTTTGACACTAAAACTTAACTGGCACGTTTCCCTGCTGGACTTTTGACACAGATTCAGATGGCTGGCTTACATGCTTGGAGACGCCTCCCTCCAAAGGCCTCTGCTACGACTTCCCTGGCAAAAATTCGACAAGGGCCCGACAAGCCTTATAGCGACTTTGTTCCCCGGCTTAACCTAGCTGCGGGATTCTTGCTTGGACCAAGTGAAAGCGAAAGCACCTTTGTAAAACATCTTGCCTTTGAAAATGCCAACCTGGCATGTCAGGATGTTCTTCGACCACATAAGAAAAAAGTGAAACTTTCTGACTTTATTGGACTCTGTGCAGGGTTGGGTGTAGCCCTTGCCATGGGTCTCACCCTCGGTGCCGCCTTTACCAAGGCCTTTCACAATCCTGGCTCACGTAGTTGCTTTACTTGTAAACAACCTGGCCATTTTGCACGTGAGTGTCCGACAGGCAAACAAAGCCTAAGAATAGTGTCTTTTCAAACTGAGGCTAAACTGCCCCCAGCTACCCTTTGCCCTAGATGAGGTAAAGGTCATCACTGGGCCAGTGAGTGTAGATCTAAGATAAATGCCCTCAGCAGCCTATCTCAAAATCCTTCTCCACAATTGCCTCATTCCAATTAGCCACCCCAGGCAGCGCAGGATTGGACCTTTTTGCCGCCACCGATACAATATTAGACTCAATGCAAGGGCCCCAGATAATACCCACTGGAATTATGGGTCCCACTCCATCTCATATGTGTGCCCTTATTCTTGAAAGAGCCTCTACTACCTTACAAGGTGTTCAGGTCTTCCCTGGCATTAAAGATAATGATTTCACTGGAGAAATAAAAATACTGGCCACAGCTATTAATGGAGTTGCGGCCATCCCAGCAGGAACAAGACTTGCACAATTAATACTCCTTCCCTTGGATTCAGGAGGCACTTCCACCACTCAAACCTACCGAGGGGGACTACCTCCTTGGGCTCCTCTGATGTATATTGGGTTCAGCCCATTTCTCACAATAGACCCACCCTTATCTTACTTATTGAAGGAAAGGAATTCCAAGGAATTCTTGATACTGGAGCTGATGTCACAATTATTTCTCAAAAATACTGGCCAACAGGTTGGCCCCTCACCCCATCCTTGACAGACCTTAAAGGGATAGGACAGTCAAAAAATCCTCTGGTCAGCTCTAGGGCTCTTAGCTGGACTGATAAAGAGGGTAATATGGGAACTGTCACTCCTTTCTTTGTTCCTGACCTTCATCTTAACCTATACGTCCGAGATATTTTGAGTCAAATGTAAGTTATTCTTTCCAGTCCCAATTCCACGGTGACTCATCAAATGCTTCATATGAATTTTGTCCCTGGTACAGGCATGGGGAGACTGAGACAAGGACTGGTTGAGCCTATACAACCCTTACAAAAAACAAATACATATAGACTTGGGTATTTGGATTTTTAGTGTTGGTCCCTGTCCCTCCTGTACCCCATGCAGATAAAATTATTTGGGAGACTCAGACTCCTGTGTCGGTGGATCAGTGGCCCCTTACCCAAGAAAAATTGGAGGCTGCCTCCATGTTAGTGCAGGAACAGCTGGCAGCTGGCTATGTAGAGCCATCAAGCTCACCATAGAATAATTCTATTTTTGTTATCAAGAAAAAATCAGGCAAGTGGCGCCTTTTAAAAGATTTGTGTATCATTAATAAAGTTATATGCCTGATGGGAGCACTACAGCCAGGCATTCCCACACCAGTGGCTATTCCCAAAAACTATTGTAAAATGGTTGTTGACTTAAAAGATTGCTTTTTTACCATTGCTTTACATCCTGAGGATAGACCCTATTTTGCCCTTAGTCTCCCTCACATTAATTTTCAGGGCCTTATGCACAGATTTCAATGGAAGGTTCTTCCCCAAGGTATGGCCAACAGCCCTAGTCTTAGCCCAAAATACGTTGCTCAAGCAGTAGACCCTGTGAGAGAGCAATGTTCACAAATTCATATTTTACATTAATTGGATGATTTGTCAATTGCTGCACCTAATATCCATGACGTTAATAATTGTTACCTGGACCTTTACAAAACCCTCACTACCTTGGGACTGCAGATAGCTTCTGATAAGGTTCAAACACAGGACTGTTATACCTATTTGGGCCTTAAACTTCAAGATAATCAGATTCAAATTCCTAAAATACAACTACGTGTGGACCATCTTCACACTCTTAATGATTTTCAAAAATTACTGGGGGATATTAAATGGCTAAGAACATATTTAAAATTACCCACTTGTGTACTTTTGTCCCTTAATTATATTTTGAGAGGTGATTCCCACCCCTCCTCCTCTCAAAAGCTTACACACGAGGCATTACAGGCATTAAACCAAGTCACAGAAGCCATTGCCCAACAGTTTGTTACACAAATTTCTTATAACCTTCCTCTGGTTCTGGTTATTTAACAAACTCCTCATACACCCACAGGAATAATTTGGCAGCGAGATCCACATTTTAAAAATAAAGGCTGCCCCTCGCTTTGGGTCCATTTACCCACCACATCCTCCAAGGTTATTACTGTTAATCTTGCTCAGGTAGCTTCTATTATTATTAAAGGTCATTTGATTCTCGACAACATTTTGGCAAAGAACCTCATAATAATTTAATTCCATATATGAAGGACCAAAGCAAATTTTTAATACAGACACGGGATGAATGGGGTATTGCCCTATCAGGCTTTTGGGGAACAATTGATAACCACCTCCCCAATGACCCCCTTTTACATTTTGTCCAGTTACATCCATTTATTTTTCCCAAAATTACTCAAAAGGCTCCCATTCCTCAAGCCCTTATTGTCTTTACAGACGGTTCCAGTAATGGCTGAGCGCTCTTTGTTGTCAATACCCAGCCTACCATCTTTGATACTATCTATCAGTCAGCACAGGTTGTGGAATTGTTTGCCATAACACAAGTTTTTATAATATTTTTTGATAATCCTGTTAATATTTATACAGACAGTGCCTACATTGCTCATTCTGTGCCCCTGCTGGACATTTCCCCCACCATTAAGGCTTCTTCCAATGTGGCCTTTCTTTTTCATCAGCTTCAGCAGCTAATTCAGGCCAGACAACACCCATTTTTCTTAGAACACATCAGGGCACACTCTGATCATCCCAGGCCTCTAACACAAGGTAATGCCCAAGCTGATGCAGCAACTCGTTCCATCTTTCCAATTTTTGTGGGCTCCATTCAAAAGGCCACAGAGTTACACAATCTTCACCATCTAAATTCCAAGAGCCTTCAATTACTTTGTAAAATTACCATGCAACAGGCACGAGAAATAGTAAAAGCATGCCCAGGTTGCACTGTCTCCCTCCCCATTCAACACATGAGAGTTAACCCCCGAGAATTACTGCCCAATCAGTTTTGGAAAATGGATGTTACTCATTTTCCTGAATTTGAAATTACCAAATATATACACGTTTCTATATATACCTTCAGCGACTTTATTTTTGCATCACCACATTCAGGAGAGGCTACCAAATATGTTCTTTCTCCTCTTATTTCAGCCTTTTCCATAATGGGTAAACCAATACATATTAAAACAGATAATTATCCTGCATATACCTGTGCCAAGTTTAAATAGTTTTGTGCTACCTTGCAAATTCGTCATACTACTGGAATTCCATACAACCCTCAGGGCCAAGGCGTTGTGGAACGTGCCCACCTTACCTTATAGACTTGGATAACCCTCCATAAGGCTTCCGCCCTTGTATTTACCACTCCCAGGCATCGCCTTAACCATGCCTTACTTCCCCTTATTTTTCTTACCCTAGACAGTGAAGGCCATTCGGCCGCAGACAGAAACTGGCATCCCTTGTCCAATTCTGTTCGCCCACCTCTTATGTGGTGTAATTCCCTTACAAATAAATGGAAAGGTCCTGTTCTCATCTGGGGACGAGGCTCAGCTTGTCTTTTGGAACAAGAGCAATCAGCCCCAAGATGGTTACCAGAATGCCTGGTTAAACAGGTTAATGACTTACCTCAACACAGGGATGGAGGGCCTCCCCCTGAGGACAAATTTTGTTCTTTTTCAGATGCAGCCAACAATCTGTGTGAGGATCCTGATTTAGGCACTTCTGCTTAACAGGTTTGTACATGGAGGCCTTGGCCCTCCACGTTCCAACATCATGGTGTAAGTTTTTGGGCCCCCCTGTGAATGCAAGTGATGATCTTGGACTCAGGCTCCCACTAGTTGGACCGAGACTGCTGACTGCGTGACTAAGGTGGCTTACCTCCATGCCGAGGTTGACCATAAACTTGGAGGAGTTCATCACCCTAAATGGGTATGTGTTAACAAGCCAAAGTTTATTCCCCCTAGTACAAGTAAAGCTCTCCAAAATTCTTCTGCAACCTGTTCGCATACCCAGGCGAGGCATGACTCTTGTTATGTGTCGCCCTCAATTTGTGTTAACAAGCAGGGAGAACAATTTTTTGAAGCCTCCCAAACTAAAACTCATGCAGCAGGGGGGACTACTATTCATTATACCTCCGTTCTATTTGACCAGGGAGTAGAAGGCAAATACACCAAGCTACAGTCAGCTGGTTGCCAAGGCCCTGTCGGTAAACCCTCCTGCTGGCCCATTAAGGCCCCTACAGGGGTCACTGATGGTGGAAGAACCACTGATGCTGTCAAACATCCTCACATAATCAAACTTTTGAAACCCCAAATCCCTGAGCTCACATATCATCCCTTAATGTTGCCTAAATCTCAGCTCCCAGGTTTAGATACCAATACATTAGATATTTTGGAAACTACCTTCTACTTGCTTAATAATTCCAACCACACCCTTGCTGGTGATTGCTGGCTCTGCATGACAACAGGGGCAATTATGACTATGGCAGTTCCTATTAATTCTATCATAGACAATGATAATACATGCCAACCCGGATTTCCTTTTTAAGTACAACTTATAGGCACTATTACATTATGTCTTTTAGGCGCGATGCAGAATAACACCTATGATATTGATGTTGGAGTTACTTTCTTTGAAAATTGCTCAACATACAAAATTATTCCTCACCCACCCCAACTCTTTGTCCTCCCAATGGCAGAGTTTTAATGGGTGGAGGAAACTTGGCCTTCCCCAGGCTTCCAGCGAATTGGACCGGTGGCTCTGTTCCTGCCTTATTACTCCCTGATATAACTATAGTCCCAGAAGATGAACCTCTACCCATTCCTAGCCTAGACACCTTAGTCAAAAGACACAGGCGGGCAATACAGGCCTTACCACTCATTGCCAACTTTGGAATAACAGCTGCTGTGGGCACAGGTACACTGGCTTAGGCACAGCTATACACTCTTACCATCGCCTGTCTCAACAACTTATAAATGATGTACAAACTCTATCAGGAACCATTAAAGATCTGCAGGACCAAATAGACTCCCAGGCAGAAGTGTTCCTTCAAAAAGACGAGGCTTAGATTTGCTGACAGATAACCAGGGAGGTATTTGCTTGGGCTTAGGGGAACGATGCTGCTTTTATGCCAATAAATCAGGCATAGTATGCACTAAAATTAAGCACCTTCAATAAGATCTAGAAAGAGATGACGCGAACTATTTGAAAATCCCCTCTGGACTGGGCTTTATGGATTTCTACCCTACCTTCTTCCCCTATTAGGCCCTTTGTTGGGTTTACTTATAATTGGGTCCATAGGACCCTGCATTATAAACAGGCTGGTACAATTTATTAAAGAACAGATTAATATTTTGGCCTCTAAACCCATACAGGTCCATCATCGTCTGGAGATGGAAGACCGTGCTGCCAACATTTAAAAGGATGTTCTACCCTTCTCACAGGCTTATTTCTTAAGTTTACATCCCCACAGATCTCTCTTTCTTATATAAAAGTATGAGTAACAGCTCTGACCAACTATCTTCTGCCCTTGCCATAACGGTTCGTCCCCCATGGGCCCCTCCACTTGGCGGAGGATGCACCCATGGAGTGAGGATGTTATCCCAGTTCATTATTGTGATTGACTCTTCACATGTGCTGACATTTATATTCAATCTCTACGCAAAAGCCTATTGCTAAAGAAATTTTGGTCCCACTCCTATACTCACTCCTGTTTCTAAACCTACCAACTATCATCCTAATCCTACTTACTATCCCTTTTTGACTGGATGTTCTCTTCAACATTCAATCATCGAAGATACAAGGTCCTATGCCATTGTATATCGATTCATCTGAGACGTCTGTGCAGAATATAATTCAAAACTAAGTATCCCACTCAAGCGCCTAATGCCTTACTGGGCTTCAAATCTTACCTAGATTTCTGTTGGTTACAATACCATTATTCATCTCGCAGAAGGATTCCTAACCCAAATCGAACCTGTTATTAACCCTAACAATACACTGTTCGCTCAATCTCACTTTACAGAAGAGCAGGTAAAGAGTTGGTCTTACAATACAAGAATGTAGGGGATCTTCTACCTGCTGAGAACCTCAAAGGTCCATGCAGAAATGATCCCTGGATAAGATGTAGGCAGCTATGGAGGACCTAAGAGAGCAAAAATCATCTTCCATGGTAAAAACCCTGGTCAGGACGAAGGGATGTGTCTGAAACAGCCGCTTTCTTCTTAATATAGAGAAGATGGACCAAACCAGGCCTGTGTGGAGAGCTGTTCCCAGGTGCCTATGGTTGAAATACCATTATTACTTTTGAAAGTGTCACAGGAAGTAGGGCAGTCTCCATTTCATGGGACCCTATGAAACAACTGTTAGCACAAAGTGGTTGTCAAGGCAGTGACCTCTTTCAGTTTCTGAAGGAATTGACCTACCTAACTTCCTTGGTGTTTGAAATCTCTGAACTTGGGATCCAGGAAGCAAGGCATCCAGAGCCAGTCCCAGTCTCAGTCACATTGGCCTCACTTGTTTGGATTTACCAAAGATAGGGTCAGTCTTTCTTGGTACCTCCTGATGTGAGGATGGCCAAATACCAGGAGAGCTCTGAAGAGGGGCCTTTCCAGGGAAAGCAGATAGTTGCTCACCAATGGCTCCTGGCAACTTCACAGAGTTGGAAAAGGAGACAAGATCTGAGACCCCACAGGGCATTTCGGTGGAACAGAGTATGGCCCACCAGTCAGAGGACACTCCATATATTCACACACCTACTTGGGAGAAGGAGGTGCCGCTTGAGTATGGGTGTAAGTATGCGGTTTTGTCTCATGTTCTGAGAATAGATAGGAAAGTCGGTTTGTTTGGTTTGGAGTGGACTGTTTCTTGTATGTCATTTGACAAGGCAAGTGTTTCTATATCTGTGTATCCTACTGTGTCCGTGGTTGTAGACATTAGAAAAGACAATGCATCAATGGATGTGTCCTGTCTAATAGAAAGCTCCCATCATTCATCCGGCCCAATTTATGAATGGACTGCAGCTTGCCTTATAGATGGGCAAAACCTATTATCTTCCCAAGTTCCAGTTGTCTTCCTGAATTCTGGAAACTCTCCAGAATAGGCTCATGGTTTTGTGTCCAAGATATAAACCACTTCCACACTCTGTGAAATGGCCATGTACTGAATAGCTGAAGGGAATGGGGGCATCTCAGAAAACTCAGATGTCAGTGTGACCAGGAAAGTCTCAGAGGAGAAACCCTGCTTTGGGCCTTTTGCTTGCCTATTGTACTGTTGCCCTTAATGTCAGGATGGTTTTTGCCTCAGGCCACACTTTGTGAAGCGTGAAGAAATTAATTTTCATATGGAAAAGAATGGGCATCACCTGTGGCTCTTTGCTTAATTGCTTTGGAAAGGGATGCGTCTGAATCAGCATCTTGGCCCTGTATGAGGCTGTGGCTTAAATTCTCAGCACCAGATGGATCTCAAGAAAGATCCCATGTGTGCATCCAAAAAAAATGGCAAAAAGTTCAGTTTTTGTGGATGAAGTTTCTTGCCTTTCTCTCTTAGTTTCATGACCTTTATCAAGTGAGAATAGGGATCCTTTGGGTCAAATGAGTTCTTTAAAGCCATGCAGAGGTGCTTGGGTTTCCTCATGACTCCAAATCACATGAAGAGTCTATACCTGACAGGCAGTAGGCCTCAAATTGGAGAAGCAGAGCAGTATTAAGAGCTGGCCTACTTGATCACTCCTGGTTCACAGGAAGGGTGTCCAGGCCACAATGACTTTAGGCAAATGAGGGGCAAGGGAGCTTTTTTTGAACACTGTCTTTGGATGTGCCCCTCATGGAAATATCCAGCCACAGTTTATGATGAGTGTATATATGGAAGAATATGAGGGCTATGTGGGAGTGTTTTGGTTTTAATTCTGGTCATTTGTGTGGCGGTTGGGAGATGACTGGGTCCACCGGGGTTTAAACTCTGGTGTGATTCCCCTTAGAGACTGTGTTGTGGAACTGACCTCAGAGAATTATTGCCATGAAATGTGTTGAGATTTTTGGAGGCCACACATGGGAGTCACCCTTGGAAACTGAGATCTAGACCAAGGGTGGCATTCCACACAGCACAGGGAATCTCAGCAATGATATCATGTGATTTTATTCTGAAAGACTTGGCAGCCATAGTTGAGAGTCAAAACAAACATGGACCTCACATTGTAGACTTCTATGGGCCTGGCTTCATGTAACATTTGGCCACTCTTTGGGAAACCTTGCCTGTGAGAGTTCTCTAGAGCATTCATTGAAATGAGCTTCCTCACCATTTAACGGTACCTGAATGAATTGAAACCCAGAGTGCCTCCAAATTCATCCTTGAAAAATGGCTACATAAATACCATGACATTTTTGAAATTCCCATGACCAGGTGGCACTGGACAACCATGAATGTCCTGTTGCTGATTTGAGTGTACCAGACACTGCCTTGATTGACAGGGTTTCATGATAATGATGTAGAACAGAGATGTCAGTAAGTTGGAGCCTGCTGATTAGTGGTCGTAGAGAAGTGTTGTGCACGTGTGTGTTAAAAAATCTGTGGTGCGGTCATGTGGATCTGCCATTAGCTTTCAAATGGGTTGTGACTGACATGGAGCAGCCAGCAGAACCTTGTATGTAGAGGCATCTTGTTATATGGAGAAGTTTCAGGGCAATGTTCAGAATCAGGTTGCTATGGTCAAGGGGGCAAGCTATGTGGGATAGAAGCCAGATTGGTGTATTCTCCTGTAGACCCTGACCCACGACACGTGACAGAACTCCCTCCAGCAGTTTGTCCTAGTTGAACTTTTTGAATTTTGTGAAGCAAATACCAAACTCCCAGTGCAGCGGCAAGAAACACCACAAAAAGTGGAAGGTGACCAAATAGCTTCACACTCCACATGGGGAGACACTTAGCCCCCAGTGGCCACAATTATCTACAAAGAGAGAATTCAGCACTGCTGCCTAATGTTCATTGGAATATAAGAGACCATGTCCTCCAGGTCACATAGATGCAGACCCAGCTTTGATGGTCTCACTACAAAGGAAGATAAAGCTCCTGACAACAACATATATTTCAAGTGCCCAACCTCAGAGGCAGTTTCTGAAGAAGTATTTAGGCCAGCAGAGCTCCATGATTGTGGAGTTTACACTGTCCCTTACTTTTGGAAACTGGTCTACCACCTTCAAAGTTCTAAACTCCTGAGCAATTTTCATTCCAGATATATATTCACAGATTTTATAACTCTTCTCCTCAAATTGTGTCTTACTTGGAGCGAAGGAAATGTCAAGGAATTGTTCTGGATGAGAGTGGAAGGATTTTTGTGTAGCACATGTTTGCATACACATTGGATTCATTTTCCAATTTTCCAATTGAAATACTGAATCCCTGACACTACCCCATACCCTACTAGACTCTGTGTACTAATCCTAATATGATGGAGAAAAATAATACCCAAAAAATTGAAATACAAGCATTTACAAAAGAGGCCTGGTGTATATTTGGACTTGCCTTATGCACTGTATAGGGTAGGAGTTATAAATCTAGTCAATTTTTTGTTGAAATAGTTCTCCAGTTGTTTTTAAAGTTAACCAATATGTGAATTCCTGTCTCCCTTTCACTGTAGCCTATTCAGCATATGTATTTTTATAAGCACATATACAATCGTACCTGGTACCACACGTACACTATTTTGTGGTTGCTGACTTGGCAGATACAAATTGTGAGAAGAGATCACTCCTCCTAAATGCTGATGGAACTGAAAATTCAACCTATGGGTGAGTTTCCTAGCTGAACAACATTATATATAAATCCATGTTCAGTAAAATGAATATTTTTGATCTGTGAATGATATATATTTCATGGTGAATTTCAATTGGCATATAGTGCTAATTTTTAATATCTGTATATATATATATATATATATATATATATATATATATATATATATATATATATACTATCCAGATTTTTCAAAATATGAAATATATCTGTCTTATTATACATTTCCTAAATTCATTCATATTCATGTATGTGGATTTATAATTATCTTTTCACAAGATCATTCTCAGAAATATTCATCCACCTGAAATACATATTTGTTTCCTACTACTGAAAACTAACTTCAGTGAATGGTGTATACAAATCCTAATATTTCTTCAGTAACTGACCAAGTTTAACATCAATGCAAGTAGACTCCTATGGAACATGATGTGTATTTTGATGTTAATTTTTTTTCAACACTGGTGCATTACAATTTCTTTAGTTTATGCACATCATTGGATATAGATTTCATCCACAAGTTTGCAAATTTATAAGCATTTGTTTCACTTTCAATCACTTTCTACTTCAGAACACATATATTTCTTCATGTTTCTTGACTGGTCTTTTCATGAGACTTCTTTCCAAACACATTATTTTTGATATACATAAGTACTTTTGAAGCAAATCTCACACACCCTACATGATGAACCATAACCCTAATATTACGATTAGATGTATAACTGGTTAGAATGAATGATTGTATATCAATATATGATTTCTTATATATTTTCAGATATCAATTCAATCCATTATTTAATGTGGAACCAGTTATATTATTTATACACAATATTGTCTATTCATGCATTATCTCTATATTCATAGACACAGGGTACACCTCTTTATACCCCCAATACTAATTTACATGTCTTCAAAATATTCCTCCTTGAAATGGTGGAAGAAATACTCATGTCACCTGACCTATGTATACATTTTATCACAGTAATATTCTGGACACAAAAAGCAAAGGTCACACTTATGATTGTACCAATGTAAAGGTTGGTCGAGCGTTGGAGTAAGAGACCACCAAGAGACTGTCACATGCAACAGCAAAGTGTTTATTGGGGGTCCAGCATGCTGTGGCTCAGAGCTCACTTGAATTTAGCAGAGAGCCCTGAGAACAGCTTAAGCAGAGCTTATATACTTTCCTTAGAGAGGGCAGGGAGTGAAATTTATTGATGGGTCATGGCAAGTGGGCGGTTTGTTTGCAAATGTGTGAGGGAGTACATTCTGCAGTTTGGCAATTGGGGACAGTACATTTGGGGAACAAGATAAGCAAACAGTTCTCAAGATTTCAACAGTGTTTTGTTAAGCATACAGAAAAACAGAAATTGACAAGTACCTATTTTATTATCCTTTCATTCCCCACTTCTTGTTCTGGTTACTTTTAATCATAAAAGTGATCATTGGGGGGTGTCACAATTCATGTCTGCTAGTCGGAAACATTGTTGTCTGATTACCATAAGTTTAACTTGTCCAATTTGAGCTTGGAGAAAAGAAACTACACGGTTGAGCATACAGGGCCCTACAGTTAGCAATAATATGAAGATTATTAAAGGACCGGCCAAGGCTGATAAAAGTGTAGTTACCCACGGGGACTCTGTGTACCAAGACTCAAACCACCCTTTTTGGTTCTCTGTCTCTCGTTGACACTCTTCAAGGCGTTTTTTTTTAATTTACTCATAGATTCTTTTACAACTCCAGTATCGTCAGCATAAAAACAATATTCTTCCCTCAATGCAGCCCAAAGGCCCCTTCTCTCATGAAGAGAAGGTCCAAATGTCGCCTGTTCTGTAAAACTACTTCAGAGAGCGAGGTTAAAGATTCCTGTAAAGCTGTGATGGAGGTTTTTAATATCTTTAAGTTTTGGTCTATTGGTACTTGTCATTGGGTTATTTGTTGTGTCCCATGGACTAGGGCAGTGGTTCCTGTGCCCACCCCTGCAGCAACTCCTATTCCAAATAGGATGGCTAAAGTGAGGAATACAGCTTCCCAGCAGAACCGAGATTTTTGCCCCCCTATTTGATTTTTAAATGAACCTGTTTAATGATAGAGCACTCTGGGAATCATCTGCACCATTACATAATTAATCACATCTGTTGACCATTTTATTAACCCATTAACAATGTTTATGTATATAGAATTACACTTTTGTAGGGACAGACAAGGCAAGGCACCTAAGATAGCACCGAAGCTAGGGAAACAATCCTATTTGGTTGCAAACGGATTTAGAGGGCATTGCTTCTGTTGTAATCAATTAATCCGCTGAACCCCAAGTTTAGGTAGTTTCAGAATTTTGTACCCAACATGTAGGTAAAGTGGCTCAGAAGTTCACAGTCTGCAGAAGTTCACAAAAAGCTGTTTTTGTTTCTGTTTTATTTCCTCTGTTCTATGCAAGTTTAGTTTTTAAGGACACTTGGGAGGGGGAGAGATTTTGTCTTCTCTTTTTTTTTCTCCCTGCCAGCTATTACCATGGAGCCCAGTTGGTAACTTCTTTATCTTAGAAATGTAGCCATCTCTGTGAAGCCCCAGCTCAAGGCCAGAGGCCTTGTTCACATATTTTGTGAAAAACTAGTAAAGGGGTGTCTAGCATAGCAGAGCTGATTTTTCCAGCCCATGGTACGTAGAATAGGGCAACAAGAAAAGAGGAAGTTTATCTACATTGAACTCCTTCATTGGGACTCTTTTGCTAAAAGTCCTAAATTCAGCCATGGTGAAGACTTCTGGAGAAGGTCAGTTAAGAATTTTCTGTGGTCCTAGTACAGAGGGGGAAGACGTGAAAGGCGGGTGGTGAGAGCAGCTCCGTGGATCTGAGAATGAGGAAGAAGAGATGTAAAAGAATAATGGGAAAGGGCTTTGGGATTTTCCTAGCATCAAAAAGTTGAGCAGTAGAACAGATAGACCAGAGGGGAAGATGGGAGTGAGTATCTCAAAAAGCCTGTGAGGGACTTCAAATTCTTAGTAACCTGTTTTCAGTGTTGACAAAGCAACTTTAAAGGCCATTTTCATTACATCTTGGATAGGGGTCTGAGGGCTCTCCTCTGCCTGTTTGAGCTTTGGGTTAGCTGGTAAAAGGACCTGTTGGGACCCGGTGCGGACACTGACAGGAGAAGAGAGGAGTGAGTGGGAAGAGGGGTATCTCAGTACCTGCTACCTCAGCAAGGGGGCAATTGTCTGAGAACCAGCGGTGGTTTGGGTATTTGATCTAGTAATTGGAGAGGAGAAATCAGGTTGCTGAGGTGGGATTGACAGCAGAGCATCTGGAGTAGATGGCAGAGGGTGAGGATCTATTGGAGATGTATAGTTCAGGATTTGAGTGAAGGAGGAAAAAGGCCTCCACATAGGGGAATTTCCTTCCACGCTATTGAGCACTTGCCGCAGTTAAAAAGGTCACACAGAATTTGAGGTTATAGAGACCCCCCTGGGGGCCATCGGTTTTGGTTGTTAATTGGTAATATGGCCAATGCTGTGTACTGAATTTGATGAAAAGTTTGGGTTCCTCTAGGCAGCCCCTATATGCTCAAATCCCTATGACTCACAGAAGAAGTCGGCTTTTTCCTCACACAGCCTTGGCTTTTGTGGCTTTGATAACTGCCGGGTAAACATAGTAATCTAGGCTAGCCAACCTGCATCTGGCTCACGTTTTCCTTCACCCACAATAGCAAAACTCACACACTCTTCCTGATAAACCATAACCCTAATATTACCATTAGATGTTTAACTCGTTGGAATGAATGTATGTATATCAATATAAGATTTCCTGTATATTTTCAGATATCAATTAAATCCATTATTTAAAATTGGAACTAGTTATATTATTTATTCACATTATGATTTATTAATGCATTATCTCTGTATTCATAGATACAGGGTAAACTTATTTGTATCCCGAATATTAATTTATAAGTCTTCAAAATATTGCTCTGAGAACTGGTGGAAGAAATACTCATGTCACCTTATCTACAAATATATTTTATCACAGTAATATTCTGGACACAAAAACCAAAGGTCACACTTATGCTTCTACCAACATCTAAATGGAAAGTGAGCAGGGATTACTAAAAACATCCACGTTCAGTTTGCCTAATGCTCTCTAATGTCAATCCTATTGGTAATTACATATTTGTTTCTTCCTAAGATTATATATTCTCTCAAGCATGTTGAAATTGTCTAATCCAATCACTCACTTTATACTTTGCCTGATTTCCTAATGTCTCTATTGATATCTGCTTTCCTACATATTTTCACCAGTTCATCATTGTGACTCACTCTTCACATGTGCTGACATTTACAGTCATTCTCTACAAGAAACCCTATTTCTAAAGAACTTTTGGTCCAAATCCTATACTCACTCTTCTTTCAAAATATACCGATTACCTTCCTAATCCTGCCGACTCTTCCTCTTTCACTACATTCAATCATCCAAGGTAAATGGTCCTATACCATTGTATGTCGATTTATCTGAGACAACTGTGCAGAAAGTAATTCAAAGCTAAGTATCCCCATCAAGGGCCCAATGCCCTTCTGGGCTTCAAATCGTACCTAGATTTCTGTTTTCATACGTATATTTTTCCTCTATATTCTTATAAATATCGCAGGTTCCCTATACCATTATTAATCCAGCAGAATGATTCCTAATCCAAATTGAACATGTTATTAATACTAACCATACACTGTTTCCTCAATCTAACTTTACAAAAGAGCAGGGACAGAGTTGGTCTTAAAATACAGGAATGTAGGGGATCTTCCACCTGCTGAGAACCTCATAGGTCCATGCAGAAATGATCCCTGGAGAAGATGTATTCAGCTATGAAGGACCTGAGAGGGCAAAAGTCATCATCCATGGCAAACAACTTGATGTGGATTGTCTGAATGAGGAACTCTCTTCTCAATGTAGAGAAGGTGGACCAATCCAGGCCTGTGTTGAGAGCTCTTACAGGGTGCCTATGGTTGATATACCATTCTAACTTGTAAAAGTGTCACAGGAAATAGGGGCAGCCTCCATCGCATGGGACTCTTGGAAGCAACTGTTAGGACATATGGTTACCAAAGCAGTGATCTCATTCAGTTCCTGAAAGAAGTGACCTCACCTCATTTTCTTGTTGATTTAACTCTCTGAACATGGGATCCAGGAAGCCAGGCATCCAGAGCCAGTCCCAGTCCCAGTTTCAGTGTGCTCACTTGATTGGAATTAACAAGGATAGGGTCAGTCATTCTTGGTACCTTCTAATGTGAGGATCGGCAAATGCCATGAAAGCTCTGAAGAGGGGCCTGTCCTGGAAAAGATGGTAGTGGCTCAGCACTGGCTACTGACAACTTCGGAGACTTGCCCAAAAAACCAGATCTGAGACAGGACAGGACATTTCAGGGAAAGTCTGTCAGTCAGAGGACACTCCAGTTAGTCACAGACCTACTTGCTGGAAGGAGGTGCCTTTGTGGGTGTGGGTGTGTGTTTGTGGTTATGTCTCATGGTCTGAGAATAGGTAGGAAAGGCGGTTTGTTTGGTTTGGACTAGACTGCTTCTAGAATGTCATTTGACAAGGGGAGTGTTTCTATATCTGTGTATCACACTGTGTCTGTGGATGCAGACATTAAAAAAGAGAATGCATCAATGATTGTTTCCTGTCTAGTAGACAGCTTTCCAGCGTTCATCCTGCCCAATTTATGAATAGAGTGTGGCTAGCCTTATTGATGTGCATCACCTGCTACCTTCCTAAGTTCCTGTTTTCTTCCTGAATTCTGGCCACTCTGCTTTAGGCCTTTTGCTTACCTAATGTTCTGTTGCCCTGAATTTCAGGAAGGTTTTGCCTCAGGCCACCCTTTTTTGAATCCTGAAGAAAACAGTTTTCAAATGGAAATGAATAGGCATCACCTGTGTTTCTTTGATTAAATGCTTTGGAAAAGGATGTGTCTCAATCAGCCTCTTCACCCTGTGTGAGGCTGTGGCTTAGATTGTCAGCACCTAATTTATCTAAAGAAAGATCCCATATGTGCATCCAAAACCACAATGGCAAAAAGATCAGTCATTGTGGATGAAGTCTCTTGCCTTCCTCTGTTAGGTTCCTGACCTCTATCAAGTGAGAATAGGGATCCTTTGGGTCAAATGAGTTCTTCAAAGCCATGCAGAAGTTCTTGAGTTTTCTCATTACTCCAAATCGCATAAAGAATTTATACCTGACAGTCAGTAGGCCTCAAATTGGACAAGCAGAGCAGTATTAATGGCAGGCCTATTTGATCACTCCTGGTTCACCGGAAGTGTGTCCAGGCCACTCTGACTTTAGGCAAATGAGTGGCAAGGGAGCATATTTTTGACACTGTCTTGAGCTGTGTCCCTCATGGAAACCACCAACCGGAGTTTATGATGAGTGCCTATATGGAAGAAGATGAGGGCCATGTGGGAGTGTTTTGGTTTTAATTTTGGTTATTTGTGTGACAGTTGGAAGAGATGACTGGGTCCACCTTGGCTTGAACTCTGGTGTGATTCCCCTTAGATACTGAGTTCAGGAAATGACATCAGAGAAATATTGCCATGAACTGTTTTGGGATTTTAGGAGACCACGGATAAGAGTTGCCCTTGGAAACTGATCTAGGGCCAGGTTTGCTTTCCACAGAGCACTAGGAATTTCAGCTAGGATATCACATGATTTTATTCTGAAAAACTTGACAGCCAGAGTTGAGAGGCAAAACACACATGGACCTCACATTGTAAACCTCAATGGGCATGGCTTCATGTGACATTTTGGCTACTCTTTGGGAAGTCTTGCCTGTGATAATTCTCCACAGCTTTCTATGAAATGAGCTTCCTCACCATTTAATGTTTCCTGATAAATACCATGAAATTTTTGAAATTCCCATGAACAGGTGGCACTGGAGAATCTTTGGATGTCCTGTTTCTGATCATGAGTGTACCACACAGTGCCTTGATTGACTGGGTTCCATGAAAATGGTGTAGAACAGAGATGCCAGTAACTTGGTGCCTTCTGAGTAGTGGTCCTAGAGGAGTGGTGGGCAGGAGTGTGATAAAACATCTGCGGTGGGGCCATGTGGATCTGCCATTGTCTTCAAAATGGCTTGTGACTGACATGGTGCAGCCAACAGACCCTTATAAGTAAAGGCATTTTGTTATATGGAGAGGTTTCAGGGCAATGTTCAGAATCAGGTTGCTATAGTCAAGGGGGCAAGCTATATAGGATAGAAGCCTAGTTGGTGCATTCTCTTGCTGACCCTGTTTCACCACACGTGACAGAACTCCCTCCAGCCCTGTGTCCCAGTTGAATACCTTGTATTTCGTGAAGCAAATACCAAACTCCCAGTGCAGCTGCAAGAAACACCAGGAAAAATGGAGGATGACCAAATGACTTCACGGTCCACAGGGGGGGAGACACTTAGTCCCCAATCGCCACAGTTGACCTAAAAAGATAGAATTCAGCACTGCTGCCTCATGGTCATTGGAAAATAAGAAACCACTTCCTCCAGGTCACATAGATGCAGACCCAGCTTTGATGGTCTCACTACAAAGGAAGCTAAAGCTCCTGACAACAACATATATTTCATGTGTCCAAACTCAGAGGCTGTTTCTCAATAAGTCTTTATTCCACCAGAGCTCCATGTTTCTGGCGTGTTTACCCTGTCCCTTACTTTTGGAATCTCCTCTACCACCTCCAAGTTTGTAAACTCCTGAGCATGTTCCATTCCAGATATATAATCACGGATTTTCAAACTCTTCTCTTCTAATTGTGTCATACTTGGGGTAATGGTTATGTCAAGGCTTTGTTCTGGATGAGTGTGGGAGGATTTTTTGTAGCACATATTTGCCTACTCATTGAATTCTTTTTCTAATTTTCCTTTGGAAGTACTTTATCCCTGACACTACCCCAAACCCTACTAGACTCTGACTACTAATCCTAATATGATGGAGAAAAATAACCCAAACAAATTGGAAATGCAAGCAGTTCAGAAGTACAGTTGGAATTGCCTTTTGCATGATAAAGTGTAGCTGTTGTAAAACTTGTCAATTTTTTGTTGAAATAGTTCTCCATGTGTTTTTAATTTAACAAATAAAAAAAATCCTGTCTCCCTTTCTCTGTAGCCTATTCAGCACATGTAATTTCATATGCACATATAGATTCCTACCTGGTATCACATGTACATTCTTTTGAGATGGCTGATTTGGCAGATACAAATTGTTAGCAGAGATCACTCCTACTAAACGCTGTTGGAACTGAAAATTCAAACTATTCGTGAATTTCCTAGTTGAACAACATTATACATAAATCATGTTGAGTAAAATAAATATATTTGGACCTGTGGATGATATATATTTCACAACAAATTTTGATTGTCATATATATTGCTACTTTTTAATGTCTGTGTGTTATATGTATATCCAAATATATGTGGATGATATATATTTCACAACAAATTTTGATTGTCATATGTATTGCTACTTTTTAATGTCTCTGTGTTATATGTGTATATATATATACACACACACACACACTCCAGATTTTTCAAAATATGAAATATATGTATCTTACTGTACACTCTATCAATTCATTGATGCTCATGTATGTGGATTTATAATCAATATTTCACAAGATTATTCTCAAAAATATTCATCAACCCGAAATACATATTGTTTCCTAGTACTGACATCTAACTTCAGTGAATGGTGCATACAAATCCTAATATTTCTACAGTAACTCATCCTGTTTAACATCAATGCAAGTAGATTCCTATGGGATATGATGTAACTTTTGACATTCATTTTTATTTAACACTGGTACTTTACAATTTCTTCAGTTTATGCACATCATAGGATATATATTTCATCCACAAGTTCGCAAATTATAGGCATTTGTTTCACTTTCAATCACTTCCTGTTTTAGAACACATGTATTCCTCCAGGTTTCTTGACGGGTCTTTCAGTGAGACTTCTTTCCAAACACTTTATTTTTGATTTCCATAATCACTTTTGAAGCAAAACTCACACACCCTTCATGATAATCCATAACCCTAATGTTAACATTAGATGTACAACTGGTTGAAATGAATGAATGTATATCAATATAAGATTTCGTATATATTTTCAGATATTAATTCAACCATTATTTAAAGTGGAATCAGTTATATTATTTATTCACAGTATCGTCTATTCATGCATTATCTCTATATTCATAGACACAGGATACACCTCATTGAAGTCCAGTACTAATTAATACATCTTCAACATATTGCTCCCAGAAATGGTGGAAGAAATACCCATGTCACCTGATCTACATATACATTTTATCACAGTAATATTCAGGACACAAAAAACACAAACGTCACACTTATGATTGTACCAAACCTAAACGGAAATTGAACATGGATTACTAAAAA
Source organism: Callospermophilus lateralis (assembly GCF_048772815.1). Classification (NCBI taxonomy): domain Eukaryota; kingdom Metazoa; phylum Chordata; class Mammalia; order Rodentia; family Sciuridae; genus Callospermophilus; species Callospermophilus lateralis. The sequence continues at coordinate 150,733 of NW_027512880.1, read as the reverse complement.
CATCTATGTCCAGGTTGCCTAATGTGCTCAAATGAAAATCCTATTGGTGACTACATATTTGTTTCTTCCAAAGATTATATAATCAAACTCAACCCTTTTGAAAAAGTCTAATCCTGTCACTCACTTTATACTTTGCCTGATTTTGTAATGTCTCAATTGATATCTTCTTTCCTAGATATTTTCCCCAGTTCATCATTGTGACTGAATCTTCACATGTGGTGACACTTACATTCACCCTCTAACCGAAACCCTATTGCTAAAGAACATTTGTTCCAAATCTATTATTCCCTCCTTCCTAAACCTACCGAATATCTTCCTAATCCTAACTTCTATCACTTTTTGACTGGATGTTCTCTTCTACATTCCATCATCCCAGGTACAAGATACTATGCCATTGTATATCGATTTATCTGAGACATCTGTGCAGAAAGTAATTCAAAGCTAAGTATACCAATCAAGGGCCCAATGACCTTCTGGGCTTCAAATCTTACTTAGATTTCTGTTTTCATAATTATATTTCACCTATATATTGTTGTAAATATTGCAGGATCCCAATACCTTTATTCATCCTGTAGAATGATTCCTAACTGAAATTGAATCTGTTATTAACCCTAAGCATACACTGTTCCCTCAATCTTACATTACAGAAGAGCAGGGACAGAGTTGGTCTTAAAATACAGGAATGTAGGGGATCTTTAACCTGCTAATAACCACAAAGGTCCTTGCAGAAATGATCCCTGGAGAAGATATAGGCAGCTATGAAGGATCTGAGAGAGCAAAAGTCATCTACCATGGAAAGCAACCTGGTCAGGATGAAGGGTTGTGTCTGAATCATCCTCTCTGATCTTAATGTAGAAAAGATGGACCAAAGCAGGCAATTATGGAGAGCTGTTCCTGGGTGCCTATGTTTGATTTATCATTCTAACATGTGAAAGTGTCACAGAGAGTAGGGGAAGCCTCCATCTCATGGGACCCTTGGAAGCAACTGTTAGGACAAACTGGTTGCCAAGGCAGTGACCTCATTCAGTTCAGGAAGGAAGTGACCTCACCTCACTTCCTTGGTGATGGAATTCTCTGAACTTGGGATTCGGGAAGCCAGGCACCCAAAAGCAGTCCCAATCCAAGTCCCATTGGTCTCACTTGTTTGGATTTACCGAGGACAGGGTCAGTCTTTTTTGGTACCTACTGATGTGAGGATGGCCAAATGCGAGGAAAGCTCTGAAGAGGGTCCTTTTCTGAGAAAGCAGGTAGTGGCACAGCGCTCGCTTCTGACAATTTCAGAGAGGTGGCCAAAGAGACCAGATCTGAGATAGGACAGGCCATTTCTGGTGAACATAGCATGGTCCACCACTCAGAGTAAACTCCGGATAGTCACAGACCTACTTGGGGGAAGGAGGTGTCTTTGTGGGTGTGGGTGTGGGTTTGTGGTTTTGTCTCATATTCTGAGAATAGGTAGGAAAGGCGGTTTACTTGGTTTGGAGTGAACAGCTTTTACTAAGTCATTTGACAAGGCGAGTGTTTCTATGTCTGTGTAACCCACTGTGTCCGTGGTTGTAGATATTAGAAAAGAGGATGCATCATTGGATGTGTCCTGTCTAGTAGAAAGCTTCCCAGCATTCATCCTGCCCAATTTATGAATGTACTGCAGCTTGCCTTATCGATGGGCAACACCTGCTATCTTCCTAAGTTCCTGTTTTCTTTCTGAATTCTGGCCACTCTGTAGAATAGGCTCATGGTTTTGTGTCCAAGGTATGTACCACCTCCAATCTCTGTGACATGGCCATGTACTGAATAGCTGAAAGGAATGGCGACCATGTCAGAAAACTCAGATATCAGTGTGACCATGAAAGTCTCAGTGGAGAAACCCTGCTTTGGGCCTTTAGATTACCTATTGTTCAGCTGCCCTGAAAGTTGAGAGAAACAAAAACCATGAGTACTGAATAAATTTTGCAGCAGTTGGAACATGTCGCTGTATTGAAGTTCCCTCACCAGACTTTAGTTTCCCCAGTTATCTGGACTGTCAATGTAACCTTTTAATTTTAGTGTTACAGTTGTCCTTCCCCATTAGATACAGTGTAATAATTTCATGTCATCTGATCTTGCAAAATCCTTTTACTAGTATGACCTTTGTGTCTAATAGAGAAATATTCACTTCTGTTACTCAGGGCTGGATAATCGTACTAGCAGACACGAAGACTACCTGTTTAGGTTAGGAATATAAGTAGGTCTTAACCTAAAAAATCTGCCTCTGGCAGCTCCTCTTGATAGTCTCTTTTTACAGTTATCAGGCATTCCTGTCTGAGAATCCTTCTTTTAGTTTCCAGTCTTACTTATTTTGGGAGGCTAACATAAATTGTATACCTTAAAATTTTATTATTATTATTATGATGATGATGATGATGATTATTATTATTATTAATTAAAATGCCCAGGAATGGCTGTATTTTCGTTTTAACTGTCTTTGCTAACTGTTTAAGATGAAACAGTCAAACTGACTTCTGTTTCTATCTATTTTTCACAGTCAGCTGAGCTTTTATGGGAGTCAATTCTGGGGAAACTTGAGAGCAGCTTCTCAGTTCTGATAGTGCCATTTTCGCTAGGTGGGTCCAGGTCTTGCTTGACCATGTGGTTTCCCTCAGAAGCATAAGAATGTCTCCCTTCTCTGATAACTCTCCTCTTCATGGCAAATGCACTCACTGGCTTTATGTTCACCAGTGGTCTCATTATTTTTCCTGATCTGGAGGTTATTTGGCCCAGAGTTGCAAAGCTCTTTAGAGAAGTCCCCTGTTCCCTGGATTCAGACTGACTCAGAGGGCAAGAGCCAAATATTGGTTTTCTTGGCCCTTTTCATTTAACTTTAATTAAATCCTAATCTGAAACATCCAGCAAATAAATTTTAACAGCCTTATATTACAAGTACTGGGATTTAATGTCTATAACTTTATAATTATTTATCTTTTAATTAATTGGGATCTGTATTATTCTGTCTTATAGGTGATGACTTATTATCTTAAATTAACCCATGTTGTGTTCTTAAAGCAACACTTCTGTAAAACACTAACAGTGAATCTTTAGATCACTTATAAGGAAATTACAAAATAAAAATTTTTAACAAGAGTAAAAATACTTAGTTCGTGTAACAGCTACCCTAAATTTTTTGGCTGAGTTATACACTATATCCCCTGTTTAAATCCTAGTAATCTTGACACAAATCAAAAACCAAAGAAACTTTTGAACATAACTTTAAAAGAAATAAAATCTGACCTACTGCTTTCGTAGTCATTCTCACATGTTGTAAGATGGGACACACAGCCTTATTTCAGTTAAGGCAGGGCTCTATATGAATCTTTAGTGTTTTAGATCTAAAGGTGATCTTTGTTTTTTAAATATCATTTTACAAAGTTTACATAAATTGTGTCAGGTCACATGAACATTTGCTAACACCGTATGATATCAGATTTAAAACATGAATTAAAGAAAGGCTGAAAGTTTTTAACCTTTACATAGATTAGGCTCTCAATAACTTAAAAATACATTTAAATGGTTCCCCAATGTAAAAAGTAACATAAAACTTTACATATCTTATTGATAACAGGTAAATAAATCCCCAATATATTTTTTTACCATATAAATTTAGAACAACAGATTGATATAATGCTCTTTTCAAGTTTCTACCTTACAGACTTGTATACCTGGAAGATATGAGCACATTGACAGCAACACAATTACATTGATGTTTCTACATTAACCAAGTTTAGCTTTTAAAGAAATGGCAGTACAGTTCTCTAAAATAACAGTTCTTATTTATTCAGTTGTTTAATTTTTATGGTTGTTTGCTCTAGAAAAAAATAAAACTTAATAACACAGTTTTATGGGTAAACTTATGTTTTCAGAAATTTTTGTCTCTTTAACACATGACTGAATTTTACAATCTTATACACACTTTAGTACAAACTTATACAGACCTTAGTAAATCAATCAGATATCAAACAAAACTACTCATGAATGAGTAATCCCATATGAAATTTACTTTACTTATTTATTAAAATATTAGACAATTGAATTGAAAATTGTAAACCATTTTTTTGTTGTTGAAGGAAAAGTCCTTGAACAAAGGCATATTAGACCTTTTGTAGACATTAATATTTTATTAGATTTTTGAACACCTAGAAAACCTTGTGAGCTTAAATTTAAAGAGCAATTCCCTACAGAACAGAACAGAGGACAGAACCATTCTCATTACTGTCCCGGAGAGGGGTATATGTTAGCCTACCCAGGCCACCTCCCTGTCATCAGAAGTACTCTCCCTTAACTGGATAGCAGATGTTATAAAGGCGTCACTTACCTATGGAGGCCTCCTCTACCAGGAGCTTGCTAATAGTTTTAGTGCTTTGGTTCTCTGCAGTGCTCCACGGACTGAAGGCTCAATCCAAGGCCTTGGAACGTCTTAAGTTGCACACCCCCTAGAGTGGCTCTCCAGTGTGGAGCCCTAGAGGGCAGGCCAGCTTCAGAATTTCCACAGTCTGGTCTTGTGATCTGGTCGGGCAGGGTTATCTCGCTTTGGAACTCCAAAATGTAAGACCAGAATGCAAGAAAAGACCACTGACTCCAATTAAAATCAAATTAAGGCAAGCTTATTATTTCAACCGGCCAGGCTGCCTCTCCCTCCCAAAATGGCGGGAACAAGACAGCAACCCAACTTTCCTACAGCCCAGATATGTAGCCCAGAAAGATACACAAAAGGGGGGTTACAGATAAGAGAACTTTGACAAGCATCACACTAATGGTATATTACATTTTTTTTTTTTTGCTGGTCCTAACATCAGAATTTATGAGGACCATTAGAGCCTCAGAGACACGTTGTCTGGCCAGGGAAAGAAAAATATTTATGAGGTATCATTAAAGTTTTAGAGAGCGCTGCTATCTGGTCAGAGATCCAGACATGGGTGAGTTCAAGGCACTGGTAGGCATTCCAAGCAGGTTCAGAATTTGGGCTAATTTATAGTAAAGCCAAAATTATCTTTTCATGGCTTTGTGGCAAGATGGCCCCCAATTTTAATGAAAGATCAGGTTGGATCTATCAACCCTGTCCCTTACTTTTGGAAACTCCCCTACCACCTCCAAGGTTGTGAACTCCTGAGGATTTTGCATTCCTGATAGGTATTCACAGATTTTCTAACTGTTCTCCTCTAATTGTGTCTTACTTGGGGCCGAAGTAATATGAAGGCATTATTCTGGATGAGAGTTGAAAAATTTTGTGTAGCACATATTTGCATACACATTGGATTCATTATCTAATTTTCCATTCGAAATACTGAATCCCTGACACTAACCAATAGCTGACTAGACTCTGACTACTAAACCATTATGATGGAGAAAAATAACCCAAACAGAATAGAAATACAAGCAGTTCAGAGGAGGAATGGTGTACAGTTGGACTGGTGTTTTGGATGATAAAGGGTTGGTGTTATAAATCCAGTAAATTTTTTGTTTAAATAGTTCTCAATGTGTTTTAAAGTAAACAAATATGTGAATTCCTGTCTCCCTTTCTCTGTAGCCTATTCAGCACATGTAATTTTATATGCACATATAGAATCCTACCTGGTATCACACATACATACTTTTGAGGTTACAGTTACTAGGAAGATACAAATTTTGAGAAGAGATCACTCCTCCAAAACGATTTTGGAACTGAAAATTCAAACTATGGGTGAGCTTCCTAGTTGAAAAACATTATACATAAATCCATGTTTACTAAAATAAATACTTTTGCATCTGTTGATGATATATATTTAATGATGAATTTCGATAGGCATAAATATTGCTACATTTTAATGTCTGTGTATATATATATACACACTCTCCAGATTTTTCAAAATATGAAATATATGTGTCTTACATTAACTCCCTGAATTCATTCATCTTCATGTATGTGGATTTATAATCAACTTTTTACAAGATTATTCTCAGAAATATTCATCCACCTGAAATACATATTTGTTTTCTAGTACTGAAAACTAACTTCAGTTAATGTTGCATACAAATCCTAATATTTCTACAGTAACTGACCCACTTAAACATCATTGCCTGTAGATTTGTATGGGACATAATGTGTATTTTGATGTTCATTTTTTTACAACACTGGTACATTATTATTTCTTCAGTTTATGCACATCATAGGATATATATTTCATCCACAAGTTCACAAATTTATAGGCATTTGTTTCACTTTCAATCACTTACTGCTTCAAAACACATGTATTCCTCCAGGTTTCTTAACTGGTCTTTTCATGAGACTTCTTTCCAAACACATTATATTTGATTTCCATAATCAATTTTGAAACAAAGCCCACACACTCTTCATGATAAACCATAAACCTAATATTAAAATTAGATGTATAACCGGTTGGAATGAATGATTGTTTATCAATATAAGATTTCCTATATATTTTCAGATATTAATTCAATCTATTATTTAAAGTGGAATCAGTTATATTATTTATTCACAATATCCTCTATTCATGCATTATCTCTATATTCATAGACACAGGATACACCTCATTGAACTCCAGTACTAATTAATACATCTTCAACATATTGCTCCCAGAAATGGTGGAAGAAATACCCATGTCACCTGATCTACATATACATTTTATCACAGTAATATTCAGGACACAAAAAACACAAACGTCACACTTATGATTGTACCAAACCTAAACGGAAATTGAACATGGATTACTAAAAACATCCATGTCCAGGTTGCCTAATGTGCTCAAATGAAAATCCTATTGGTGATTACATATTTGTTTTTTCCTAAGATTATATATTCAAACTCAAGCCTGTTGAAAATGTCTAATCCTATTACTCACTTTATACTTTGTCTCATTTCGTAATGTCTCTATTGATATCTGTTTTCCTACATATTTTCCCCAGCTCATTATTGTAACTCATTCTTTACATGTGCTTACATTGACATTCACTTTCTAACCAAAACCCTATTGCTAAAAATATTTTGGTCCGAATACTATTCTCACGCTTTTTTCTAAACCTACTGACTATCTTCTTAATCCTACCTACTGTCCCTTTTTGACTGGATGTTCTCTTCGACATTCAATCATCCAAGAAAAAAGGTCCTATGCCATTTTATATCGATTCAGCTGAGGCATGTGTGCAGAACATAATGCAAAACTAAGTCTCCCAATCAAGGGCCCAATGCCCTTCTGAGCTTCAAATCTTACCAGGATTCCTGTTTTCATACTTATATTTCACCTATATATTCTTGTAAATATCGCAGGTTTCCAATACCATTAATCATCCCGCAGAATTATTCCTAACACAAATCGAACATGTTTTTAACCCTAACCATACACTGTTCCCTCAATCTAACATTGCAGAAGAGCAGGGAAAGTTTTGGTCTTACAATACAGGAATGTAGGGGATCTTCCACCTGCTGAGAACCTCAAAGATACATGCAGAAATATTCCCTGGAGAAGATGTATGCAGCTATGAAGGACTTTTGAAAGTGAAAGTCATCTTCCATAGCAAACAACCTGGTCAGGATACAGGTTTGTGTCTGAATCAGCCTCTCTCTTTTTAATGTAGAGAAGATGGACCAAACCAGGCCTTTGTGGAGAGCTCTTCCCAGGTGCCTATGGTTTATATACCATTCTAACTTGTGAAAGTGTCACATGAAGTAGGGGCAGCCTCCATCTCAAGGGACCATAAGAAGAAACTGTTAGCACAAAGGGGTTGCCAAGTCAGTGACCTCATTCATTTCAGGAGGAAGTGACCTCACCTCACTTCCTTGTTTTTGGAAGTCTCTGAACTTGGAATCCAGGAAGGCAGGCACCCAGATCCAGTCCCAGTCCCACTCCCAGTGGTCTCACTTGTTTGGACTTACCAAGGTGAGAATCGGTCTTTCTTGGTGCCTACTAATGTGAAGATGACCAAATGCCAGAAGAGCTCAGAAGAGGGGCCTTTCCTGAGAAAGCCGGTAATGGCTCACTGCTGGCTCCTGTCAGCTTCACACAGTTGGCCAAGGATACTAGATCTGCGACAAGATAGTCCAATTCCGTGAAACATAGAATGGCCCACCAGTCAGAGAACACTCTGTATAGTCACAGACCTCCTTGGGGGAAGGAGGTGCCTTTCTGGGTGTGGGTGTGTGTTTGTGGTTTTGTCTCATGTTCTGAGAATAGGTAGGAAAGGCAGTTTGTTTGGTTTGGTGTGAACTGTTTCTGGTAAGTCATTTGACAAGGCGATTGTTTCTATTTCTGTGTATCCCACTGTGTCTGTGGTTGTAGAAATTAGAAAAGAGAATGCATCAATGGATGTTTCCTGTCTAGGAGAAAGCTTCCCAGGGTTCATCTTGCCCCAGATATGTACAACCTCCAAGATCTTTGACAAGGCCATGTACTGGACAGCTGAATGGAATGGGAGCATCTCAGAAAACTCAGATATCAGTGTTACCAGGAAAGTCTCAGTGGAGAAACCCTGCAATGGGCCTTTTGCTTGCGTATTGTTATGTTGGCCTGAATGTCAGGAAGGTCTTTGCCTCAGGCCACCCCTTTGTGAAGCCTGAAGAAAACAGTTTTCAAATGGAAATGAGTGGACATCACCTGTGATTCTTTCCTTAATTGCTTTGGAAAGGGATGTGTCTGAATCAGCATTTTGGCCCTGTGTAAGGCTGTGGCTTAGATTCTCAGCACGTGATGGATCTAAAGAAAGATCCCTTGTGTGCATCCAAAACCAACATCTCCAAAAGAGCACTCATTGTGGATGAAGTCTAACCAACTCCACTAACCAACTCACAGTTATAGTAAATAACTTTTGAAGTTGAAGGGACCCCAGTAAACTTTGAAGTAGATACAGGGGCATTATACTCAGCCTTTAAGGCCCCATTGGGCCCTCTATCAAATAAAAGATCTCTAGTTCAAGGGGCTAATGGAAGTAAATATCGGGCTTGGACAACTAAGAGGTACATGGACCTGTGGAAAGGAAAAATCCATCACTCCTTCCTAGTAATCCCAGAGTTCCCGGCCCCATTGATGGGTGGAGATCTGCTCACCAAACTCTGGGCCATAATGACATTTAACCCTGAAGGCCCCCAAGTGGAATTTCTAAATCCTTCAGTAAAAACTCCTATAGTCATGGCTTTAACAATGTCAGTAGAAAATGTACATCAACTCACTCACCTTGGTTCAAAGAAATTGCAGGCATTCCTGAAAGATCAAGAACAGAGTTTTCTACTAACCGACTCACAGCGAAAGGAAATAACTGAATGGGTATCAAAAGCGTCTCAGGTCCATCAATTGGTTAATGCTTACCCTTTTAAGCTTCCTGCAGGAAAACACCTTCGAAGAACCAGACCAGAAAAATTTTCAGAAGTGAACTTTACTGAAATTAAGCCAGCAAGGTATGGACTTAAATATCTCCTAGTCTTTGTAGATACATTTTCAGGATGGATTGAAACCTTCCCCCCCCCCAAAAAAAAAAAAAAAAAAAAAAACAATGGCTCAAATCGGGGTCAAGATGATACTGAAGGATATTTTTCCAAGATACGGCCTGCCTAAGGTAATAGGGTCTGACAATGCACTGGTGTTCATGGCCCAGGTAAGTCATGGGTTAACCTGTACCCTGGTGATTAATTGGTAGTTACATTATGCTTATAGATCCCAGAGCTCAGGACAGGTAGAAAAAATAAATAGAACCATTAAAGAGACCTTAATGAAATTAAGCTTAGAAACCAGCTAAAAGATTGGACTATACTCCTGCCTTATGCACTGTATCATCTAAAAAATACTCCCTCTGTTTCTTTGTGTAACCTCTCCCCCTTTGAAATTCTCTATGTTGCCCCTCCTCCAGTAAGGGACCTAACCCCAACTCTAAGACCTAAGGATCCCTTCCACACCCCCTTGCTTGACACACTTAAAGCTCTTGAAAGAACTCAGCGATACCTGTTAAAACAGCTGGCCACGGCCTACCAACCTGGGGACAAGGAGACTCCACATCGATATCAAGTAAGAGACTTCATCTACATAAGATGACATCAGGTGTCATCCCTGGAACCCCGCTGGAAAGGAAATACCACGTGCTACTTATAACACCTACAGCAGTAAATGTAGACGGAATCCTTTCCTGTATCCATGCCTTCCATCTCAAGCCTGCGCCCTGTCCAGACTCTGGCTGGAAACTGGAAATGACTGGTAACCCTTTCAAATTGTGTATTTGGCATGTGTATAAGGCTATAGACTCTCCCCTTGGCCACCACTAGTCCTAACCCTCATCAGCGAATTCAGCAGCAATGGCTGATCACAAATCCTCATAGACCAGAAGAATGGTCTATCTCGCTTACAGCCCACATAGGGACCTGTTGGTCATCTCAACATTTGTCAGCTGCCTATAGGTTTTTCCTATTGGGATATCCCTAATAAAGCAGATCCCACTAAAATTTCATTAAATTCCTTTCGTATCATAGATAATTAAAACAAATATTATGGATGTAGGGACACGTGAGCCAGATGCAGGTTGGCTAGCCTAGATTACTATGTTTGCCTGGAAGACTATCAAAGCCACAAACAGCCACGGCTGTGTGGGGGGAAAGCCGACTTCTTCTGTAAGTCATGGGGATGTTAGCATACAGGGACTGCCTGGTGGAACCCAAACTGCTCATCAAATTCAATACACAGAATTGGCCATATTACCAATTAGACAACCAAAACCTGTGACCCCCAGAGGGGTCTCCAGATCCTCACATTCTGCATGACCTTTTTAACTTCTGCAAGTGCTCAAAAGGGTTAAAGGAGATTCCCCAATGTGGAGGTTTTTTCCCTCCTTTGCTCACATCCTGAACTATACTTCTCCAATAGTTCCTCAAACTCAGCCTTCTGCTCCAGACTCTCTGTTGGCACTCCCACCTCAGCAACCTGATTTCTCCCCTCCAATTACTAGTTCAAAAATCAAAACCTCTGCCGGTTCTCAGACAATTGCCCCCTTGCTGAGGTATCCGGTACTGAGGTACCCCTCCACACACTCACTCCTCTCTTCTCCTGTCAGTGCCCGCACTGCGTCCCATAAGGTCCTCTTACCAGCTAACCCAAAGCTCAAACCAGCTGAGAAGATCCCTCAGACCCCTATCCAGGATGTAATTAAAATGGCCTTTAAAGTTGCTTTGTCATCACTGTAAACAGGTGACTAAGAATTTAAAATACCTCACATGCTTTTTGGGATACTCACTCCCGTCGTCCCCTCTGCTCTACCTGTTCTACTGCTCAAGTTTTTGTTGCTAGGAAAATCCCAAACCCCTTTTCCAATATTCTTTTACATTTCTACTTCCTCATTCTCAGATCCATGAAACTGCTCTCAGCCTTGCCTTCCACGTCTTCCCCCTCTCTACCAGGCCCACAGAAAAGTCTTAAATGACCTTCTCCAGAAGTCTTCACCATGGCTGACTTTAGGACTTTCAGCAAAAGAGTTCCTTTAAAAGAGTTCACTGTAGATAAATTTCTTCTTTTCGTGTTGCCCTGGTCTACTTGGCAACTGGCGAAAAAAAATCAGCACTCCTGAGCTAGACACACCCATACTAGTTTTTCACAAAATATGTGAACAAGGCCTCTGGCCTTGAGTGGGGGCTTCACAGAGATGGCTACATTTCTAAGATAAATAAGTTACCAACTAGGCTCCATGGTAACAGCTGGCAGGGCGAAAAAAAAAGAGAAAAAAATCTCTCCCCCTTTCAGGTGTCCTTGAAAAGTTAACTTGCCCAGAACAGAGGATAAAATAAAAGAGAAAAACAGCTTTTTGTGAACTTCTGCCGACTTTGAACTTCTGAGCCCCTTCCCTTACATGTTGGGTACAAATTATGAAACTACCTAAACTTGGGGTTCAGGGGATTAATTGATTACAACAGAAGCAATGCCCTCTAAATCCGTTTGCAACCAAATAGGACTTTTTCCCTGTCTTCAGTGCTATCTTAGGTGCTTTGCCTCGTCCGTCCCTATAACAGAAAGATTCTATATACTTAAACATTGTTTATGTTTTCATGAAATAGTCAACAGATGTGATTAATTATGTAATGGTGCAGATGTTTCCCAGAGTGCTCTATGATGACGCAGGTCCATTTAAAGATCAAATAGGAGGGCATTCAACTCAGTTCCGCTGGGAACCTGTATCTCTCACTTTAGCCATCCTATTAGGAATAGGAGTTGCTGCATGAGTGGGCACAGGAATCAATGTCCTAGTCCAAAGGACACAACCAATGCCCTAATTAGAAGCAGCAATAGACCAAAACTTAAAGATAATAAAACCTCCATCACAGCTTTACAGGAATGTTTAACCTCTGTCTATGAATCTGTTTTACAGAACAGGCGAGCGATAAAACCTCCTCTTCATGAGAGAAGGGGGAATTTGTAGTGCATTGAGGGAAGAATGTTGTTTTTGTGCCGGCCACACTGGAGTTGAAAAGAATCTATGAGTAAATAAAGAAAACGCATTGAAGAGCGTCAACGAAAAAGAGAGGCCCAAAAAGGGTGGTTTGAGTCTTGGTTCACACAGTCCGTCTGGTTAACTATGCTTTCATCAGCCCTGGCTGGTCCATTAATAATCCTCATATTATTACGAACTGTAGGACCCTGTTGGCTAAACCATGGAGTTTCCTTTCTCCAAGCTCAAATTGGACAAGTTAAACTTATGGTAATCAGACAACAATATACCACACTAGAAGACATAAAATGTAACACCCATCAGTGATGACTTTTATGATTAAAAGTAACCAGAAGAAGAAGTGGGGAATGAAAGGTTAATGAAATAGGTACTTGTCACTTCCTGTTTTTCTGTACACTTAACAAAACACTGTTGAAATCTTGAGAACTGTTTGCTAATCTTGTTCCCAGAATGTGCTGTCCCCAACTGCCAAACTGCAGAATGTGCTCAGTCACGCAGTTGAAAGCAAACGGCCTACTCGCCCTGACCCATCAATAAACTTCCATCCCTGGCTTCTCCAAGAAAAGTACATAAGCTCTGCTTAAGCTGTTCTCAGGGCTCTCTGCTCTATTCAACTGAGCTCTGAGCCCCAGCATGCTGGACCCACAATGAACCCTTTGTAGTTGCATGAGACAGTCTCTTGGTCATCTCTTCCTCCTATACTCGCCTGACCATTACAATATTTCACCTCTATATTCTTAAAAATATCTCAGGTTCCCAACACCATTATTCATCCAGCAGAATGATTCCTAACACAAATCAAACATGTTATTAATCCTAACCATACCATCTACCTCAATCTAACTTTACAGAAGAGCAGGCACAGAGTTGGTCTTATAATACAGGAATATAGGGGATCTTTCACCTCCTGAGAAATTCAAAGGTCTATGCAGAAATGATCCCTGGAGAAGATGTAGGCACCTATGAAGGACCTGAGAGAGCAGAAGTCATCTTCCATGGCAAACAACCTGGTCAGGATGAAGGGTTGTGTCTGAATCAGCCTCTCTCTTCTTAATGTAGAGAAGATGGACCAAACCAGGCCTGTGTGGAGAGTTGTTTCCTGGTGCCTATGGTTGATATACTATTCTAACTTGTGAAACTGTCACAGGTAGTAGGAGCAGCCTGCATCTGAAGGGACCCTTGGAAGCAACTGTGAGGACAAAGTGGTTGCCAAGGCAGTGACCTCATTCAGTTCCTGAAGGAAGTGACCTCACCTCACTTCCTTGTTGATGGAACTCTCTGAACTTGGGATCCAGGAAGCCAGGCACACAGAGCCAGTCCCAGTCCCAGTCCCAGTGTTCTCACTTGTTTGGATGTACCAAGGACAGAATCAGTCTTTCTTGGTACCTACTGATGTGAGGAAGGCCAAATGCCCAGAGTGTTCTGAAGACGGGCCTTTCCTGGGAAAAAAGGTAGTTGCTCACAGCTTGCTCTTGACAACTTCACAGAGTTGGATAAGAAGAGGAGATCTGAGACAGGACATGCCATTTTGAGGGAACATAATATGGCCCACCAGTCAGAGGAGACTCCAGATAGTCTCAGAATTACTTGGGGTAAGGAGGTGCCTCTGTGGGTGTGGTTGTAGGTTTGTGATTTTCCCTTGTTCTGAAAATAGGTAGGAAAAGTGGTTTGTTTGGATTTAGTGAACATTTTCTAGAAAGTCCCTTGACAAGGCGAGTGTTTCTGTGTCTGTGTATCCCACTGTGTCCATAGTTGTAGACATTAGAAAAGAGAATGCATAAATGGATGTGTCCTGTCTAGTAGAAAGCTTCACAGCATTCATTTTGCCCAATTTATGAATGGACTGCGGCTTGCCTGATCGATGGGCTACACCTGATATCTTCCTAAGTTCCTGTTTTCTTCCTGAATTCTGGAGACTCTCCAGAATAGGCTCATGGTTTTTTGTCCAAGTTATGTACCACCTCCAAGTTCTTTGACATGGCCATGTACTGGATAGCTGAAGTGAATGGCGAGCATCTCAGAAAACTCAAAAATCACTGGGACCAGGAAAGTCTCAGTGGAGAAACCCTGCTTTGGGCCTTATGCTTACCTATTGTTCTGTTACCCTGAATTTCAGGAAGGTCTTTGCCTCAGGCCACACCTTTTTGAAGCCTGAAAAGAAGAGTTTTGCAATGGAAATAAATGGGCATTACCTGTGGCTCTTTGCTTAATTTCTTTGAAAAGAATGTGTCTTATTCAGACTCTTGAGCCTGTGTGAGGTGGTGGCTTAGAGTCTCAGCACCTGATGGATCTAAAGAAAGATTCCATGTGTACATCCAAAACCAAAATGGCCAAAGAGCAGTCCTTGTGGATGAAGTCTCTCACCTTGCTCTGTAACTTTCTTGACCTCCATCAAGTGAGAATAGGGATTCTTTGGGTCAAATAAGTTCCTCAAACCCTGCAGAGGCTAGCCCATAGGTGCTTAGATTTTCTCATGACTCCAATTCACATAAAGAATCTAAAACCCACAGTCAGTAGGCCTCAAATTTGAGAAGCAGAGCAGTATTAATGGCAGGCCTTTTTGATCATTCCTGGTTCACAGGAAGGGTGTACAGGCCACCCTGACTTTAGGCAAATGAGATTCAAGGGAGATTTTTTGGACACTGTCTTGGGGTGAACACCTCATGGAAACCTCCAGCCAGAAGTTATGATGAGTGTCTAAATGGAAGAAGATGAGGTCATGTGGGATTGTTTTGGTTTGAATCGTGGTCATTTGTGTGGCGGTTGGAAGAGACGACTGGGTCCACCTTGGCTTGAACTCTGGTGTGATTACCCTAAGAGACTGCATTCTGGAACTGACGTCATCGAAGTATTTCCATGAATTGTGTTGGAATTTTAGGAGGCCACGCATGAGATTTGCCCTTGGAAACTGAGATCTAGGCCCAGGGTTGCTTTCCGCAGAGCACTGGGAATCTCAGCCAAGATATCACATGATTTTATTCTGAACGACTTGGCAGCCATAGTTGAGAGTCAAAACACACATGGACCTCACGTTGTAGACCTCAATGCACCTTGCTTCATGTGACCTTTTGGCTACTCTTTGGGAAGACTTGGCTCTGAGACTTCTCCAAAGCTTTAATGGAAATGAGCATCCTCAACATTTAATTGTTCCTGAATGAATTGAAACCCACATTGCCTCCAACTTCATGTTTGAAAAATGGCTCGATAAATACCATGAAATTTTTTTTTAAATTTTCATGAACAGGTGGCACTGGAGGACCTTTGGATATCCTGTTGATGATTATGAGTATACCAGACAGTGCCTTGATTGACTGGGTTTCAAGAAAATGGTGTAGAACAGAGATGCCAGTAAGTTGGAGTCTGCTGACTAGTGGGCTTATAGCCGTGGTGGGCCGGTGTGTGATGGAATATCTGTGGTGGGGCCATGTGGATCTGCCATTGGCTTCCAAATGGCTTGTGGCTGACATGGTGCAGCCAACAGACCCTTACAAGTAAAGGGACCTTGTTATATGGAGAGGTTTCAGGGGAATGTTCAGAATCAGGTTGCTATGGTCAAGGGGCAAGCTATGAGGGATAGAACCTTGGTTGGTGCATTCTCCTACAGACCCTGACCCACCACATATGACAGAACTCCCTTCAGCACTGTTTTTCAGTTGAACTCCTTGTATTTCGTGAAGCAAATACTAAACACCCAGTGCAGCAGCAATAAACACCACAAAATGTGGAGGATGACCCAATGACTTCACAGTCCACAAGGGGAGACACTTAGCCCCCAGTGGCCCCAGTTTACCGACTAGGATTGAATTCAGCACTGCTACAGCATGTTCATTGGAAAATATTAAACCATGTCCTCCAGGTAACATAGATGCAGACCCAGCTGTAATGGTCTCACTACAAGGAAGGTAAAGCTCCTGACAACAACATATATTTCAAGTGCTCAAACTCAGGCAGTTTCTCAAGAAGTCTTTATGTCAGCACAGCTCCATGTTTGTGGAGTGTTTACCCTGTCCCTTACTTTTGAAAACTACTCTACCACCTCCCAGGTTGTAAACTTTTGAGCATATTCCATTCCAGATATTTATTCCCAGATTTTCTAACTCTTGACTTTTAATGATGTATTACTTGGGACGAGGGTAATGTCAAGGCATTGTTCTGGATGAGAGTGGGAAAATTTTTGTGTAGCATATATTTGCATACACATTTGGTCCATTTTCCAATTTTCCATTCGAAATACTGAATACCGGACACTGACACCTAATCTACTAGACTCTGACTACTAATCCTAATAAGATGGAGAAAAACAACCCAAACAGAATAGAATTACAAGCATTTCAGAGGAGGCATGGTGTATAGTTGGACTTGCATTTTGCATTATATAAGGTAGGAGTTATACATCTAGTCAATTTTGTGTTGAAATAGTTCCCCATGTGTTTTTCTTTCGATTATTTTATTTTATTTTATTAGTTGGTTGTTCAAAACATAACAAAGCTCTTGACATATCGTATTTTATACATTAGATTCAAGTGGGTTATGAACTCCCATTTTTACCCCAAATATGGATTGCAGAATCACATCGGTTACACATCCACATTTTACATAATGCCCTATTAGTAACTTGTATTCTGGTACCTTTCCTATCCTCTACTATCCCTGCTCCCCTCCACTCCCATCTTCTCTCTCTACCGAATCTACTGTAATTCATTTCTCTCTTTGTTTATTTTCCAATTCCCCTCACAACCTCTTATATGTAATTTTGTGTAACAATGAGGGTCTCCCTCCATTACCATGAAATTTACCTTTTCTCTACCTCCCCCCCCCAACTCACGTCTCTGTTTAATGTTAATCTTTTCTTCCTGCTCTTCCTCCCTGCTCTGTTCTTAGTTGCTCTCATTATATCAAATAAGACATTTGGTATTTGTTTTCTACGATTGGCTAGCTTCACTAAGCATTATCTGCTCTAGTGCCATCCATTTCCCTGCAAATTCCATTTTTTTGTCATTTTTTAGTGCTGCATATTACTCCATGGTGTATAAATGCCACATTTTTTTAATCCATTCATCTATTGTAGGGCATCTGGGTTGGTTCCACAGTCTAGAAATTGTGAATTGTGCTGCTATGAACATCGATGTGGCAGTATCACTGTAATACGCTCTTTTAAGATTCAGGGAATAGTCCGAGAAGGGCAATAGCTTGGTCAAATGGTGGTTCCATTCCCAGCTTTCCCAGGATTCTCCATACTGCTTTCCAAATTGGGGGCACCAGTTTGCAGTCCCACCAGCAATGTACAAGAGTACCCTTTTCCCCACATCCTCAGCAGCACTTGTTGTTGTTTGACTTCCTAAAGGCTGTCAATCTTACTGGAGTGAGATGGTATCTTAGGGTGGTTTTGATTTGCATTTCTCTGACTGCTAGAGATGGTGAGCATTTTTTCATGTACTTATTGATTGATTGTATGTCCTCCTTTGAGAAGTGTCTTTTCAGGTCCTTGGCCCATTTGTTGATTGGGTTATTTGTTATCTTATTGTCTAATTGTTTGAGTTTTTTGTATACTCTGGATATTAGGGCTCTATCTGAAGTGTGATGAGTAAAAATTTGTTCCCATTATGTAGGCTTCCTATTTACCTCTCTTATTGTTTCTTTTGCTGAGAAAAAACTTTTTAATTTAAGTAAGTCCCATTTGTTGATTCTTGTTATTAACTCTTGTGCTATGGGTGTCCTATTAAGGAATTTGGAGCCCGACCCCACAATATGTAGACCAGAGCCAACTTTTTCTTCTAACACATGCAGAGTCTCTGATTTGATATCTAGCTCCATGATCCACTTTGAGTTAACTCTCTTGTGCATGGCGAGAGGAGGGGATAAAGTTCCATTTTGTTGCATATGGATTTTCAGTTTACCCAACACCATTTGTTGAAGATGCTATCCTTCCTCCATTGCATGCTTTTAGCTCCTTTATCAAATATAACATAGTTGTAGCTTTGTGGATTAGTCTCTTGTGTCCTGTATACCGTACCACTGGTCTACCCGCCTGTTTTGGTACCAGTACCATGCTGTTTTTGTTACTATTGCTCTGTAATATAGTTTGAAATCTGGTATCACTATACCACCTGATTCACACTTCCTGCTTATAATTGCTTTTGTATTTCTGGGTCTTATATTTTTCCATATGAATTTCATGATTGCTTTCTCTATTTCTACAAGAAATGCCATTGGGATTTTGATTGGCATTGCATTAAAGCTATAGATAACTTTTGGTAATATCGCCAATTTGATGATGTTAGTTCTGCCTATCCATGAACAGGGTATATTTTTCCATCTTCTAATATCTTCTTCTACTTCTTTTTTTAGGGTTATATTGATTTATTGTATAAATCTTTCACCTCTTTTGTTAGGTTGATTCCCATGTATTTAATTTTTTTGAGGATGTTTTGAATGAACTGCTTTTCCTCATTTCCGTTTCAGAAGATTTGTTGCTGATATACAGAAAGGCCTTCGATTTATGCGTGTTGATTTTAGATCCTGCTACTTTGCTGAATTCATTTATTAGTTCTAGTAGTTTTTTTTGTAGACCCTTTTGGGTCTTCTATGATTCTATAGAATCATGTCTCCAGCACATAGTGATAATTTACGTTCTTCTTTTCCTATTTTTATGGCTTTGATTTCTTTCGTCTAATTTCTCTGGCCAGTGTTTTGAGAACTATATTGAATTGAAGTGTGGATAGAGGGCATCCTTGTCTTGTTCCAGATTTTAGAGTGAATGCCTTCAATTTTTCTCCATTCAGAATGATCCTAGCCTGAGGCTTAGCATAGATAGCTTTTACAATGTCGAGGTAAGTTCCTGTTATCCCTAGTTTTTCTAATGTTTTGAACATAAAGGGATGCTGTACTTTGTCAACTGCTCTTTCTGCATCTATCAAGATGATCATATGGTTCTTATCTTTAAGTCAATTGATGTGGTGAATAATATGTATTGATTTCCATATATTAAAACATCCTTGCATCCCAGGGATGAATCCTACTTGATCGTGGTGCACAATTATTTTTTATGTGCCTTTCAATACGATTCTCCAGAATTTTACTGAGGATTCTTGAATCTAGCTTCATCAGAGATATTGGTCTGTACTTTTCTTTCTTTGAGGTGTCTTTGTCTTGTTTCAGAATAAGGGTGATGTTGGCCTCATAGAATGAATTTGGCAGAGCTCCCTCTTTATCTGTTTCTCGAAATAACTTGAAAAGTATTGGTATTAATTCTTCTTTAAAGGTTTTGTAAAATTCTGCTGTATACCCACCTGGTCCTGGGCTTTTCTTGGTTGGTAGTCTTTTGATTGCTTCCTCTAAATCATCCATTGATATTGGTATGTTTAAATTGTGTGTATCCTCCTGACTCAGTCTGGGCAAATCATGTAACTTAAGAAATTTACCGATGTCTTCATATTTTCTATTTTATTGGAATATAGGTTTTCAAAATAATTTCTAATTGTCTTCTGTATTTCTGTAGCATCTGTTGTGATATTGCCTTTTTCATCCTGTATATTTGTAATTTGAGTTCTCTCTCTTCTTCTCTTCATTAGCATGGCTAAGAGTCTGTTGATCTTATTTATTTTTTCGAAGAACCAACTTTTATTTTTGTTAGTTTTTTCAATAGTTTCTTTTGTTTCAATTTCATTGGTTTCCACTCTGATTTTAATTATTTCTTGCCTTCTGCTACATTTGCTGTTGTTTTGCTCTTCCTTTTCTAGGGCTTTTAGATGAAGTGTGAGCTCATTTATTTGTTGGTTTTTGCTTTTTTTGATGAATGACCTCCAGGTGATGAATTTTCCTCTTAAAATTGCTTTCATTGTGTCCCATAGATTCCGATATGTTGTGTCTGTATTTTCATTTATCTCTAAGAATTTTTTGATTCCCTCCTTTATGTCTTCTGTAACCCATGGATTATTCAGTAACATATTGTTTATTTTCCTAGTGATGTAGGATTTTTTCTTCCTTCTTTTATCATTGATTTACAGTTTCATTCCATTATGATCAGATAAAATGCATGGTATTATCTCCACCTCTTTATATTTACTGAGTGTTGCCCTATTGCATAATATATGCTCTATTTTTGAGAGGGATCCATGTGCTGCTGAAAAAAAAGTATATCCACTTGATGATGGTTGATATATTCTATATATGTCAGTTAAGTCTAGGATATTGATTGTGATATTGAGTTCTATATTTTCTTTATTCAACTTTTGTTTGGAGGATCTGTCTAATGGTGAGAGAGGTGTGTTGAAGTCACCCATAATTATTAGGTTGTGGTCTATTTGATTCTTGAACTTGAGAAGAATTTGTTTTATGAACATTGCAACACCATTATTTGGTGCATAAATATTGAAAATTGTTATGTCTTGTTGGTGAATGGTTTCTTTTAACAGTATATAATGTCCTTCTTATCCCTTTTGATTAACTTAGTCTTGACTTCGATTTTATTCTATATGAGGATGGCCACCCCTGCTTGCTTACGAGGACCGTGTGCATGGTATAAATTTTCCCAACTTTTCACCTTCAGCCTGTGTATGTCTTTTCCATTCAGATGTGTCTCCTGGAGGCAACATATTGTTGGATTTGTTTTATTAATCCAAGTTACCAGCCTATGTTGCTTTATTGGAGATTTTAAGCCATAAACGTTTAGAGCTACTATTGATGTATGGTTTGTACTTCCAGCCATGTTTAATAATTTATCTTTGTTTTTAATTTACTTTGTTTCTCCATGATTAGCTTTCCCCCTGCACTCTGTCATTACCCAGTCACTTCCCACTGATGGTTTTGGTTGTTGTTTTTCATTTCTTCCTCATGTAGTGTTTTTCTCAAGATGCTTTGCAATGCTGGTTTTCTGGCTGCAAATTCTTTTAGCTTTTGTTAATCATGAAAGATTTTTATTTCATTTTCGTACCTGAAGGTTAATTTTGCTGGATCCAGAATTCTTGGTTGGCATCCATTGTCTTTCAGTGTTTAAAATACGTTGTTCCAAGATCTTCTCGCTTTCATCAACTGTGATGAAACATCCTTTGTTAACCTTATTGATTTACCCCTGAATGTAGTCTGCCTCCTTTTTCTTGTAGCTTTTAATATTTTCTCTTTGTTCTGTATATTAGATATGTTTATAACAAATGTCTTGGTGTTGGTCTACTGTGATTTTTTGTGCTCAGTGTCCTCTATGAATCTACAATTTGTATATCCGTTTCTTTTTTTATTTCTGGAAAGTTTTCTGTAATTATTTCATTCAGTAGGTTACTCATTCCCGTTGTTTGAATCTCTGGACCTTCCTCTATCCAGATGACTCATAAATTTGGTTTTTATATGTTATCCCATATCTCTTGGATGATTTTCTCGTGATTTTTTACCAGCCTTTCTGAGTTGGCTAGACTCTTTTCAAGATGATATATTTTGTCTTCATTATGTGACATTCTGTCTTCTACTTGCTCCACTCTTTTAGTAATTCTCTCTATTGAGTTTTTAATTTGGTTTTTCGTTTCCTTCATTTCTAGAATTATTGTATGATTTTTTTTATTATCTCTATCTCCGTATAAAGATGCTTAACTTCTTTTTTTAATCTGTTCATGTAATTCATTTTCAATGTGTTCTTTCACTGTTTGGATTTGCTGTCTCATATCTTCTTTAAGGTTCCATTCCATCTGTCTAAGGTATTCCTTGAGTTCTTTATATGATCATTTTTCTGATGACTCTAGGTCCTCCTGAGTATTTAGGCTGTCCTTCATTGTTTGTACTCTTTTTCTTTCTTGCTTTCTTATGCTGCTCATGTTACTTCTTGTTCTGTTTGAGTGCTGAGTTACTGATTAGTCTTATAAATTTATTTCATGCTTGGGAGGAAAGATATTAGAAGGGAAGGGAAGAAGTCAATAAGAGAATGAGAGTAGGCAGGTAGAATTCAAGGAAGGGGGAAAAAGAAAATTGAAAAGAAATGAAAAGACAAAAGAAAAAAACAGAAAATAAAGAATGAAAGAAAAATTTAAAAAATAATAATGATAATAAAAAAATGAAAATTACAATTTAATAATAATAATAATAATTAATAATAAAATAAAGAAATTTAAAAACTTAAAAACATTATAAAAGTTAAAGAAAAACAACAACAACAAGAATGAAAATGAAAGAAAAAGAAAAAAAAAAACAAAAAAACCCCAAATTTAAAAAATAAATAAATAATGATAATAATAAATGCAGTCATAGAGTTTGATTAACTTCTCTTCCAATAGGTGGTGCTGTGCCCACTGGGCCGAGGTTCTCCTCTCAGTAGGTGGGAACCAATCACTATGCAGCTGCTCTTCCTTCCAGACTGGGCGGGTGTCCAATCCTGACACCCTAGGGCCTTCTCTTGTGTTTCCTCAAGCCATGCCCTGCTCACCTGCGACGCTCACCACAATACTGGCAACACGCCAGGTCTGCTGCTCCTGGGAGACCTGTTTTTATGAATACCTGGGCACACTCTCCCGGTTTGCTTCCCTCAGACCCTAAGTTTGTAGAGCTTGGGGCTGAGATCCCCAAGCGAATTTGTTTGCCCTCCGGGAGCCACGCCCCAGTAGCTGGTGCAAGAGACCTCAGTTGTCAGCACTGGTGGGAGCGGTAGCCTGGAGTTCTGTGCCACAAGTCCCGCGCCACTCCTGATTTTCTCGGTCTGGCTATCGCGCTCATGGTAGAGCTGAGAGGGACCCTTACGGGAGAGCTGGGAGGGGCCCTTAAGGATTCCCTGCTGTGTGGAGAGAGATGGCTAGGGAATTACAAACCTGTCGCGCTGGTTTCAATGAAGTTATCTCCTCCATCCTTGACGTCAGTTCTATGCCATGGTGGTATCCCATGCAAATGGTGATCATTCGTTCCCTTTGCCGGGTGACCGATGCAACTGGTGGGTCCTGACTGTCTCTCCCATGCCCCGTTTCAATCCTTTGGCCACTGCCTATGAAGGCTAGGTTGGCTTCTACCTCTGTAAGTTCAGAAGGGCAGACCAGTTATTTCAGCTGGATCGTTAGTGTTGAGTCACGAAACGCAGGCAAACCAGAGGTTGAATGCAACCGATCCGGGCTCGGTGTGTGTTGTGCGTGGCCCAGACTGTTCACCCCAGATTCATGTCAGTGCACCATTGCCTAGTGATCCTGAGCAAACAGTATTTAGACAGTTTATGACTCCCTATTCCAGCGCAGCTGAAGAGGTCAGAGACTTGATCTCTGCATACCCGCCGCCATTTTGGATATCTCTCAATGTGTTTTAAAGTTAACAAATATGTGAATTCCTATCTCCCTTTCTCTGTAGCCTATTCAGCAGATGTGTTTTGATATGCACATATAGAATCCTAACTTGTATCACATGTACATTCTTGTGAGGTGGCTGACTTGGCAGACACAAATTGTGAGAAGAGATCACTATCATAAACACTGCTGGAACTAAAAATTCAACCAATGGGTGAGCTTCCTAGTTGAACAACATTATACATAAATCCATGTTCAGTAAATTGAATATTTTTGGATCTGTGGATGATATATATATCTCGATCAATTACGATTGGCATATCTATTGTTACTTTTGAATGTCTGTGTGTGTGTTTTGTTATATATATATATATATATATATATATATATATATATATATATATATATATACAATCTCGAGATTTTTAAAATATGAAATATATGTGTCTTATATACACTCCCTAAATTCATTCATGTTCACGTATGTGGATTTATAATCAACTTTTCACAATATTATTCTCAGAAATATTCATCCACCTGAAATACATATTTGTTTTCTAGTACTGAAAACTAACTTCAGTGAATGGTACATACATATCCTAATATTTCTAGAGTTACTGTCCCAGTTTAACATGAAGGCAAGTAGATTCCTATGGTACATGATTTGT
Organism: Callospermophilus lateralis; assembly: GCF_048772815.1. Taxonomy (NCBI): domain Eukaryota; kingdom Metazoa; phylum Chordata; class Mammalia; order Rodentia; family Sciuridae; genus Callospermophilus; species Callospermophilus lateralis. The sequence continues at coordinate 126,381 of NW_027512880.1, read as the reverse complement.
ATTTTTACGTTCATTTTTATTCAAAACTGGTACATTACTATTTCTTAAGTTTATGCACATCATAGGATATATATTTTATCCACAAGTTCGCAAATTTATACGAATTTGTTTCACTTTCAATCACTTCCTGCTTCAGGACACATGTATTCTTCCATCTTTCTTGACTGGTCTCTTCCTGAGACCTCTTTCAAAACACATTATTTTCGATTTCCATAATCACTTTTGAAGCAAAACTCACATCCCCTTCATGATAAATTATAACTCTGATATTTCCAATGGATGTATAACTGGTTGGAATGAATGATTGTATACCAATATCAGATTTCTTATATATTTTCAGATATCAATTCAATCCATTATTTAGAGTAAAACCAGTTATATTATTTATTCACAGTATGGTCTATGCATGCTTTTTCTTTATATTCATAGACACAGTGTACACCTCTTTGTACCCCCAATACTAATTTCTATGTCTTCAAAATATTGCTCCCAGAAATGGTGGAAGAAATACGCATGTCACCTGATCTACATATACATTTTATCACAGAAATATTCTGGACACAAAATGCAAAGATCACACTTATGATTGTACCAAAGCGTAAATGGAAAGTAAATATGGATTACTAAAATCATCCATGTCCAAGTTGCCTAATGCTCTCAAATGTCAATCCTATTGGTGACTACATATTTGTTTTCTCTTAAGATTATATATTCAAACTCAACCCGATTGAAAATGTTTAATCCTATCCCTCACTTTATACATTGCCTGATTTCATAATGTCTCTATTGCCATCTGCTTTCTTACATATTTTCCACAGTTCACCACTGTGACTGAAACTTCACATGTGCTGACATTTGCTTTCACACTCTAATTGATAACTTATTGCTGAAGAACTTTTTTTCCAAATCCTATACTCACTCTTCTTCCTAAACCTACTGACTATCTTCCTAATCCTAGTGACTATCCCTTTTTGACTGGATATTCTCTTCTACATTCAATCATCCAACGTACAAGGTCTTATGCCATTGTATATCGATTTATCTGAGACATCTGTGAGAACGTAATTCAATGGTAAGTATCCCAATCAAGGGCCCAATGATTTTTTGAGCTTCAAATCTTACTTAGATTTATTTTTTCATACATGTATTACACCTCTATATTCTTATAAATATCGCATGTTCCCAATACCATTAATCATCTAGCAGAATGATTTCTAAGCCAAATGGAAAATGTTATTCACCCTAACCATACACTGTTCCCTCAATCTCATTTTACAGAAGAGCAGTGACAGTGTTGGTCTTACAATACAGAAATGTAGTGGATCTTCCATCTGCTGAGAACCTCAAAGCTCCATGCAGAAATGATCCCTGGAGAAGATGTAGGCAGCTATGAAAGACCTGAGAGAGCAAAAATCATCTTCCATGGCAAACAACCTGGTCAGGATGAAGGGTTGCATCAGAATCAGCCAATCTCTCCTTAATGTAGAGAAGATGGAAAAAACCATGCCTGTGTGGAGAGCTGTTACCATTTGCCTACAGGTGATATACCATTCTACCATGTGAAAGTGTGACAGGAAGTAGGGGCAGCCTCCATCTCATGGTACCGTTGGAAGCAATTGTTATGATAAAGTGGTTGCTAAGGCAGTGATCTCATTCAGTTCCTGAAGAAAGTGATCTCATCTCACTTCCTTGGTGATGGAACTCTCTGAACTTGGGATACAGAAAGCCAGGCACCCAGAGCCAGTCCCAGTCCTAGTCCCAGTGGTCTCACTTTTTTGGATTAACCAAGGACAGAGTCAGTCTTCCTTGGTACCTACTGATGTGAGGATGGCCAAATGCCAGGAAAGCTCGGAAGAGGGGCTCTTCCTGAGAAAGCAGGTAGTGGCTCAATCCTGGCTCCTGACAACTTCACAGAGTTGGCCAAGAAGACCAGATCTGACACAGGACAGGCCATTTTGGGGGATCATAGTATGACCCATCAGTCAGAGCACACACTGGACAGTCACAGACCTATTTGAGGGAAGGAGGTGCCATTGTGGGTGTGGGTGTGGGTTTGTGGTTTTGTCTCATGTTCTGAGAATAGGTAGGAAAGGCGGTTTGTTTGATTTGGAGTGAACAGTTTCTAGTAAGTCGTTTGACAGCGCAAGTGTTTCTATGTCTGTGTATCCCACTGTGTTTGTACTTGTACACATTAGAAAAGAGAATGCATTAATTGATGTGTCCTGTCTCGTAGAAAGCTTCCCAGCATTCATCCAGCCCAATTTATGAATTGACTATGGCTTGCCTTATTGATGGGCAATACCTGCTACCTTCCTAAGTTGCTGTTTTCTTCCTGAATTATGGCCACTTTCCAGAATAGGCTCATGGTTTTGTGTCCAAGATATGTACTACCTCCAAGCTCGGTGACATGGCCATGTACTGGATAGCTGAAGTGAATGGCGAGCATCTCAGAAAACTCAGATATCAGTGTGACCAGTAAAGTCTCAGTGGAGAATCCCTGCTTTGGGCCATTTGCTTACCTATTGTTCTGTTGCCCTGAGAGTCAGGAAGGTTTTTGTCTCAGGCCACAGCTTTTTGAATCCTGAAGAAAAGATTTTTCAAATGGAAATTAATAGGATTCACCTTTGGCTCTTTTCTTAATTGATTTGGAAAGAGGTGTGTCTGAATCAGCCTCTTGGCCCAGTGTGATTCTTTGACTTAGATACTCAGCACCTGATGGATCTAAAGAAAGATCCCATGTGTGCATCCAAATCCAAAATGGCAAAAAAGAGCAGTCATTGTGGATGAAGTCTTTTGCCTTCCTCTTTAAGGTTTCTGAATTCCATCAAGTGAGAATAGGGATCATTTGGGTCAAATGATTTCTTCAAATTAATTCAGAAGCTTTCCAATAGGTGCTTGGGTTTTCTCATCTCTCCAATTTACATAAAGAATGTGTACCCGACACTCGGTAGGCCTCAAATTGGTGAAGCAGAGCAATATTAAGGTCAGGCCTATTTGATCACTCCTGGTACACAGGAAGGATGTACAGGCCACCGGGAATTTAGGCAAATGAGGGCAACGGAGCTTATTTTGGACACTGTCTTGGGCTATGCTAATGCTCTCAAATGTCAATCCTATTGTTGACTTCATCTTTGTTTCTTCCTAAGCTCATACATTCAACCTCAACCCTGTAGAAAATATCTAATCCCATAACTCACTTTATTCTTTTCCTGATTTCCTAATGTCTCTATTGATATCTGCTTTTCTACATATTTTCCCCTGTTCATCATTGTGACTGACTCTTCACTTGTGTTGATATTTACATTGACTCTCTAACCAAAACCCTATTGGCAAAGAACTTTTGTTCCAAATCCTATACTCACTTTTCTTCCTAAACCTACCAACTATCTTCCTAATCCTACTGACTATAACTTTTTGAATAGATGTTCTCTTCTACATTCAATCATCCAAGTAAAGTTTGGGCGAGTGCCGGAGAAAGAGACCACCAAGAGACTATCTCATGCAACAGCAAAGGTTTTATTGGGGGTCCAGCATGCTGGGGCTCAGAGCTCACTTGAATAGAGCAGAGAGACCTGACAACAGCTTAAGCAGAGCTTATATACTTTCCTTGCAGAGGGCAGGGATGGAAGTTCATTGATGGGTCAGGGAGAGTGGATGGTTTGTATTCAACTGGGTGAGGGAGTACATTCTGCAGTTTGGTAATTGGGGACAGCATATTCTGGGAACAAGATTAGCAAACAGTTCTCAAGATTTCAACAGTGTTTTGTTACGCATACAGAAAAACAGGAAGTGACAAGTACATATTTTATTAACCTTTCATTCCCCACTTCTTCTTCTGGCTACTTTTAATCATAAAAGTGATCATTGTGGGGTGTCACATTCTATGTCTGCTAGTGGGGTATTACCATAAGTTTAATTTGTCCAATTTGAGCTTGGAGAAAAGAAATTACACGGTTGAGAAAACAGGGTTTTATAGTTAGCAATAATATGAGGATTATTATTGGACTGGCTAGGGTTGATAAAAACGTAGTTAACCAGGGGGACTGTGTAAAAAAAGACTCAAACTACCATTCTTGGGCCTCTCTCTCTCTCGTTGTCGCTCTTCAAGGCATCTTTTTAATTTATTCATAGATTTTTTTTTACAACTCCAGTATTGTAGACATAAAAACAACATTCTTCCCTCAATGAAGCACAAAGGCCCCCTTCTCTCATGAAAAGGAGGTCCAACCCTCGACTGTTCTGTAAAACAACTTCAGAGAGAGAGGTTAAAGATTCGTTCAAAGCTGTGATGGAGGTTTCTAATATCTTTAATTTTTGATCTATTGCTGCTTTGGGTCATTTGTTGTGTCCCATGGGCCAGAGCAATGGTTCCCGTGCCCTACCCTGCAGTAACTACTATTCGTAATAGAATGGCTAAGGTGAGGGACATATGTTTTCAGTGGAACCGTGTTCTATGCCCCCCTCTTTGATCTTCAAATGAACCTGCATCATGATAGAGCACTCTGGGAAACATCTGCACCATTACACAATTAATCACATCTGTTGACCATTTCATGAAAACATAAACAGTGTTTAAGTATATAGAATTATACTGTTGTAGGGACGGACAAGGCAAGGCACCTAAGATAGCACCAAAGACAGGAAAACAGTCTTTTTTGGTTGCAACCAGATTCAGGGGGCATTGCTTCTGTTGTAATCAATTAATCCCCTGAAACCCAAGTTTAGGTAGTTTCAGAATTTTGTACACAACACGTAAGGAAAGGGGCTCAGAAGTTCACAGTCTGCAGAAGTTCACAAAAAGCAGTTTTCGTTTCTGTTTTTTCCTCAGTTTGGGGCAAGTTAACTTTTCAAGGACAACTATGTGGGGGAGAGCTTTTTCTTCCCTTTCTTTTTTTTCAAACTGCCAGCTGTTTCCATGCAGCCCAGTTTGTAACTTCTTTATCTTAGAAATGTAGCCATCTCTGTGAAGCCCCAGCTCAAGGCCAGAGGCCTTTTTTTCACATATTTTGTGAAAAACTATTAAGGGTGTGTCTAGATTAGGAGTGCTGGTTTTTTTTAGCCAGTTTCCAAGGAGACCAGGGCAACACGAAAATAGGAAGTTTATCTACAGTGATCTCTTTTATAGGGACTCTTTTGCTGAAAGTCGTAAATCAGCCATGGTGAAGACTTCTGGAGAAGGTTAATTAAGACTTTTCTGTGGACCTGGTACAGAGGGGGACGACTTGGAAGGCAGGGATGAGAGCAACTTCCGTGGATCTGAGAATGAGGAAGGAGAGATGTAAAAGAATATTGGGAGAGGGCTTTGGGATCTTAATAGCAAGAAAAATTTGAGCAGTAGAACAAATAGAACAGAGGGGGAAACGGGAGTGAGTATCCCAAAAAGCCTGTGAGGGACTTTAAATTTTTAGTAACCTGTTTTCAGTGATGACAAAGCAACATTAAAGGCCATTTTCATTACATTTTGGATAAGGGTCTGAGGGTTCTCCTCAGTGGGTTTGAGTTTTGCATTAGCTGGTAAGAGGACCTGGAGGGACCCAGTGCGGGCACTGACAGGAGAAGAGAGTAGTGAGTGAGTGGAGTGGTACCTCAGTACCTGCTACCTCAGCAAGGGGGCAATGGTCTGAGAACTGGCGGAGATTTGGGTTTTTGATCTAGATATTGGAGGGCAGAAATCAAGTTGCTGAGGTGGGAGTGACAGCAGAGAGTCTGAAGCAGAAGGCTGAGGGTAAGCATCTATTGGAGAAGCATAGTTCAGGATGTGAGCAAAGGAGGGAGAAGGCCTCCACATAGGGGAATCTCCTTTTACCCTTTTGAGCACTTTCAGAAGTTTAAAAGGTCACGCAGAATTTGAGGATATAGAGACCACTCTGGGGGCCATCGGTTTTGGTTATCTAATTGGTAATATGGCCAATGCTGTTTACAGAATTTGATGAGGAGTTTGGGTTCCATCTGGCAGTCCCTGTATGCTCACAGCCCCATGACTTACAGAAGAAGTCTGCTCTCCCCCCCGCACAGCCGTGACTGTTTGTGGCTTTGATACTCTGCCGGGCAAACATAGTAATCTAGGCTAGCCAACCTGCATCTGGCTCACGTGTCCCTACATCCATAATGTTTGTTTCCATTTTCTATGGTACCGAAGGGATTTAATGGAATTTTAGTGGGATCCTCTTCATCAGGGATATCTCAATAGGAAAGACCTATAGCCAGCTGACAAATGTCTGGGTGGAGAGATGGCCACCAGGTCCATAAGTGGGCTGTATGTGAGAAAGACCATACTTCTTTTCCAGTAGGATTTGTGATCAGCCATCGCTGCTTAAGGGGCTGATGAGGGTTAAGACTACTGGTCGTCAAGGGGAGAATAAATGTCTTCCAGGATCTTCTTGACAACCATTTGCTCTGTTTCTTTTTTTTTTTCTTTTTTTTGTGGGGAAGGCTTCAATACGTCCTGAAAATGTATCTTCAAAGACTAGAAGATATTTAAGTCCATACCTTGCTGGCTTAATTTCAGTAAAGTCCACTTCCCAGAATTTTCCTGGTATGGTTCCTCGTAGGTGCTTTCCTGCAGGAAGCTTGGAAGGGTAAGTATTAACCAATTGATGGACCTGACAGGCTTTTGTTACACATTCAGTTATTTTCTTTCACTGTGAGTCGGTTAGTGGAAAACTCTGTTCTTGATCTTTCAGGAATGAATGCAGTTTCTTTGAACAAAGATGAGTGAGTTGATGAACATTTGCTACTGACATAGTTAGAGCCATGATTATAGGAGTATTTACTGAAGGATTTAGAAATTCCACTTGGGGGCCTTCAGGGTTAAAAGTTATTTTGGCCCAGAGCTTGGTGAGCAGATCTCTGCCCATCAATGGGGCCGGGCATTCTGGGATTACTAGGAAGGAGTGATGGATTTATCCTTTCCCCTGGTCCATGGTCCCCTTAGTTGTCAAAGTCTGATATTTACTGCATTTAGACCCTGGAATTAGAGACCTTTTATTTGATAGAGGGCCCAATGGGGCCTTAAGGGCTGAGTATATTGCCCCTGTATCTACTTCAAAGTTTACTGGGGTCCCCTCCACTTCAAAAGTTACCCTGAGGTCGGGGAGAGGATCTGAGCCCCGACTTTCTTAGTCATCCTCCAGAGTCAGAATGTCTGGCTGGCGTGGCTGTCTCTTTCTAGGGCACTCTTTGGCCCAGTGTTCTTTTTCTTTAGAGTAGGCACATTGATCTGAGGCCAGGGGTGGCCTCTAGTGTGGGCCCAGGTATCCCTTTCTGTCTCTCTGTTTCTTGATTTCTGGCCTGTTTGTTGTTGTGACCAGGACCTTAGTCAATGCCTTAGTCTATCTTTTGCTTCTCTCATCCTCCCTTTGCTCCCTTCTCTTCCTCAGTTTCACTCTTATAGTATACCTTGTTGGCTTCTCTAACTAAATCCCTCAAAATCATATCTTGTAATCCATCTAAGCATTGTAACTTTCTTTTAATATCTAGGGCAGCTTGCCCAATAAAGGCCATTGTGACAGATGCCTTTTGATCCTCTGCCTGAGGATCGAAAGTAGTATATCTCCTATATGCCTCCATAGTTCTCTCTAGGAACATAGAGGTAGATTCACCAGGCCCTTGAATAATCTCTCTTACCTTGGCCAAATTAGTTGGTCGCCTAGCGGCCACTAAGATACCCACTATTAGAGCCCGGTGATAAGTGGACAGATGCTCCCTACCTTCAAATGTGTTGGGGTCCCACTTGGGTCGTTTCAAGAGAAAGCCGGCTTTGATTATGTTGGGAAGTTGTGTTGGTCACCCATCTAGTCCGAGGATATTGTTTTCTAGCATCCAGGAGGATTCTCTTTTGTTCCTCTGTCATGAAGAGAGTCCCTATGAGTTGTTGGCAGTCATCCCAAGTAGGCTGGTGTGAAAACATCAATGACTCAACCAGACCTGAGAGCCAGGTTGGGTCCTCGGTAAAAGGAGGATTGTTATTTTTCCATTTATATAGGTCTGAAGAGGAGAAGGCCAATACTGGTAGGCTTGCATTTTTCCTCCATGGCCGTTGTCAATCATTGGCCCATAGGAATGGAGGGGGAGCAACACGGGAGTTTCAGGGTTTTAAATCATTTGACGCTGTCGAGTTCCTTTAGCCAGGCCAGCTTCCTCCAGGGGAGGAGGGGCTGTGTGTGCTGCAGGGGAGTTATCTGGAGTGCGCTGGGCTGGCTTATCTTTCTCCAATGGCGGAGAGGCTGAGTCAGCAGCAGGGGAATCACTTAGAGGGTGTTGGGGGTTGTGGGATGAGGGTAGAAGATAAGGAGGGGGATGAGAGTCCAGTAGAGTCAAATCTTGTGACTCAGGGAGAACAGAGGTTGGAGGAGGAGGATGAGCAGAGGGTTTGAGAGATCGTGGGGAAAAGAGTAGGAGCGGGGACATGGCAAGGAAAGGCTTCACCCATGGAGGAGGAGATTTGCAGAGGTCCTGCCAAGTTAAGATATATGGCTGTTGATCGGGATGGCTATGTGGCCCTGGCTGTAAGACAATATCTCTGACTTATTAAATTAGTGCGAAGTAGAAAGATCCTTCTAGGGGCCATCCGAATGCAAAGGTGGGCCATTCTGAGGCACAGAGAGTCTGCCAGGTCCAGCGTTTTACTGAAAAAGAAAGATTCTGAGCCCTTAAGCGGACTTTGGTCCAGTGATCAAGGTCAGAGACAGAGGCATTGAAGTGACCTGTCCCATAATGAAAGATACACAAACAGTAAAAGCAACTCTCACGACACAGACAAGACAAGATAATAAAGACAGGCAATGAACGTCCAACACTGAGACCAAGACTGAGCAGCCAGCAAAACCCGATGGGCTGGCAATACCGAATCTGAAACAAAACATCACTGAGTTGAGGAGACTATTGTTCCTTGATTCCCGAGTCCTCTGTGGCGTCCCCCAGAGCCTGTGGCTCTGTGACACATCTGCCAGCCACCGTCAAAGAGAGCTCATGCAACTTCATCAACAGCCATTTTGCCAAGCCCTAACCTGAAACCTGAAACCAGAAAGAGGCGCCTTACTTTCCCTGAGAGTAGCCCATTGAGGTCTCTCTTCCGCCCCTGCCGGATCTCGAAGGAACCTCCATATATAAAGGTCGGGAGAGCGTTGGGGGAAGAGACCACCAAGAGACTCTCTCATGCAAAAGCAAAGGGTTTATTGGGGGTCCAGCATGCTGGGGCTCAGAGCTAATTTGAATAGAGCAGAGCTCATATACTTTCCTTGAAGTGGGCAGGGAGGGAAGTTTATTGATGAGTCTGGGCGAGTGAGCAGTTTGCGTGCAACTGGGTGAGTGAGTACATTCTGCAGTTTGGCAGTTGGGGACAGCACATTCTGGGAAAAAGATTAGAAAACAGTTCTCAAGATTTCAACAGTGTTTTATTAAGCATACAGAAAAACAGGAAGTGACAAGTACCTATTTTATTAACATTTCACAACCAACTATACTTTGCCAGATTTCCTAAAGTCTCTATTGATATCTGCATTCCTACATATTTTCCCCAGTTCTGCATTGTGACTGATTCTTCACATGTTCTGACATTTACATTCACTGTATACCCGAAACCCTATAGCTAAAGAACTTTTGGTCCAAATCCTATACTCACTCTCCTATATAAACCTACCGACTATCTTCCTAATACTACCGATTACTCCTTTTTGACTGGAAGTTCTCTTTTACAATCAATCATCCAAGTTACAAGGTCCTATGCAATTATATATCAATTTATCTGAGACATCTTTGCAGAACATAATTCAAAGCAAAGTATCCCATCTGTGCAGAAAATAAATCAAAGCTTAATACCGAAATCAAGGGCTCAATGCTTTTCTGGACTTCAAATCTTACCTAGATTTCTGTTTTCATACTCATATATTTCACCTATATATTCTTGTAAATATTGCAGGTTTCCAATACCATTATTCATCCAGCAGAATGATTTCTATTCAAAATCGAACCTGTTATTAACCCTAACCATACACTGTTCCCTCAATCTAACATAAGAGAAGAGCAAGGACAGAGTTGGTCTTAAAATACAGGAATGAAGGAAATCTTCCAACTGCTGAGAAACTAAAAGGTCCATGCACAAATGATCTCTAGAGAAGATGTAGGTAGCTATGAAGGAACTGAGAGAGCAAAAGTCATCTTCCTTTGCAAACAACATGGTCAGCATGAAGTGATGTGTCTGAATCAGCCTCTCTCTTCTTTATGTAGAGAAGAAGGACCAAACCAGGCCTGTGTGGAGAGCTGTTCCCAGTTACCAATGGTTGATATACCATCCTAACTTGTGAAAGTGTCACATAAAGTAGGGGAAGCCTCCATTTCATGGGACCTTTGGAAGTAAATGTTAAGACAATGTGGTTGCCAAGGCAGTGACCTCATTCAGTTCCTGAAGGAAGTGACCTCACCTCACATCCTTGGTGATGGAACTCTCTGAACTTGGGATCTAGGAAGCCAGGCACACAAATCTAGTCCCAGTCCCAGTCCCAGTGGTCTCACTTCTTTTGATTTACCAAGGACAGAGTCAGTCTTTCTTACTACCTACTGATGTGAGGATAGCCAAATGACAGGAAAGATCTTAAGAGTGGCCTTTCCTGAGAAAGCAGTAAGTGGCTCACCGCTGTCTCCTGACAACTTCACAGAGTTGGCCAAGGAAACCAGATCTGAGACAAGACAGGCCATTTGATGGGAACATAGTATGGCCCAGCAGTCAGAGGACACACACGATAGTCAGAGACCTACTTTGAGGAAAGATGTGCCTTTGTGGGTGTGGGTGTGTGTTTGTGATTTTGTCTAATGTTCTGAGAATAGGTAGGAAAGGCGGTTTGTTTGGTTTGGAGTGGACGGTTTCTAATAAGGGTTTTGACAAGGCGAAGGTTTCTATGTCTGTGTATCCCACTGTGTCCATGGTTGTAGACATTAGAAAAAAAGAATGCAGCAATTGATGTGTCCAGTCTAGTAGAAAGCTTACCAGCATTCTTCCTGCCCAATTTATGAATGGAATGCGGCTTGCCTTTTGGATGGGTAACACCTGCTATCTTCCTAAGTTCCTGATTTCTTCCTGAATTCAGGCCACTCTCCAGAATTGGCTCATGGTTTTGTGTCCAAGATATGTACCACCTCCAAGCTCTGTGACATGGCCATGTACAGGATAGCTGAAGGGAATGGCGAGCATCTCAGAAAACTCAGATATCAGTGTGACCAGGAAAGTCTCAGTGGAGAAACCCTGCTTTTGGCCTATTGCTAACCTATTGTTCTGTTGCCCTGAATGTCAGGAAGATCTTTGCCTCATGCCACCCCTTTGTGAAGACTGAAGAAAAAGTTTTCAAATGGAAATGAATGGGCATCTCCTGTGGCTCTTTGCTTAATTGCTTTGGAAAGGGATGTGTCTGAATCAGCCTCTTGGCCCTATGTGAGGTTGTGGCTCAGATTCTCAGCACCTGATGGATGTAAAGAGAGATCCCATGTGTGCATCCAAAACCAAATTGGTCAAAAGAGCAGTCATTGTGGATGAAGTCTCTCGCCTTTATCTTTAAAGTTCTTGAACTCGATCAAGTGAGAATAGGGATCCTTTGGGTCAAATGAGTTCTTCAAAGACCTGCAGAGGTGCTTGTGTTTTCTCATGACGGCAAATCACATAAAACTATATACCTGATACTCAGTTTTCCACAAATTGGAGAAGCATAGAAGTATTAACGTCTAGCATATTTGATCAATCCTGGTTCACATGAAGGGTGTCCAGACCACCCTGATGTTACACCAATGAGGGCAAGGGAGTTATTTTGGCCAATCTCCTGGACTCCGTCACTCATGGAAACTTACAGCCAGAGGTTATGATTAGTGTCTATATGGAAGAAGATGAGGGCCATATGGGAGTGTTTTGGTTTTAATTTTGGTCATTTGTGTCCGGTTGGAAGACATGACTGAGAAAACCTGGGCTTGAACTCTGGTGTGATTCCCCTTATAGACTGAGTTCTGGAACTGACTTCAGAGAAGTATTGCCATGAATTTTGTTGGGATTTTAGGAGGCCACCTATGAGAATCACCCTTGGAAACAGAGATCTAGGCCCAGGGTGGCTTTCCAAAGAGCCCGGGAAATCTCAGCCAGGATATCACATGATTTTATTCTGAAAGACTTGGCATCCATAGTTGAGAGTCACAACACCCATGGACGTCACATTGTAGACCTCAATGGGCCTGGCTTCATGTGACCTTTTGGCCACTCTTTGGGAAGCCTTGCCTGTGAGAGTTCTCCAGAGCATTCATTGAAATGAGCTTCCTCACCATTTAATGGTTCCTGAATGAATTGAAACCCACAGTGCCTCCAACGTCATCTTTGAAAAATGCCTTGATAAATACCATGAAATTTTTGAAATTTCCATGACCAGGTGGCACTGGAGAACCTTTGGATGTTGCTGATCATGAGTGTACCAGACAGTGCCTTGATTGACTCGGCTTCATGAAAATGGTGTAGAACAGAGATGCCAGTAAGTTGGAACCTGCTGAGTAATGTGCCTAGAGCAGTGGTGGGAAGGTGTGTGATAAAAAATTTGTTTTTGGGCCATGTGGATCTGCCATTGGCTTCCAAATGGCTTGTGACTGACATGGTGCAGCCAGCAGACCCTTACATGAAAAGGCATCTTGTTATATGGAGATGTTTCCGGGCAATGTTCAGAATCAGGTTGCTATGGACATGGGGCCAAGCTATGTGCGTTAGAAGCCTGGTTGGTGCATTCTCCTGCAGACGCTGACTCACCACACATGACAGATTTGCCTCCAGAACTGTGTCCCAGTTGAACTCCTTTAATTTCATGAAGCAATTGCCAAAGTCCCAGTGCAGCAGCAAGAAACACCACGAAAATACAAGATGACCAAATTGCTTCACAGTCCACATGAAAAGACACTTATCCCCCAATGGTCACCGTTTACTTACAAAGAGAGAATTCAGCACTGCTGCCTCATGTTTCTTTGGAAAATAAGAAACCATTTCCTCCAGGTCACATAGATGCAGACACAGATTTGATGGTCTCACTAGAAAGCAGCTAAAGCTCCTGACAACAACATATATTTCAAGTGCCCAACCTCAGAGGCAGTTTCTCAAGAAGTATTTAGGCCAGCAGAGCTCCATGTTTATGGAGTTTTTACCCTGTCCCATACTTTTGGAAACTCCTCTACCACTGCCAAGGTTGTAAACCCCTGAGCATATTCCATTCCATATATATATTCACAGATTTTCTAACTCTTCTCCTCTAATTGTGTCTTAGTTTGGGCGAAGGTAATGTCAAGGAATTGTTCTGGATGAGAGTGGGAAGATTTTGTTTAGCACATATTTGTATACACATTGGATTCCTTTTTCTATTTTACATTTGAAATACTGAATCCCTGACACTAACACATACCCTATTAGATTCTGAGTACTAATCATAATATGATGGAGAAAAATAACCGAAACAGAATAGAAATACAAGCAGTTCAGAGGAGGCATGTTGTATTTTTGGACTTGCGTTTTGCATTATATAGGGTAGGAGTTATAAATCTAGTCCATTTTTAATTGAAATAGTTCTCCATGTTCTTTTAATATTAACAAATATGTGAATTCCTGTCTCCCTTTCTCTGTAGTCTATTCAGCACATGTATTTTTATATGCACATATAGAATCCTACCTGGTATCACACGCAAATTTTCATGAGTTACATGACTTGGCAGATACAAACTGTGAGAAGAGATCACTCCTCCTAAACGATGTAGGAACTGAAAATTCAACCTATGGGGGAGCTTCCTAGTTAAAAAAAGTTATACATAAATCCATATCGACTAAAATGAATATTTTTGGATCTGTGGATGATAGATATTTCACTGTGTAATTAGATTGGCATATATATATATATATATATATATATATATATATATATATATATATATATATATATATATATATACTCTCCAGATATTTCATAATATTTAACATATGTGTCTTATTATACACTCCCTGAATTTATTCTTGTTCATATATGTGGATTTATAATCAAATTTTCACAAGATTATTCTCAGAAATATTCATTCACCTGAAATACATATTTGTTTCCTAGTATTGAAAACTAACTTCAGTGAATAGTGCATATAAATGCTAATATTTCTACAGTAACTAACCCAGTTTAATATCAATGCAAGTAGATTCCTATGGGACATGACATTTATTTTGAAGTTCATTTTTATTCAACACTGGTACATTTCTATTTCTTGAGTTTATGCACATTATAGCATATATATTTCATCCACACGTTCACAAATTTATAGGCATTTATTTCACTTTCAATCACTTTCTGCTTCAGAAACATGTATTCCTCCATGTGTCTGACTGGTCTTTTCATGAGACTTCTTTCCAAACACATTATTTTCGATTTCCATAATCACTTTTGAAGCAAAACTCACACACTCTTCATGATAAACCATAACACTAAGATTACAATTAGACGTATAACTAGTTGTTATGAATGATTCTATATCAATATATGATTTCTTATATATTTTCAGATATCAATTCAATCCATTATTTAAAGTGGAACCAGTTATATTATTTATTAACTATATGATCTATTCATGCATTATCTCTATATTTATAGACACAGGGTACACCTCGTTGTACCCCCAATACTAATTTATACATATTTTAAATATTGCTGCCAGAAATGGTCAAAGAAATACTCATGTCATCTGATCTACATATACATTTTATCACAGTAATATTCTGGACCAAAAAAGCAAAGGTCACTCTTAAGATTGTACCAAAGCCTAAATGAAAAGTGAGCATGGATTACTAAAACCTTCCATGTCCAGGTTTCCTAATACTCTGAAATGTCAATCGTATTGGTGACTACATATTTGTTTCTTCCTAAGATTATATATTCAACCTCAAGCCTGTTGAAAATGTCTAATCCTATCACTCACTTTATACTTTGCCTGATTTAGTAATGTCTCTATTTATGTCTGTATTCCTACATATTTTCCCCTGTTCATCATTGTGACTGACTCTTCACATATGCTGACTTTTACATTCACTGTCTACCCGAAACCCTATTGCTTAAGATCTTTTGCTCTAAATCCTATACTCACTCTTCTTTCTAAACCTACCGACTATCTTCCTAATCCTACCGACTATCTCTTTTTGAGTGGATGTTCTCTTTGACATTCAATCATCCAAGGTACAAGCTCCTATGCCATTGTATATAGATTTATCTGAGACATTTTTGCAGAACATCATTCAAAGCTATGTGTACCAATTAAGGGCCCAATGCCCTTCTGGGCTACATATCTTCCCTAGATTTCTATTTTTATACTTATATTTCACCTATATATTCTTGTAAATATCATAGTTTCCCAATACCATTATTTGTCATGCAGAAATATTCCTAACCCAAATTGAACATGTTATTAACCCAAACCATACACTGTTCTCTCAATCAAACTTTACAGAAGAGCAGGGACAGGGTTAGTTTTACAATACAGGAATGTAGGGCATCTTCCACCTGTTGAGAACATCAAAGGTCCATGCAGAAATGATCTTTTGAGAAGATGTAGGCAGCTATGAAAGACTGAGAGAGAAAAGTCATCTTCTATGGCAAACAACCTCGTCAGCATGAAGGGATGTGTATGAATCAGCCTCTCTCTTCTTAATGTAGAGAAGATGGACCAAACCAGTCCTAGGTGGAGAGCGGTTCCCGAGTGCCCATGGTTTATATACCATTCTAACTTATGAAAATGTCACATGAAGTAGGGGCAGCCCCCATCTCATGGGACCCTTGAAAGCAACTGTTTGTACAAAGTGTTTGTCAAGGCAGTGACCTCATTCAGTTCCTGAAGAAGTGATCTACCTCACTTTCTTGGTGATGGAACTCTCTGAACTTCGGATCCAGGAAGCCAGGCACCTGGAGCCAGTCCAGTCCAATACCCATTGGCTCATTTTTTTGGATTTACCAAGGAGAGTGTCAGTCTTTCTTGGTACCTACAGATGTGAGGATGGCCAAATACCAGGAGAGCTCTGAATAGCGTCCTTTCCTGAGAAAGCAGGTGGTGGTTCACTGCTGGCTCCTGCCAACTTCACAGAGTTGGCCAAGGAGACCAGATCTGAGATAGGACAGGCCATTTTGGGGGAACATAGTTTGGCCCACCACTCAAAGGACACTCCGGATAGTCACAGAGTTACATGGGGGAAGGATGTGCCTTTGTGGGTGTGATTCAGGTTTTGTCTCATGATCTGAGAATAGGTAGGAAAGGTGGTTTGTTTGATTTGGAGTGGACTTCTTCTAGTAAGTAGTTTGACAAGGCGAGTGTTTCTATGTCTGTGTATCCACTGTGTCCGTGGTTGTAGATATTAGAAAAGAGAATGCAACAATTGATGTGTCCTGTATAGTAGAAAGATTCCCAGCATTCATCTTGCCCAACTTATGAATGAACTGAGGCTTGCCTTATCCATGGGCAACACCTGCTATCTTCCTAAGTTTCTGTTTCCTTCCGGAATTCTAGCCACTCTCCAGAATAGGCTCATGGTTTTGTGTCCAAGATATGTTCCACCACCAAGATCTGTGACATGGCCATGTACTGGATAGCTGAAGTGAATGGCGAGCATCTCAGAAAACTCAGATATCAGTGTGACCAAGAAAGTCTCAGTGGAGAAACCCTGCTTTCGGCCTTTTGCTTATCAATTGTTCTGTTGCCCTGAATGTCAGGAAGGTCTTTGCCTAAGGCCACCCCATTGTGAAGCCTGAAGAAAACAGTTTTCAAATGCAAATGAATGGGCATCACCTGTTGCTCTTTGCTTAATTGCTTTGGAAAGGAATGTGTCTGAATAAACCTCGTGGCCCTGTGTGAGGTTGTGGCTTAGATTCTCAGCACCTGATTTATGTAAAGAGATATGCCATGAGTGCACCCAAAACCACAATGGCCAAAAGAGCAGTTATTGTGAATGATGTTTCTCACATTCATTTGTAAGTTTCCTGACCCCCATCAAGTGTTAATAGGGATCCTTTGGGTCAAATTATTTATTCAAAGCCCTGCAGAGGCTAGCCCATAGGTTTTTGGGTTTTCTCATGACTCCAAATCATATAAAGAATCTATACCTGACAGTCAGTAGGCCTCAAATTGGAGATGCAGAGCAGTATTAACACCTGGCCTATTTGATAACTCCTGGTTCACAGGATGGGTGTCCAGGCCACCGTGAATTTAGGCAAATGAGGGGCAAGAGAGCTTATTTTTGAGACTGTCTTGGGCTGCACCCCTCATGGAAAACTCCAGCCAGAGTTTATGATTAGTGTCTATATGGAAGAAGATGATGGCCATGTGGGAGTGTTTTGGTTTTAATTGTGGTCATTTGTGTAGCGGTTGAAAGAGATGACTGGATCCACCTGGGCTTGAACTCTGGTGTGATTCCTCTTAGAGACTGAGTTCTGAAACTGACCTCAGAGAAGTATTGCCATGAAATGTGTTGGGATTTTAGGAGGCCACGCATGAGAATCGCCCTTGGAAACTGAGATCGAGGGCCAGGGTGGCTTTCCAGATTGCACTGGGAATCTCAGCCAGGATATCACATGATTTTATTCTAAAAGAATTGGCAGCCATAGTTGAGAGTCTAAACACACATGGAACTCACATTGTAGACCTCAATGATCCTGGCTTCATGTGACCTTTTGGCCACTCTTTGGGAAGGCTTGCCTGTGAGTGTTCTCCAGAGATTTCATTGAAATGAGCTTCCTTACCATATAATGGTTCCTGCATGAATTGAAACCCACAGTGCCTCCAACATCATCCTTCAAAAATGGCTAAATAAATACCAAAAAATTTCTGAAATTTCCATGGCCAGGTGGCACTGGAGAACCTTTGGATGTCATGTTGCTGATCATGAGTGAAATAATTCCCCACGCAAAGACACTTCAAAGGGAGAATTCCAATTTTATTGCAAAAAGCTGTGTGATTATATAGAACTATGGGGGAGATGGTAGGGCTTAGATAAATGGCAGCAACCCGTTTATTGAAAGCAAGTTCTTTCAGATATCATCTCCAGAACCCAGGAATTAGTTCTCATTGGGGCTAAGGTTCTCCACCAGTGAGATTTGAAATTGACGCTGGTGGGAGAGTTCACAAGGGCAGGAACTTTTCGCACCACTGCAGAAATGAAGAAGGTAGGAAGAAGAAGTCCTTAGGCACCATGTTGGGGTTTTTCTCTGGGGTATGGCTGCCATTTATACTTTTCCCAACATTCCTCCCTTTTTGTTTTCTTAGGAAGTGGGGCGTCGTTTTTAGATCCGGCTGCTTCCTGCTGTATGGGGGTGCTGTGAGGCCTAGAAAGGGAAGGGGAGGAATGCTCGGGGGGCAGGTCTGGGAATATCATGGCAGCAAGAAATAAAACCCAGTGGCTATAGACAGCTACTTCCGTAGGGGTGAAGTCAATGAAAGTTCCCTGAAGCCACAAGTTGTCGATGGCATGGAACCAGTCCTGGATGGAGGAGATTGTTGGTATCAGCCACTGGTCCTGTAACAGAGACTCTAGAAAATACTGGAAGCGTTGCCTGGACAAGGTGCCACAGGACCTGAAGAAGATCAGAGTGAATAAAAACAGAATGAAGATAAAAATTAAAGCAAAGGTCAATTTTTGGCAGAAGTTCCATGTTGGGGGAGTGACATAGAAGAGGCCAAGGGCCATGAGGAAGCTTAGAAGGTCATAAAGATTCAAGAATCCAGGATGGCAGATTAAGAGGTTTTCCGAGCTTGTTGTCTCCCACTGTCTGATGTCCATTGCATTCCATCGTGCCTGATAGTGAGCTTCATCACGGAGTGAACTGTTCTCTTGGAGATGTTGGGGGTTCGTCGGTCATCAGAGGCTGGTAGTGCCTAAGCAAAAGCTGGTTGAAAGTTTGATTACGAATTTTTTGCAGTTGGGTTTGAAGGAACTTCATTATGCAGGGCAAGAGAGCACAAAAAAGGAGCATCCCAATAAGGGGCCCAGAGAGAGGTAGTAAGTACATGGCAAGATAGGATTGGAAGAATCTCCTTATGGGATTGGAGGAGGTAGGTTTGAGCAATTGGGTCGATAATTCCTGCAATTTAACAACTTTTTTTTATTAGCCCAGATTCATTAACATAATAGCAACATTCTCTCTGAGGAATAGGCATGTACCCCCTTTTTCTGCAGTGAGAAGATCAATTGCCCTTCGGTTCTGTAAAGCCACTTGTGCCAATGAAGTAACCTGCCACTGCAAGGAGCCAAGTGACTCAGCAGTGGTATCGAGTGCTTCCTGCAGTTTTTGTTGCACGTCATTGGATGCCCATAGAGCATGACCTATAGCTCCACCAGAGAGACCGAGACTCGCCACTGAGGTTGTTAAAGTGAGGCCTACCAGAACCGGCAGAAAGACTGCCCTACGGGTGCGGGAAGGTAGGGCCAGCTGTCGGAATTCAGTGGGAGTATACAAAGAAAGCAGAGGAACTACAGTAACCAAGATACAGGTGCCAGAGACATTGATCGTTGAGGTACTTAAAGACCAATTACACCAGATGAAATGTCCAGGTTGCATAAACGCAGGGCTCTATGGGGTGCTATAGCTCAAGGAACAAATGGGTAAAGGATTCATTATTGGCAGGTGGATACAGATGAAAGGAAATAAAGTATTGTTGGAATAACTTTCCCACAGTGGGATATGTGTCACATGTAGGGGTTGTCCTTACTTAGAGAAATTGTAGGTTTTTGCTGAAATATTTCCTGCCGCTAATGGGACCGCTGCTAGAAGTGGACGACTAAGTGAAGCACAGAGAAAGCACTGAGAAGTAGGCACCAAAAGAATGGAGGAGTTTAATAATCGAAGAGTTTGGTGTAGCAAATTGAGCCATGTGGAAGGGGGACCTTAGGGGGTTGAAGGCTCTGAATCCTCTTTGGATGAGCTATGGATAAGATCTCGAAGTTTTGATTCTGACTCCTTAATGTGTTCGACTACCTGGATGGTTGCCTTAGGTGGCGTAATCAGGGTGCGGCCAACAGTCATCCACCCTGTGGGTCTGGCTGAGGTTGTCCGAGCATAGACAGCAAACTCAACATAGCCCCAAAGTTTGGCCTTGGGGTCAGGTGTATCTGAAGTATATGATCCATTGTTATCGGATGAAGAGCCTTCATGCCACTTTAGGTAACTAGAAGTCCACCCTTCAGGGTAGCCAAGTGAGTGGTAAGAACAGCTACCACGTTCATCATGGAACCTGCATGACCAATAGGGACACCCATTATATATCTCAGGCCACCAATGACAATAGTCTTTGGTTTGATTAAAAAGGAAGCAAATGAAAGGCCAGTTCCAGCTACCAGGGACGAAGGTCCTTGAAGGTGACAATTTTAGGGGAATAGAGGTGCAGTTGTGGATGAAGCAAGTAGTTGCATCCACTGCGCGGACCTTCTGCATGCCATGTTCTGAGTATCGTTCCCGAAGAGTGAATAAATACATGGTAGGTTAGGAGGGTAAAGACAAGTCCCAACAGAGCACAGAAAAGAAGCAGAGCACAAAAAAACAAGCAGTTAGAGAAGACTAGGGTGTTGGGAGAGCTCATTGTGCCTTCTTTAAGAGGAATTGGGCTGCAGGGAACACCGTGTGAGCCGCAACTTAAATGGGTGAGATGGGTGTGGAAAGCAGGAGTAAAGGGGAGGTTCAGGAGGTGATTCTTGGAGTTCCTCTGGGGTGGTCCTGTCGTCAGCAGGTGGGGCCTCCTGGTGATATGGCTTCAACCTAGAAATGGGAATCCAGGGAGTGAGATGGTTGTCTGATAAGGAGAGTTTGGCGGCGGTGGGGTTACAGAGAATGACAGGATAGGGGCCTTCCCATTTTGGTGCAAGAGTCCCTTTCTCCTCTGGGGTATTATAATAGACTAGACTCCCAGATGTTAAGGGAGGAGTGTTTGGAGAGGAGACTGGGTCTTGAAGAAGCCAGTTCTGATATTTCCAGTGTTCCGAGCAGAGATGAAACAAGAGAGGCAAAGACAAATCTCGGGTGAGATGTCCTTGTGAAATGACCAACCCAGGGGGTATAAGAGGTCTTCCATACATTATCTCAAAGGGAGACAGTAAAGATGGTTTCTTAGGGAGAGCTCTGATTCGAAGCAAAGCCAAGGGAAGGATTTTGACCCAGTCTCAGTTTAATTCCATTGTCAATTTGGTAAGGACTTCCTTCAGAGTACGATTTACCCTTTCCACTTTCCCTGAAGCCTGGGGGTAATATGGACAGTGGAAATGCCACTTGAAAGAGAGGGCTTGAGAGACCTTTTTTGTGATCCTAGAAATAATCTCAGGGCCATTGTCATATTGTAGGGAAGTGGGCATACAAAACCTAGGGATGATGTCTGTCAGTTAGATTGAAGCTACAGTGGAAGCCTTTTTATTGGAAGTGGGAAATGCCTCAACCCAAACAGAGAAAGTGTCCACAAAGACAAGGAGGTATTTAGTGTGCCATACTGTGGGCATGTTGGTGAAGTCTACTTGCCAGTCAGCAGCGGGAATGTGTCTCCGGGCTTGGTGGAAAGGGAAAGGTTTGGGCCTTAAAGGAGTATGAGGGTTGGTCCGCTCACAGATCTGACAATTAGAGGCTATATTCTCTATCATGGCTATGTCAGAAGGGTTGAGGGAGAAGAAGCTCTGTAAAAAAAGGGTCAAAGACTGAGAATTGGAATGGTGTAGAGTATGAAGGAACTTGAAAAGATTTTTGTTCTTACTGGAAGAAGTAGGGGCTTCAGATGAGCTGTCTAAAGTGGCCATAATATGTCCCCCATGGGGGCCATAATTGGAAGTGGTAGCAGCCATTCGTGCCGCCTGGTCAGCTTTGGCATTGCCCTCAGTGATAAGAGAGCCGTCCTTCTGATGTGACCTACAATGGACAACTCCCAACTGGGTGGGTAAGTGGGAGGCCTCTATCAGATTGGTTAAAAGAGCCGAATTAGTGATCGCATTACCTTTGGTGGTAAGTAGGCCTCGCTCCTTTCATATTGAAGCATGGGATAATAAGATCTGGAAGACATATTTTGAATCAGTATAGAGGGTGAGGGATTTGCCTTGTGCTAGTAGGCAGGCACGAGTGGCTGCTATAAGTTCAATCTGCTGGTTGGTAGTTCCTGAAGGCATAGCTTTGGCCTCTATAATCTCAGTGGCTGAAACTACAGCGTATCCAGAGTAATGAGTGCCGTTCTGCCTAAAGGAACTGCTGTCAGTAAACCAGATAAGGTCAGGCTTGGTGAGTGGTTCCTCAGAAATGGAACAATGACAGCGGAGGAAATCATCTAAGGTTTCCAAGCAATTATGAGTTGGTGTGTTAGACGTGGGAGTCATTGGGAGCCGTGAGGCAGGGTTCAGTGCAGAGCATGGGAGGAAAGTAATATTAGGGTTTTCCTGAAAGAAAGTGAGGAGCGACAGAACTCTGGATGGAGGAAGGGTTTGAAGGCCCTTATAAGCTGAAAGATCTTTCAAGTGATGTGGGGAGTGGATAGTTCATGGTGCCCCAAAAGTCAGCTTAGAGGCTTCTTTGTGTAAAATTTGTCCAGCAACCAGAGCTCTTAAGCAAGGGGCCCACCCACGAATGGTAGAGTCTAGTTTCTTGGAAAATATGCCACAGGTGCAAATGTAGGCCCATAGTTTTGACCTAAGACCCTAAGTGCTTGCCCCCCTTTTTCATGGACATATAGATGAAATGGTCTTGAAAGATCAGGAAGGTGAAGGGCAGGTGCCTTTAAGAGGAGTTGCTGAAGCCTGCGGAAGTGGTAGATGGGGGAGAAGACAAGAGATTCACTAGGGGGTCCATTTGCTAGGTCATACAGGGGTTTGGATAGAAGAGAATAATTTGGGATCCAGGCCCTAAAATAACCTGCTACTTCTAGGAATGATAGTATTTTGGCTTTCATATGGGGCACTGGAAGATCAGAGAGGAGTTGCCTCCTATCCAGTGTTATTTCCTTTTTCCCGGGTGTAAGGCAAAAACCAAGAGAGGTGACAGAAGACTGGGAAACCTGTGCCTTGTGGGGAGACTCCCTATATCCCTTGTCTGCTAGGAAATTAAGAAGCTGAGCGGTGTGGGATTGAGAGTGTTCCCAGAGGGACTACATAGAAGAAGGTCATTGACATATTGAAGGAGAATAGAGTCAGGACAGGTCGGGTGAAAGGATGTGAGGTCCTGGGCAAGAACTTGGCAAAAGAGATGGGGGCTGAATCCCTGTGGGAGGACAGTCCAGGAAAGCTGATGAGAATGGTGGATGTGAGAGTCAGTCCACGTAAAAGCAAAGATATTCTGAGATTCTGAGAACAAGGGAATAGAAAAGAATGCATCTTTTAAATCTAGGACCAAGAAGTGGGTAGTAGTGGCAGAAATCTGAGAGAGGAGGGTGTAAGGGTTGGGCACTAGCGGGTGGATGGGGACCACAGAGGAGTTGACAAGGAGAAGGTCTTGAACCAGCCTGTAGGACACGTTAGGTTTCTTAAGTGCCAGAATGGGGGTGTTGAAATGAGAGTGTGTAGGCCTAAGATACCCCTTTCGTAATAAATCCTGGATGATGGGTTCTAATTCGAGGAGGGCTGTGGTTGTGAGTGGATATTGTGGTTGACTAATATATCTTGAAGGGTCCCGTAAGACAGTATGAATAGGACTGCATTTAGCCATAAAGGGTGTAGTTGTGTCCCAAACCTCAGGCTTAACTAGTTTAGAGAGTCATGGAGGAGTGCATGAAGGAGGTGTATCTGCCCCTAGGAACATCATGAGGAAATGAGAGGTAGGAGAGGTGTGGGGTGATATGTGAATGGTGACTTTTCATAGTGAGAGTATGTCCCTTCCCAGAAGGGGAATGGGGCAATGGCTCATAACGAAAAAGAAGTGAGTGAAGGACAAAAGGGATCCCTGCATATAACATGATGGGGGGGTTTGAGGTAAAATCTGTTTAACTCCTACTCTGACAATAGGAGTTTTTGAGGGTGTGGTAGAACCCCAATACTCCCTTAAGACTGATAAAGCGGCACCAGTATCCAAGAGGAAGGTAATGAAGCATCCATCCACCAGGAAGGTAACCCTAGGCTCTTGATTCTTGATGGTAATAGTCTGGAGGGAAAGCCCAGGACTCAGTCAATCCTCCTCTGCCAATCCCAAGAGAGGCTGTGGTTGCCGGGCGGCTGACCAATCTCCCTTTTGGGTTGTTGGGCAGTCTGCCCCCCAGTGTCCCTTTTGATGGCATTTGGGGCAGGGGTTGTACGGTGTCCTCAGTGAAGGACAATCCCTGGCCCAATGTCTCTCCTTACCACATTTGAAGCAAGCTCCCGGGGATGTCATATTGGGATGGCGTGGTGATGGCCTTCTCTGAATGACCTGGGCCAACATTTGGAATTTGGCATTTTCAGCCCTCTGCCTACGGCATTCACTTTCATCCTCTCTATCATAAAAAACCTTGAAAATGAAGATTTTGGTCTAAGGAGTAGCAGGGCCCTGTTCAAGCTTTTTAAGCTTGGCTTTAATGTCAGGGTAGCTTTGGGCCAGAACATATGTCATTAAGACATGACGGCCATCAGGGGTTTCTGGGTTGAGGTTTGTGTACTGTTGAAGGGCCTTGGTTAGTCTATCCAGGAATTCTGAAGGTGTTTCCTCCTTCCTTTGAATGACCTCCTGCACCTTTTTAAAGTTAACAGCCTTACGGATGGCCTTTTTCAGGCCCGCCAAGAGGCAGGATGTAAAAAGGTCACGAGACTGTAAACCTTCAGGGGTGTTGTAATCCCATAGAGAATCCTGCTCTGGGACAGCATGAGGGCCTGTGGGGTGGTTAGGATTGGTCCTATGATTTTCATCAGCATGGGCTTGGGCTAGCTCCCAGACCCATTGCCTTTCCTCAGGGAGAAGTGTATTGGCCAAGAGCATGTAGATGTCATGTTGAGTGAGGCTATATGCTTGCAGGACCCATTGAAACTCCCGAATGTAAGTGGTGGGGTCAGTGGTGAATGAGCCTAACTTCCTCTCTAGCTGAGTGATGTCCAACATGGAGAAGGGCACTTGGACTCTGATGACACCCTCGGACCAGCCACCTCACGAAGGGGTGCGATGGTCTTTGGGGTGGGAAGGAGTCCCTTAGACCTGGTAACAGGAGGACTGAAAGAGGCAGGAGGTGGACAGGAAGGAGAGGGAGGGGAAGGGAGTGTGTCTTTGGAAGAGGAGGAGGTGGAGCAGGCAGAAGAGGGCGGAGGGGAGGAGGATGAAATGGAAGGCTGAGGATCCTTGGAATCAGGCAGAGGAAGAGGAAGGTATAGCGGGAGAGAAGGGGCAGATAGGACTGGGGGATAAGGTGGGGGTTAATCTGCTGGGCTGAATGAGGAAGAATCTGTGAAGTCAGGAGTAGAAGTAGGGGAAGAGAAGGGTTTGCAAACAAGGAGGACCTGAGAGGGAGGGCAGGAGGAGCAGCGACAGGGTGCTGTGTGAGAAGGCTAAAACCTTAAATGCAGGGAATCTCACTCCACTTTTTCAGATGCTGGCAGTAGTTAAAAAGATCCCAGAGAAGGTTTGGATGTAAGGAGCCTTCTGGAGGCCAATGATTTCCATTATCCAGTGGATATGTAGGCCAATCTTGGGTACAGAATTTGATTAGAAGTTTGGGCTTGATGTCTGGTGTGAGGGAGAGTGTGGCCAGATTTTTTATTAAACATTTGAGAGGTGAGGCTTCAGGTACAGACGAAGAGGTGCCCATTGTCACAGGGAGAGAAGGAAGAGAAAGAGAGAGAGAGAGAGAGAGAGAGAGAGAGAGAGAGAGAGAGAGAGAGAATAAGAGTAAGCGAGAGAGACAAAGAAAAAACCCGGGATGGAACGGCTTCCAGGAAGCTCAGGGTGAACGGTGGTCAGGTGGGCGTCCCCAAAATGACCAGCCGTCATGAGGAAATACAGAGGGCACTACCTGGTCGTCACCAGTGAAGTGCGATCTGTGAGACCCAATGGGTTCGGAGCCACGGGCAACCTGACGTCAGGAAAGTTTTCGAACGCAGCAGAAAAAGTCAGTAATGAAAACAGAACTCTGGTTCCGGCAGAATGCAGTTCCAGGACGGGAGTTCAGTTTTCCCCGAGCAGAGAGGCAGCTTCAGCCAGACACAGCAGCCCTGCAGCAAACAGCAACTCTAGCCAGCAGCGGCAGCAGCAGCAGAGGAGAAAAACCAAAGAGCCTCTCATGTAAACTCAGAAGCCTCACACCCCAAAGGAAAACGGATCACCAGAGGGTCCACTGCGACCAGTAAAGGTCTTAGTGGCAGGAATTTCCTGCCCCCTACAGGGCGTCTAGAGTGTGCCAGATGATCACGGTCACAAAACCAGCGGTAGCCTGAAGGGAGTTGGAGAGCCAGGGTCAGGGGAGGCTTACATATATCAGATCTGTTGTGAGTGCAGGAAGCCGGCATCTGAAAAGAGTGGACCAGGGCGGAGTGTCTTGGCGGGGCAGGGGACGGGGCTCTTGTTAGAAACAGCTCACCCATATTCTCACACGGGGCAACAGAATGAAAGAACTTCCCACGCAAAGGCACTTTGCTGGGAGAATTCCAATTTTATTGCAAAAAGCTGTGTGCTTATATAGAACTAAGGGGAAGATGGAAGGGCTTAGATAAATGGCAGGCAAAACGTTTATTGGTAAGTTCTTTCAGATATCAGCTCTGGAACCCAGGAATTAGTTCTTATTGGGGCTAAGGTTTCCCACCAGCGAGATTTCAAATTGGCGCCAGCAAGAGAGTTCACACGGGTGGAAACATTTCGCACCACTGCAGAAAAAAGAAGGTAGGAAGAAGAAGTCCTTAGGCACCATGTTGGGGTTTTTTTCTGGGGTATGGCTGCTGTTTATACTTTTCCCAACAATGAGTATACCAGACAGTGCCTTGATTGACTGGTTTTCATGAAAATGGTGTTTAACAGAGATGCCAGAAAGTTGGGTCCTGCTGAGTAGTGGGCCTAGAGCAATGGTGGGCAGGTGTGTGATAAAACATCTGTGGTGGGGCCATGTAGATCTGTCATTGGATTCCAAATGGCTTGTGACTGACATGGTGAAGCCAGCAGACCCTTATATGTAAAGGCACCTTGTTACATAGAAAGGTTTCAGGACATTGTTCAGAATCAGGTTGCTATGGTGAAGGGGGCAAGCTATGTGGGATAGAAGCCTGGTTCTTGTATTCTTCTGCAGACCCTGACCCACCACACGTGACAGAAATCCCTCCCGCACTGTGTCCCCGTTGAACTCCTTGTATTTCGTGAAGCAAATACCCAACTCCCAGTAGAGCAGCAAGAAACACCACGAAAATAGAGGATGACCACATGGATTCAATGTCCACACAGGGAGACATTTAGCCCCCAGGGGCCACAGTTTACCTACAATGGAAAATTCAGCACTGCTGTCTCATGTTCATTGGAAAATAAGAAACCATGTCCTCCAGGTCACATTGATGCAGACCCAGCTTTTATGGTCTCACTATAAAGGAAGCTAAAGCTCCTGACAACAACATATATTTCAAGTGCCCAACCTCACAGGCAGTTTCTCAAGAAGTCTCTAGGCCAGCAGACCTTCATGTTTGTGGAGGGTTTACCCTGTCCCTTACTTTTGGAAACTCCTCTACCACTTCCAAGGTTGTGAACTCCTGATCATATTCCATTCTATATATGTATTCATGGATTTTCTAACTCTTCTCCTCTGATTGTGTCATACTTGGGCCGTAGGTGTTGTCAAGGCATTGTTCTGAATGAGAGTGGGAAGATTTTTGTGTAGCACATATTTACATACACATTGGATTCATTTTTCAATTTTCCATTCAAAATACTGAATCCCTGACACTAACACATACCCTACTAGACTCTGACTACTAATCCTAATATGATGGAGAAATATAACCCAAACAGAATAGAAATACAAGCAGTTGAGAGGAGGCATGGCGTATAGTTGGTCTTGCCTTTTGCATGATATAGGGTAGGAGTTATAAATCTTGTTAATTTTTTGTTGAAATAGTCCTCCATGTATTTTTAAAGTTAACACATATGTGAATTTCTGTCTCCCTTTTTCTGTAGCCAATTTAGCACATGTATTTTTATATGCACATATAAAATCCTACCTGGTATCACACGTACATTTTTGTGAGGTGGCTAATTTGGGAGATACAAAGTATGAGAAGAGATCACTCCTCCTAAATATTTTTGGAACTGAAAATTCAAAGTATGAGTGAGCTTCTTAGTTGAAAAACATTATACATAAATCCATGTTTAGTAAAATTAATATTTTTGGATCTGTGAATGATATATATTTCATGATGAATTTTGATTGGCATATATATTGCTAATTTCTAATGTATCTGTGATATATATATATATATATATATATATATATATATATATATATAATTTTCAAAATATGAAATATATGTGTCTTATTATACACTCCCTAAATAATTCACTCATGTTCATGTATGTGGTTTTATAATCAACTTTTCATAAGATTGTTTTTAGAAATATTCATCCACCTGAAATACATATTTGTTTCCTAGAACTGAAAACTCACTTCAGTGAATGGTGCAAACAAAGCCTTATATTTCTACAGTTACTGACCCAATTTAACATCAATGAAAGTAGATTTCTATGGGACATGATGTGTATTTTGATGTTCATTTTAATTCAACACTGGTACATTACTATTTCTTCAGTTTTTATACATCGTAGAATATACATTTCATCCACAAGTTCACAAATTTAAAGACATTTGTAACACATTCAATCACTTCCTGCTTCAGAACACATGTATTCCTCCTTGGTTTTGACTGGTTATTTCATGAGACTTCTTTCCAAACACATTATTTTCGATTTCCATAATCAATTTGGAAGCAAAACTCACACACATTTTATGATAAACTACAACCCTAATATTACCATTAGATGTATAACTGGTTGGAATGAATGTATGTATATCAATGTAAGATTTCCTGTGTATTTTGGGATATCAATTTATTCCAATTTCTAAATTTGGAAACAATTATATTATTTATTCACAGTATGGTCTATTCATGCATTCTCTCTATATTCATACACACATGGTACACCTATTTGTGCCCCCAATACTAATTTATATCTCTTCAAAATATTGCTCTCAGAAATGGTGCAACAAATACTCATGTCACCTGATCTACATATACATTTTATCACAGTAATATTCTGGCCACAAAATGCAAAGTCACACTTACGACTGTACCAAAGCCTAAATGGAATGTGAGTATTGATTATGAACATCACCCATGTCCAGGTTGCCTAATGCTCTCAAATGTCAATCCTATTGGTGACTACATATTTGTTTCTTCCTAATATTATTTATTCAAACTCAAGCCTGTTGAAAATGTCTAATCCTATCGATCACTTTATCATTTGCCTGATTTTCTAATGTCTCTATTGATATCTGCTTTCCTACATATTTTCCCCAGTTCATCATTGTGACTGAGTCTTCACATCTGCTGACATTTACATTTTCTCTCTACCCAAAACCCTATTGCTAAAGAACTTTTTGTCCAAATCCTATACTCACTCTTTTTCCTAATCCTACCAACTATCTTCCTAATCCTACCAACTATCCTTTTTTGACTGGATGTTTTCTTTGACATTCAATCATCCAAGGTACAAGGTCCTATGCCATTGTGTATAGATTTATCTGAGACACATGTGCAGAACATAATTCAAACCTAAGTATCCCAATCAAGGATCCAATTCCCTTCTGGGCTTCAAATCTTACCTAGATTTCTGTTTTCATACATATATTTCCCCTCTATATATTCTTATAAATATCGCAGGTTCCCCAAAACATTATTCATCCAGCAGAATGATTCCTAAGCCAAATCAAACATGTTATTAACCCTAACCATACTCTGTTCCCTCAATCTAACTTTACAGAAAAGCAGGGACAGAGTTGGTGTTACAATACAGGAATGTAAGAAATCTTCCACCTGCTGAGAAACAAAAAGGTCCATGCAGAAATGAACCCTGGGGAAGATATAGGAAGCTATGATGGACCTGAGAGAGCAAAAGTCATCTTCCACGACAAACAACCTGGTCAGGATGAAGGGGTGTGTCCGAAGCAGTCTCTCTTTTCTTAATGTAGAGAAGATGGACAATTCCAGGCCTGTGAGGAGAGCTGTTCCCGGGTGCCTATGTTTTATATACCATTCAAACTTGTGAACGTGTCACAGGAAGTAGGGGCAGACTCCATCAATTGGGACACTTGGAAGCAACTGTTAGGACAAAGTGGTTGCCAAGGCAGTGACCTCATTCAGTTCCTGAAGGAAGTGACCTACGTCACTTTCTTGGTGATGGAACTCTCTGAACTAGGGATCCAGGAAGCCAGGCACCCAGAGGCAGTCCCAGTCCCAGTCCCAGTGGCCTCACATGTTTGGATTTACCAAGGACAGCATCAGTCTTTCTTGGTAACTACTGATGTGAGGATGGCCAAATGCCAGGAAGGTCTGAAGAGGGGCCTTTCCTGAGTAAGCAGGTAGTGTCTCACCACTGGCACCTGACAACATCACAGTGTTGGCCAAGGAGTCCAGATCTGACATAGGACAGTCCATTTTGGAGTAACATACTATGGCCCATCAGTCAGAGGACACTCCGGATAGTCATAGACCTACTTGGGGGAAGGAGGTGACTTTGTGGGTGTGTGTGTGAGTTTGTGGTTTTGTCTAATGATCTGAGAATAGGTAGGAAAGTCGGTTTGTTAGGATTGGAGTGGACTGTTTCTAGTAAGTCTTTTGACAATGTGAGTGTTTCTATGTCTGTTTATCCCACTGTGTCCGTGGTTGTAGACATTAGAAAAGAGAATGCATCAATGGATGTGTCCTGAATAGTAGAAAGCTTCACAACATTCATCCTGCCCAATTTATGAATGGATTTTGGCTTGCCTAATGGATGGGCAAAAACCACTGTCTTCCTAAATTCCTGTTTTCTTCTTGAATTCTGGCCACTCTCCAGAATAGGCTCATGGTTTTGTTTCCAAGACATGTACCACCTCCAAGCTCTGTGACATGGCTATGTACTGGATAGCTGAAGGGAATGGGATCATCTCGGAAAACTCAGATATCATTCCAGAAACCCTGCCTTGGGCCATTTGCTTTCCTATTGTTCTGTTGCCCTGAATGTCAGAAAGGTCTTTGCCTCAGGCCACCCCTTTGTGAAGCCTGAAGAAAACGGTTTTCAATGGAAATTAATGGGCATCAGCTGTAGTTCTTTGCTTAATTGCTTTGGAAAGGGATGTGTCTGCATCAGACTCTTGGCCATGTGTGAGGTTGTTGAATAGATTCTCAGCACCTGATGGATCTAACGAACAATTACATGTGTGCTTCCAAAACCAAAATGGCCAAAAAAGCAGTCATTGTGGACGAAGTCTCTCGCTTTCCTCTGTAAGATTCCTGATCTCCATCAAGTGAAAATAGGGATCCTTTTTGTCAAATGAGTTCTTCAATCCCTGCAGAGGATAGCCCATAGGTGCTTGGGTTTTCTCATGATTCCAATTCACATAAAGAATCTATACCTGAGAGTCAGGAGGCCTCAAATTGGAAAATCAGAGCAGTATTTACGGCAGGCTTATTTGATCACTCCTGGTTCTCAGGAAGGGTGTCCAGGCAACCCTGACTTTAGGCAAATGACGGGCAAGGGAGGTTATTTTGTACACTGTCTTGGGCTGAGTCCCTCATGGAAACCTCCAGCCACAGGTTATGTTGAGTGTCTATATGGAAGAAGATGAGGGCCTTGTGGGTGTGTTTTGGTTTTAATTGTGGTCATTTGTTTGGCGGTTGGAAGTGATGACTGGGTCTATCTGGGCTTGAACTCTGGAGTGATTCCCCTTAGAGTCTGAGTTCTGGAACTGATCTCAGAGAAATATTGCCATAAACTGCATTCAGATTTTAGGAGGCCATGCATGGGATTCGCCCTTGGAAACTGAGATCAAATACCAGGGTGGCTTTACACAGAGCCTTGGAATATCAGCTAGGATATCACATGATTTTATTCTGAAAGATTTGGCAGCCATAGTTGACAGTCAGAACACCCATGGACGTCACATTAAAGACCTCAATGGGCCTGGCTTCATGTGACCTTTTGACCACTCTATGGGAAGACTTGCCTGTGAGATTTCTCCAGAGAATTTAATGAAAATAGCTTCCTCACATTTAATAGTTCCTGAATAAACTGAAACCCACAGTGCCTCCAACTTCATCCAAGAAAAATGGCTAGATAAATACAATGAAATCTTTGAAATTCCCTTAACCAGGTGGCACTGGAGAACCTTTAGATGTCTTGTTGCTGATCATGAGTGTACCAGAGAATGCCATGATTGACCGGGTTTCATGAAAATGGTGTAGAACAAAGATGCCAGTAAGTTGGAGCCTGCTGACTAGTGGGCCTATTGCAGTGGTGGGTAGGTGTGTGATAATACATATGTGGTGTGGCCATGAGGATTTGCCATTGCTTTCCAAATGGTTTGTGACTGACATGGTGCAGCCAGCAGACCCTTCTATGTAAAGGCATCATGTTATATGGAGAGGTTTCTGGGCTAAGTTCAGAGTCAGATTTCTAAGGACAAGGGGGCAAGCTCTGTGAGATAAAAGCCTGGTTGGTGCATTCTCCTTCAGACCCTGACCCACCACAAGTGACAGAACTCCCTCCAACAGTGGGTTCCAGTTGAACTCGTTGTATTTCATAAAGCATATACCAAACTCCCAGTACAGCAGCAAAAAACACCACAAAAAGTGGAGGATGACCAAATGGCTTCACAGTCCACACGGGGAGACACTTAGCATCCAGTGGCCACAGTTTACCTACAAACAGAAAATTCAGCACTGCTGCCTCATGTTCATTAGAATACAAGAAACCATGTCCTCCAGGTCACATAGATGCAGACTCAGCTTTGATGGTATCACTAGAAAGGAAGCTAAAGCTCCTTACAACAACATATATTTCAAGTGCCCAAACTCAGAGGAAGTTTCTCAAGAAGTGTTTAGGCCAGCAGAGCTCCATGTTTTTGGAGTGATTACCTGTTAGACCAGGACACAAGAAAAGACCACTGACTCTAATTAAAATCAAATTAAATTAAGCTTATTATTTCCACCGGCTGTGCTGCCTCTCCCTCACAAAATGGCGGGAATAAGACAGCAACCCCAGCTTTCCTACAGGCAGCTTAATAGCCCAGAAAATTACACAAAAGGGGGTTTACAGATAACAGAACTCTGACAAACATCACACTAATGGCAGTCTACATTTTTTTTTGCTGTCCCTACATCAGAGTTCATGAAGACCATTAGAGCCTCAGAGAGGGTTGTTGTCTCGCCAGAGAAGGCAAATATTTATGATGTGTCACTAAAGTTTCAGAGAGGGCTGCTATCTGGTCAGAGAGCCGGGCATGGGTGAGTTCCAGGCGTGGGCAGGCATTCCAAGCAGGTTTAGAATTTGAAGTGATTTATGCTAAAGCCAAAATTATCTTTTCATGGCTTTTTGGCAAGATGGCTCCCAATTTTAATTAAAGATCAGGTTGGGTCTATCATTCCCCCCTTTTCTTTGTGTCCCTTTCAAATCTTTGATAGATTACGGGAAGAGCACTGAGGAAATTTTAATCCCTCAGGTAAGAGTCTCCAAATTTTTAGAACTCACCCAAAACCGATCTCCCTGATTTTACCTGACTTAATTAATTACTTATATTGATAGTCTATTTATCTTTCTCTCCATTGTTTTAAGAAGAGTGGTGTCACTCATTTTTTCTTCTTCTGACCTGAGACAGGGTGACATGAGTGGGCATGGCATGAGGGACATGAGTTGCCTTTTAGAAGTCAGTTGAGGGACATGAGTTGCCTTTTAGAAGTCAGTTCGGTTTGAAGTCTGATTGGGAAAGAACAGGTTGTAAAGTCATCTGGGGATGGGTTCTTCTATGAGAGAAACAAAAACCATGAGTACTGAAAAAGTGTTGCAGCAGCTGGAACATGTCACTGTATAGAAGTTCCATCACCAGTCTTTAATATCCCCAGTTATCCGGACTGTCAACTTAACTTGTACTGTTACACTTGTCCCTCCCCATAAGATACAGTTTAATAATTTAATGTCATCTGATCTTGTAAAATCTTTTTACTAGTATGACCTCTGTGTCTCTTACAGAAACCTTTAATTCTGTTACTCAGGGATGGATAATTGTACTAGCAAACACCAAGCCTACCTGTGTAGGTTAGGAATATCTGTAGGCCTTAAACTGAAAACTTATCCCTGTGGCAGGTCTTCTTGATAGTCTCTTTTTATAAGTATCAGGCATTCCTATCTGAGAATTCTTCTTTGTAGCCACCAGTCTTACTTATTTTGGGAGGCAAACATAAAGTGCATACCTTAAAATTATATTATTATTATTATAATTTAAAATGCCCAGGAATGGATGTATTTTGTTCTTAACTGTCTTTGCTAAGTGTTTAAGATGAAGCAGTCAAACTGACTTTTGTTTCCATCTATTGTTAACAGTCAGCTGAGCTTTTATGGGAGTCAATTCTGGGGAAACTTGAGAGCAGATTCTCAGTTCTGCTAGTGCCATTTGCGCTAGGTGGGTCCAGATCTTGCTTGACCATTTGGCTTCCCTCGGAAGCATCAGGGATGTCTCCTTTCTTTGATGACTCTCCTCTTCGTAACAAATACCCTGATTGGCTTTCTGTTCTCCAGTGGTCTCATTAATCTCCCTGATCAGGAGGAGGTTATGTGGCTCAGAGTTTCAAAGCTCTTTAGAGAAGTTCCCTGTTCCCTGGATTCAGACTGACTCAGAGGGCAAAAGCCAAATATTGGTTTTCTTGGCGCTTTT
This sequence comes from Callospermophilus lateralis, assembly GCF_048772815.1. Classification (NCBI taxonomy): domain Eukaryota; kingdom Metazoa; phylum Chordata; class Mammalia; order Rodentia; family Sciuridae; genus Callospermophilus; species Callospermophilus lateralis. The sequence goes on along the minus strand of NW_027512880.1, from coordinate 91,509 downwards.
CATTTAACTTCAATTTTAAATCCTAATCTTAAACATCCAGCAAATAAATTTTAACAGCCTTATATTAAGAGTACTGGGCTTTAATGTCTATAACTATATCATTATCTTTTTATTAATTGGGATCTGTATTTTTCTGTCTGTATTGTAAGTAATGACTTATTATCTTGAATAAACCCATGTTGTGTTCTTAAAGCAACACGTTTGTAAAACAGTAACAGAGAATCTTTAGATCACTTATAAAATAATTTCAAAATAAAATTAACAAAAGTAAAAATACTTAGCTTGTGTAATAGCTACCCTGAATTTTTTGGCTGAGTTATACATTATATCCCCTGTTTGAGATCCTAGGAATATTGACCTTAAAAAAACCAACTTTTTAACATAACTTTAAAGAAATATTATCTGACCTACTGGTTTTGTAGTCATTCTCACAGGTAGTAAGATGGGACACAGAGCCTTATCTCAGGTAAGGCAGGGCTCTTTATAAATCTTAAGTATTTTAGTTCTAAAGATAATCTTTATTTATAAATATCATTTGACAAAGTTTACATAAATTGTTTGAGGTCACATGAACATTAGCTAACACCATATGATATCACATTTAAAACATGAATTAAAGAAAGGCTGAAAGTTTTTAACCTTTACATCGATTAGGCTCTCATTAACTAAAAAATACATTTAAATTTTTCCCCAATGTAAAAAGTAACATAAAAGTTTACATATCTTATTGATAACAGGTAAATAAATCCCCAATATATTTTTTTACCATAAAACTTCAGAGCACCAGCTTGATATAATGCTCTTTTAAAGTTTCTACCTTACAGACTTGAATACATATAAGATATGAAAACATTGATAGCATCGCAATAACATTGATGTTTCTACATTAACCAAGTTTAGCTTTTAAAGCAATGGCAGTGCAGTGCTCTAAAATAACAGTTCTTATTTAATCAGTTGTTTAATTTTTATGGTTGCTTGCTCTAGAGAAAATAAAACTTAATAAACACAACGTTATGGGTAAACTTATGTTTTAAGAAATTTCTGTCTCATTAACACATGACTGATTTTTATATTCTTATACAGACTTTAATAAAAACTTATTCAGACCTTAGTAAATCAATCAGATATCTAACAAAAGTACTCATGAATGAGTAATCCCAATCAAATTTACTTTATTTATTTATCAAAATATTAGAGAAATGTATTGACAGTGTAAACCATTTTTATGTTGAAGGAAAGGTCCTAGTACCAAGGCATATTAGACATTTTGTAGATATTAATATTTTATTAGATTTTTGAACACCTAGAAAAATTTGTAAGCTTAAATTTAAAGACATTGATTTTTATCTGTTTATCCAATTTAAATTGAAACATTTAAGTCACGTGAATTAAAGATCTTTGGATCTCCTATTTAAATTTGTTTTAATGAGCGCTTTTTTATGAGCACTCCTTGTATATGTTAGTTTGTGTATCATATATATGATATACGGACATATGTATATATAGACATACAACACATAACAAAAGTGTGCACACATAATAATAGTAAAGGCCTTGTAGCTTTTCTCAGGTGAAATCTCCATTGCAATGTTTCAAAATGTCTACAGTTGGTCAAAGATAGAACTGATCTGAAAAACATTAACCTAGGTCTGTATGCTCAAAATCATGAGCTCAAAAAAAATGTATCTAAGGAAAAAAAAAGAGTCCTAGAAAAAGTGACTGGCTAGTAATTAGTAAATAAAATACAATTTATCTTTTTTTTTCCCCCCTTAGGCCTCAAATCAGTCTCCTACTAAGATTGCAGGCTTCTTTCATTTACATTTCAACATAAGTCATGGCTGAGGTCTGGAAGGAGCAGGAAAAACTGCTATTCTGAGCAGACACCTCAGGCCTAAGGCATTTTAACCATAATTTTGAGGTTCAGATGTTGAAAATTATGATATAAATTTAAGATACAATTCACAAAATTTTATATCTTTACATCTTGTTTTGTCAACAGATACCATTCTATGATTTACTATCCTTGTCCAAATTAATGCACTGGTACACACAGTGATATTTTCCCAGGCTATCCAATTCAAAATTGGTGAAAAAAAGACTGTATGATTGGGAAGTTACTTGCCAACTTGGAAGTAGAGTTCTTCAGTTTTCCATCCTAAGTATTTAAGTTCTCTGGCATGAATTATCTGAAATCATAAACTAAAAAATTACCTAAACCCGACTTTTAACTGCAAGATTGTGCAATGCTTCAAAAACCCATTCAGATACCAGATTGTTAAAATAAAACATCATCATTTAGACACACATTCAGCTAAGATCATTCCCAAGAAACAATTTATAATATCAACACATTATTGCACATGTCTTAAAGGGCCAGATACAAAGACACAAGACAGACAGAAAGGAGGTCCAGACTATGGCTGTCAGAGAGAACCCATTAAACCAGAGCAGATAACAGAAAAATCTCCTACACCAGTGTGCACCATAGATATCCACAGGGGGGGGGACCACATGTTTTAACAGAGGGGCAACCTGAAATGTAAAATAAAGTGTCTCCATGGTGACTTCACTGCATTTAGTGTCCCCTTTTTCTTTTTCTCTTTTTTAACAAGACAGAGGTGGCATAATTCTTACAGTGCGGAAAGGAAGGAGGTAATTCCCTGAATCAACAGGGCTTTGGCAGCTGCTGGGAGTCCCTCAGTCCTTCCTTTTACTTACAGGATTAGCTCCTCTTGTTCAGTTTCACACCAAGCATGCTTCATCTCCTAATATTCCAGTAGACAGCTCTCACAAAGTTCCGGGGAGGAGGGGGGGTACTAAATTTGCAAATTAAAGTTCGATTCCTGAACTTGAAGCCAATTAATACCAATTTAATAATGAGGACTGAGTTTTGAGAAAAAGAAAAAGGGAGGTTTATTGCTTTGCGAACAAAGGAGAAACACAGGGGACTCTGCCAAATGTTGTGACTCTCTTGATCTGGAGCGACAAGGGGTTTTAAAGGAGTTTCACTTGTTAACCTGGGAGATGCTCAGTTCTTAGGTCCCCAGCAAGCATTGCCCTCTGCAATGGGTGTGCTCCAGGCAGCCAGCTAGGAGCTACTGTCATCCTGCTTAACAAAGGGGGGTAAAGTTCATCGCAGTTCCCTAAAACACAGTCCAAAGGGGTGTCAGGCTTACTCTTTTTACCACTGAAATCACACAACAAAACAAACAAAAACAAACAAACAATCAAAAAAATAGAAGACAAAACAAAACACAAAAAACAGAAAACCAGCGCCTAAACAGAAAAACAGTGGAACAGTGCAACATCTTGCTATAGCTCCAGGGTAGGAGCGCATGCGTGCCTGTCGGCCCCTCTCTACAGTTCCAGAGGAATTCCCTACAGAACAGAAGAGAGGACAGAAAGATTCTCGTTACTCTCCTGGAAAGGAGTATATGTGAGCCTCCCCAGGCCACATCTCTGTCATCAGAAAAGATCTCCCTTAACAGGATATCAGATGTTATAAAGGCGCCACTTACCTATGGAGGACTCCTCCACCAGGTGCTTGCTAATAGTTTTAGTGCAGAGGTTCACTGCAGTGCTCCCCGGACTAAAGGCTCTCTTCCTAATATAGAGAAGATGGACCAAATCAGGCCTGTGTGGAGAGCTGTTTCTTGGTGCCTATGGTTGATATACCATTCTAATTTGTGAAAGTGCCACAGAAAGTAGGGTAAGCCTCCTTCTCATGGTACGCTTGAAAGCAACTGTTTGGACAAAGTGGTTGCCAAGGCAGTGACCTCATTCAGTTCCTGAAGGATGCAACCTCACCTCACTTCCTTGGTAATGGAACTCTCTGAACTTGGGATGCAGGAAGCCAGGCACACAGAGTCAGTCCCAGTCCCAGTCCTAGTGGTCTCACTTGATTCAATTTAGCAAGGACAAAGTCAGTCTTTCTTGGTACCTACTGATGTGAGGATGGCCAAATGCCAGGAGTACTCTGAAGAGGGGCCTTTCCTAAAAAAGCAGGTACTGGCTCACAGCTGGCTCCTGACCACTTCACAGAGTTGGACATGGAGTCCAGATCTGAGACAGGATAGGCCATATCGGGGGAACATAGTATGGCCCAGCAGTCAGAGGACACTCCGGATAGTGAGAGACCTATTTGGGGGAAGGAGGTGCCTTTGTGGGTGTGGATGTGTGTTTTTGGTTTTGTCCCATGTTCTGAGAATAGGTAGGAAAGTCGGTTTGTTTGGTTTGGAGTGAACTGTTTCTAGTAAGTTGTTTAACAAGGCGAGTGTTTCTATGTCTGTGTATCTCACTGTGTCCATGGTTGTAGACATTAGAAAAAGAGAATGCATCAATGGATGTTTCCTGTCTAGTAGAAAGTTTCCCAGCATTCATCCTGCCCAATTTATGAATGCACTAGGGCTTGCCATATCGATGGGCAACACCTGCTATCTTCCTAAGTTCCTGTTTTCTTCCTGAAATCTAGCCACTCTCCAAAATAGGCTCATGCTTTTGAGTCCACGATATGTACCACCTCCAAGCACTGTGACATGGACATGTACTGGATAGCTGAAGGGAATGACAAGCATCTCAGAAAACTCAGATATCAATGTGACCAGGAAAGTCTCAGTGGAGAACCCCTGCAATGGGCCTTTTGATTGCCTATTTTTCTGTTGCCCTGAATGTCAGTAAGTTCTTTGCCTGAGGCCACGCCTTTGTGAATCCTGAAGAAAACAGTTTTCAAACGGAAATGAATGGGCATCACCTGTGGCTCTTTGCTTAATTGCTTTGTAAAGGGATGTGTCTGATTCAGCCTCTTGGTCCTGTGTGAGCCTGTGGCTTAGATTCTCAGCACCAGATGGATCTAAAGAATGATCCCATGTGTGGATCCAAAATCAAAATGGCCAAAAGTCAGTCACTGTGGATGAAGTCCCTCACATTCCTCTGTAAGGTTCCTTACCTACATCAAGTGAGAATAGGGATCCTTTGGGTCAAATGAGTTCTTCAAAGCCCTGCAGATGCTAGCCCATAGGTTCTTGGGTTTTCTTATGAATCCAATTCAAATAAAGAATCTAAACCCCACAATCAGTAGGCCTCAAATTGGAGAACAGAGCTGTATTAATGGCAGACCTTTTTGATAACTCCTGGTTCACAGGGAGGGTGTCCAGGCCACCCTGACTATTGGCAAATGAGGGGAAAGGGAGCTTATTTGGAACACTGTCTTGTGCTGCGCCTCTCATGGAATCCTCTTGCCAGAAGTTATGGTGAGTGTCTATATGGAAGAAGATGAGTGGCATGTGGGAGTGTCTTGGTTTTAATTGTGGTCATTTGTGTGGCGGTTGGAAGAGATAATTGGGTCCACCTTGGCTTGAACTTTGGTGTGATTCCCCTTAGAGTCTGTGTTTTGGAATTGACCTCCGAGAATGTATAAGGTCCTATGCCATTTTATATCCATATTTCTGGGACATCACTACAGAATGTAATTCAATGCTAAGTATACCAATCAAGAGCCCAATGAACTTCTGGGCTTCAAATCTTACCTATATTTCTGTTTTCATACTTATATTGAAAGGTTAATAAAATAGGTACTTGTCACTTCTTGATTTTCTGTATGCTTAACAAAACACTGTTGAAATCTTGAGAACTGTTTGCTATTCTTTTTCCCAGAATGTGCTGTCCCCAACTGCCAAACTGCAGAATGTACTCGGTCAACCAGTTGCACGCAAACCGCCCACTCGCCCTTACCCATCAATAAACTTCCCTCCCTGCCCTCTCCAAGGAAAATATATAAGCACTTCTTAAGCTGTTCTCAGGGCTCTCTGCTCTATTCAAGAGAGCTCTGAGCCCTTGCATGCCGGACTCCCAATAAAGCTTTTGCTGTTGCATGAGACAGTCTCTTGGTGGTCTCTTCAACCGACCCTCGCCCGATCTTTACATCTCGTGGCCCCAGTGAGATCCGGCAGCCGCAGATGAAAGACCCCCAAAGGGCTCCTCTGGGGGTAAATAAGGCCCCTCTTTCTGGTTTCAGGATTCAGGTTAGGGTTTCACAAAATGGCTATTGGTAAAGAGCGTGAGCTCTCTCCCACGGTGACTGACACACATGTCACAGAGCCACAGGCCATGTCCCTGGGGGATGAACTCATGAAATCGAGGAACAATAGTCTCCTTGATTCAGTGATATTTTGTTTCGGATTTGGTATTGCCAGCCCATCATGTTTTGCCGGCTACTCAGTCCTGGTCTCAGTATTGGACGTCCATTGCCTGTCTTTATTGTCTTGTCTTGTCTGTGTCATGTGTCATTGCTTTTATTGTCTGTGTATATTTCATTATGGGACAGAGCACTTCAATGCCTCTGTTCCTGACCCTTGATCACTAGACCAAAGTCTGCTTAAGGACTCAGAATCTTTCTTTTTCAGTAAAATGCCGGATCTGGCAGATTCTGTGTCTCAGAATGACCCACCTTTGTAGTCGGATGGCCCCTAGAAGGATCTTTCTACTTCGCACTAATTTGAAAAGTTCGAGATATTGTCTTTTAGCAGGGGCCACGTAGACATCCAGATCAACAGCCATATATCTTAACTTGTCAGGACCTCTACAAATCTCCTCCTCCAAGGATGAAGCCTTTCCTTGTCCCTGCACCTGCTCCTACTCCTTCCCCCACGATTCTATCTCTTTAACTCTCTGCTCCTCCTCTTGCACCCTCTGTTCTCCATGAGTCTCAAGACTCTACTGGACTCTCCTCCCCCTCCTTATCCTCTGCCTTCATCCCCCAACTCCCAACACCCTCTAAGTGATTCCCCTGCTGCTGACTCAGCCTCTCCACCATTCAAAGAAGCTAGGATGGCCCAGCACCATCCAGATGACTGTCCCGTGGCACACAGAGCCCCTCCTTCCCTGGAGGAAGCTGGCCCGGCTAAAAGAACTCAGAGAACTCGCCAACGTTTTTACACCTGCCTACTTGGGATAACTGCCAACAACTCCTAGGGACTTTCTTTATGACAGAGGAATAAGAGAAAAACCTCCAAGAAACTAAAAAAAAAATCCTCGGACCTGATTGGCGACCAACACAACTTCCCAACATAATCAAAGCCAGCTTACCCTTAATCCAAACCAACTGGAACCCCAACACCTTTGAAGATAAAGAGCATCTGTCCAATTATTGCCTGGCTCTAATAGCGGGTCTCCAAGGGGCTACTAGGTGACCAACTAATTTGGCCATGGTAAGAGAAATTATTCAAAGGCCTGATGAATCTCCCTCTTTGTTTCTAGAAAGAATTATGGAGGCATATAAGAGATATACTCTTTTCGATATCAGGCAGCGGATCAAAATTCATCTGTAACGATGGCCTAATTGGGCAAGCTGCCATGGATATTAAAAAAATTTAAAAGAGAGATTTAGTCAGAGAAGCCGAGAAAATATACTATAAGAGAGAAACAGGGAGAAAGAAAGGGAGCAAAGGAAAGATGAGAGAAGCAAAAGACAGACTAAGGGATTGACCAAGATCCTGGTCACAACAAGAAAGAGGCCAGAAATTAAGACGTAAGGTGACAGGAAGGGATACCTGGGGCCATGCCAGAGGCCACCCCTGGCCTCAGATCAATGTGCCTACTGTAAAAAAAAAGGATACTGGGCCAAAGAGTGCCCTATAAAGAGACAGCCACGCCAGCCAGCCATTCTGACTCTGGAGCATGACTAAAAAAGTTGGGGCTCAGATCACTTTCCCTAGCTCAGGGTAACTTTTGAAGTGTAGCGGACCCCAGTAAACTTTGAAATGAAAACAGAAGCAGTATACTCAGCCCTTAAGGCCCCATTGGGCCCTCTATCAAATAAAAGGTCTGTAGTTCAAAGAACTAATGGCAGTAAATATCGGGCTTAGACTACTAAGAGGACCATGGACCTTGGGAAAGGAAAAATCTATCACTCCTTCCTAGTAATCCAGGAATGCCTGGACCCATTGATGGGCAGAGATCTGCTCACCAAGCTCTTGGCCTAAATAACTTTTAACCCTGAAGGCCCCCAAATGAAATTTCTAAATTCTTCAGTAAAAACTCCTATAGTCACGGCTTTAACTATATTAGTAGAAGATGAACATCCACTCTTCACACCCCCCAAGACTGATCAAACAGGCAAGCTACACCAGAAATGGATAACAGATTATGCAGATGCCTGGGCAAAAACTGCTGGGTTAGGCCTGGCCGTGAAACAACCTCCAATAACAGTGGAGTTAAAAACCTCAGCCTCCCCAATCAATGTCAAATAATATCCTCTAAGCAAAAAAAGCTAAAGATGAGATAAGGCCCCATATTCAGAAATATCTGGACTTAGGGCTCCTAAGGCCCTGTCAATTGGCTTGGAACACTCCCCTGCTACTAGAAAAAAAAAAAGCCAGGAACCGGGGACTATTGTCCTGTTAAAGACCTAAGAGAGATCAACAACAGAGTGCAGGACATTCACCACACGGTACCTAATCCGTACAATCTGCTTAGCACTCTGAACCCTGAGCGGAAATGGTATACTGTTCTGGACTTAAAAGATGCTTTCTTTTGCTTGCCTCTGCATAAAGATAGTCAGTTGCTGTTTGCTTTTGGGTGGGTAGACCCAGAAACCTGAACGTCTGGTCAACTAACTGGGACTAGACTCCCACTGGGGTTCAAAAACTCCCCCACTCTCTTTGATGAAGCCCTCCACAGAGATCTCAGCAATTTCAGAACTATGCACCCCAAATCACCCAGCTTCAATACGTGAATGACCTGCTACTGGCAGCCAACACCAAGGAAAACTGTGAGTCTGGGACCCAAGCACTATTATATGAGCTTGCTCAACTTGGGTATAGAGTTTCGGCCAAAAAAGCCCAAATTTGCTAGCATGAAGTAATCTTCCTGGGCTGTTACCTTAGGGGCAGTAAACGATGGCTCACTGAGCCCAGAAAACAAACCATTGTGTAGATACCACCCCCATCTAACAGGAGACAACTCAGAGAGTTTCTTGGGACTGCTGGCTTTTGCAGGTTATGGATACCTGGGTTTGCGTCTTTAGCTGCTCCTTTATACCCGGTGTTAATGGGAGATGCCCAATTCCAATGGACCCCTGATCACCAGGAAGTTTTTGATAACATCTATGGACACTGACACTGAACGCCTCAACTTCATAGAGCTCAGGCTGCAATTACAGAAAGCCCTACACTACGTTAAAAATGTACACCAACTCACTCACCTTGGTTCAATGAAACTGCAGGCATTCCTGTAGGATTAAGAACAGAGTTTTCCACTAACCGACTCACAGCGAAAGGAAATAACTGAACGGGTAACAAAAGCCTGTCGAGTCCGTCAATTGGTTAATGCTTACCCTTCCAGTTTCCTAGAGGAAAGCACCTACGAGGAACCAGAAAATGACAATTTTGGGAAGTGGACAATAGTGAAATTAAGCCAGCAACGAATGGACTTAAATATCTCCTAGTCTTTGTAGATACATTTTCAGGATGGACTGAAGCCTTACACACAAACACACACACACACAAAAACAACCAAACTGCACAAATGGTTTTCAAGAAGATCCTGAAAGATATTTCTCCAAGATACGGTCTGCCTAAGGCAATAGGGTCTGATAATGGACTGGTGTTCATGGCTCAGGTAAGTCAGGTGTTCACTGGGACCCTGTGGATTAATTTGAAGTTACATTATGCTTATATACCCCAGAGCTCAGGACAGGTAGAAAAAATAAATAGAACCATTAAAGAGACCTTAACGAAATTAAGCTTAGAGCCCGGCATAAAAGATTGGATTATGCTCCTGCCTTATGCACTGTTTCATGCGAGAAATAATCCCTCTCTTTCTTTGTGTAACCTCACCCCCTATGAAATTCTCTATGATGCCCATCATCCAGTAAGGAACCTAACCCCAACTCTAAGGCCTAACGATCACTTCCACACCCCCTTGCTTGACAGACTTAAAGTCATTGAAAGAACTCAGCCATACCTGTGGAAACAGCTGGCCACTGCCTACCAACCTTGGGAGGAGGGGACTCTAAGTCAATATCAAGTAAGAGACTTCGTCTACATAAGACAACATCAGGTGTCATCCCTGGAACCCCACTGGAAAGGAACATACCAGGTGCTACTTATAAAACCTAAAGCGGTAAAAGTAGACGGAATCACTTTTTGGATCCATGCCTCTCATCTCAAGCCTTCGCTGTGTCCAGACTCTTGTTGGAAACTGGAAAAGCCTGCTAACCATTTCAAATTGCGTATTCGCTATGTGGATAAGACTATAGACTCTCCCCTTGGTCACCAGTAGTTCTAACCCTCATCATTCCGTTCAGCAGCAATGGCTGATCACAAATCCTACTAGACAAGAAGTATGGTCTATCTCGCATACAGCCCCCTTAGAGACCTGGTGGCCATCTATCCACCCAGACATTTGTCAGCTCGGTATAGGTCTTTCCTATTGAGATATCCCTGATGAAGAGGATCCCACTAAAATTCCATTAAATCTCTTCTGTACCATAGATAATGGAAACAAACTTTATGGATGCAGGGACACGCGAGACAGATTCAGGTTGGCTAGCCTAGATTACTATGTTTGCCTAGAGGACTATCAAAGGCACAAACAGCCACGGCTGTGTCGGGGAGAAGCCGACTTCTTGTGTAAGTCAAGTGAATGTGAGCATACAGGGGCTGCCTGGTGGAACCCAAACTCCTCATCAAATTCAGTACACAGCATTGGCCATATTACCAATTAGACAACCAAATACTATGGCCCCCAGAGGGTTCTCTAGATCCTCAAATTCTGCGTGACATTTTTAACTTTGGCAAGTTCTCAAAAGGGGGAAATTTCCCTATGTGGAATCCTTTTCCCTCCTTTGCTCACATCCTGTACTATGCTTCTCCAATAGTTCCTCACCCTCAGCCTTCTGCTCTAGACTCTCTGCTATCACTCCCATCTTAGCAACCTGATTTCTCCTCTCCAATTACTAAATCAAAAACCAAAACCTCCGCTGGTTCTCAGAACATTGCCCCCTTGCTGAGGTAGCAGGTACCAAGGTACCCCTTCACCCACTCACTCCTCTCTTTTTCTGTCAGTGCCTGCACTAGGTCCCAGCAAGTCCTCTAGCAAGCTAACCCAAAGCTCAAACCAGCTGATAAGAGGCCTCAGACCCCTATACAAGATGTAATGAAAATGGCCTTTAAAGTTGCTTTGTCATCACTGAAAACAGGTTTCTAAGAATTTAAAGTCCCTCAAAGGCTTTTTGGAATATTTACTCCCATCTTCCCCTCTGCTCTACCTGTTCTACTGCTCAAGTTTTGTTTTAGGAAAATCCCAAACCCCTTTCCCATTTTTCTTTTACATCTCTCTTTCCTCATTCTTAGATCCACGGAGCTGCTCTCAGCCTCGACTACCCCGTCTTTCCCCTCTGTACTAGGTCCATAGAAATGTCTTAAATGACCTTCTCCAGAAGTCTTCACCAAGGCTTACTTTAGGTCTTTCAGCAAAAGAGTCCCTCTGAAAGAGTTCAATGTACATAAACTTGCACTTTTCGTGTTGCCCTGTTCTACTTGACCACTGGCTGAAAAAATCACCACCCCTAAGCTAGACACCTCCTTACCAGTTTTTCACAAAATATGTGAACAAGGCCTCTGGCCTTGAGCTGGGGCTTCACCGAGATGGCTACATTTCTAAGATAAAAATGTTAGCAACTGGGCTCCATGGTGACAGCTGGCAGGGAGAAAAAAAAGAGACAAAAAAGCTCTCCCCTTCCAAGGTGTCCTTGAAAAGTTAACTTGCCCAGAACAGAGGAAAAAAAACAGAAACAAAAACTAATTTTTGTGAATTTCTGCAGACTGTGAACTTCTGAGCCCCTTCCCTTACATGTTGGGTACAAACTCTAAAACTACCAAAACTTGGGTTTCAGGGGATTAATTGATTACAAAAGAAGCAATGCCCTCTAAATCCGGATGCAACCAAATAAGAATGTTTTCCTCACTTTGTGCTATCTTAGGTGCATTTTCTTGTCCATCCATAAAACAGTATAATTCTATGCACTTTAACATTATTTATGTTTTCATAAAATGGTCAATAGATGTGATTAATTATGTAATGATGTAGATGTTTTTCAGAGTGCTCTATCATGACGCAGGTTCATTTAAAGTTCAAATAGGGGGGCATACAACCCGGTTCCACCGGGAATCTGTATCCCTCACTTTAGCCATCCTATTAGAAATAATAATTGCTGAAGGCTTGGGCACAGGAAGAACTGCCCTAGTCCATGAGACACAACAAAGACACAATTAGAAGCAGAAATAGACCAAAGCTTAAAGACATTAAAAACCGACATCACAGCTTTACAGGAATTTTAACCTCTCTCTCTCTGAAGTTGTTTTATAGAGCAGGCGAGTGTTGGACCTCCTCTTCATGAGAGAAAGGTGCCTTTTTGCTTGCATTAAGGGAAGAATGTTGTTTTTATGCCGACAATACTGGAGTTGTAAAAGAATCAATGAGTAAATTAAGAAAACGACTTGAAGAGCGTCAAAGAGAGACAGAAGCCCCAGAAGGAAGGTTTGAGTCTTTGTTCACATAGTCAACCTGGTTAACTATGCTTTTATCTGCCAGGGCCGTTCCATTAATAATCCTCATATTATTGCTAACGGTAGGACCCTGTTTGCTCAACCGTGTAGTTTCCTTTCTAAACCAAATCGAACATGTTATTAAACCTAACCATACACTGTTCTCTCAATCTAATTTTACAGAAAAGTGGGGACAGAGTTGGTCTTAAAATACAGGAATATAGAGGATCTTCCACCTGCTGAGAAACTCAAGGGTCCATGCAGAAATGATCCCTGTAGAAGATGTAGGCCACTATGAAGGACCTGAGAGAGCAGAAGTCTTCCATGGCAAACAACCTGCTCAGGATGAAGGGATGTGTCTGAATCAGCCACTCTCTTCTTAATGTATAGAAGATGGACCAAAGCAGGCATTTGTTGAGCTGCTCCTGCATGCCTATGGTTGACATACCACTCTAACTGGTGAAAGTGTCACAGGAAGTAGGGGCAGCCTCCTTCTCATGGGAACCTTGGAAGCAACTGTTAGGACAAAGTTGTTGCCAAGGCAGTGACCTCATTCAGTTGCTAAAGGAAGTGACCTCACCTAACTTCCTTGGTGATGGAACTCTCTGAACTTGGAATCCAGGAATCCAGGCACCAAGAGCCAGTCCCAGTCCCAGTCCCAGTGGTCAAACTTATTTTGATTTACCAAGGACAGACTCAGTCTTTCTTGGAACCTACTGATGTGAGGATGGCCAAATGCAAGTAAAGCTATGAATAGGGGCCTTTCCTGAGAAAGCAGGCAGTGGCTCACCGCTGGCTCCTAACAACTTCACAGAGTTGGCCAAGGAGACCAGATTTGAGACAGAACAGGCCATTTCCAGAGAACATAGTATGGCCAACCAGTCAGAGGACACTCCGGATAGTCACAGACCTACATGGGGGAAGGAGGTGCCTTTGTGGTGTGGGTGTGGGTTTGTGGTTTTGTCTCATGTTCTGAGAATAGGTATGAAAGGCGGTTTGTTTTGTTTGGAGTGAACTGTTTCTAGTAAGTCGTTTGACAAGGTGAGTGTTTCTATGTCTATGTATCCCACTATGTCCGTGGTTGTAGACATTAGAAAAGAGAATGCATCAATGAATATGTCCTATCTAGTAGAAAGCTTCCCAGCATTCATCCTGCCCTATTTATGAATGGACTGCAGCTTGCCTTATTGATGTGAAACACCTGCTATCTTAAGTTCCTGTTTTCTTCCTGAATTCTCGCCACTCTCCAGAATAGGCTCATGGTTTTGTCTTTAAGATATGTACAACCTTGAAGCTCTGTGACATGACCATGTACTGAATAGCTGAAGGGAATGGCAAGCATCTAAGAAAACTCAGATATCAGTTTGACCAAGAAAGTCTCAGTGAAGAAACCCTGCTTGGGGCCTTTTGTTTACCAATTCTTCTGTTGCCCTGAATGTCAGGAAGGTCTTTTCCTCAGTCCACCACTTTGTGAAGCCTGAAGAAAACAGTTTTCAAATGGAAATGAATGGGCATTACCTGTGGCTCTTTGCTTAATTGCTTTGGAAAGGATGTGTCTGAATCAGCCTATTTGCCTTGTGTGAGGGTGTGGCTTAGATTCTCAGCTCCTGAGGGATCTAAAGAAAGATCCCATGTGTACATCCAAAACCAAAATGGCCAAAAGAGCAGTCCTTGTGGATGAAGTCTCTCGCCTCTTCTGTAACGTTCCTGACCTCCATCAAGCCAGAATAGGGATCCTTTGGGTCAAATGAGTTCTTCAAAGCCCTGCAGAGGCTAGCCCATAGTTTCTTGGGTTTTCTCAAGACTCCAATTCACATAAGGAATCCAAACTCCACAGTCAGTTGGCCTCAAATTGAAAAAGCAAAGCAGTATTAATGGGAGGCCTATTTGATCTCTCCTGATTCACAAGAAGGGTGTCCAGGCCACCCTGACTTTAGGCAAATTAGGTGCAAGAGAGCTTATTTTGGACACGGTCTTGGGCTGTGCCCCTCATGGAAAACTTTTGCCAGAGGTCATTATGAGTGTCTATATGGAAAAAGATGAGCGCCACATTGGAGTGTTTTGTTTTAAATTGTGGTCATTTTGGTGGCGGTTGGAAGAGATGACTTGGTCCACATGTTCTTGAACTCTGGTGTGATTCCCTTAGAAACTGAGTTCTCAAACTGACCTCAGAGAAGTATTGCCATGAATAGTGATGAGATTTTATGAAGCCAGGCATTAGTGTCGCCCTTGGAAACTAAGTTCTAGGCCCAGGATGGCTTTCCACAGAGCACTAGGCCTCTCAGCCAGGATACCACATGATTTTATTCTGAAAGATTTGGCACTCATAGTTGAGAGTCAAAACTCATATGGACCTCACATTGTAGACCTCAATGGGCATAATATCATGTGATCTTTTGGCCACTCTTTGGGAAGCCTTACCTGTGAGTGTTCTCCAGAACTTTCATTGAAATGAGCTTCCTAACCATTTAATGGTTCCTGAAAGAATTGAAACTCACAGTGCCTCCAACTTCATCCTTGAAAAATGGCTAGAAAAATACCATAAAATTTTTGAAATTCCCATCACCAGGTGGCACTGGAGAACCTTTGGATGTCCTGTTACTGATCATGAATATACCAGAGAGTGCCTTGATTGACTGGGTTTCATGTAAATCGTGTAGAACAGAGATGCCAGTAAGTTGGACTCTGTTGAGTAGTTGTACTAGAGCAGTGGTGGGCAGGTATGTGATAAAACATCTGTGGTGGGGCCATGTGGATCTTCCATTGGCTTCAAAATGGCTTGTGACTGACATGGTGCAGCCAACAGAACCTTCCATGTAAAGGCAACTTGTTATATGGAGAGTTTTCAGGACATTGTTCAGAATCAGGTTGCTATGGTCAAGGGGGCAAGCTATGTGGGATAGAATCCTGGTTCTTGTATCCTCCTGCAGAACCTGACCCACCACACATGACAGAACTCCCTCTTGCACTGAGACCCAATTGAACTCCTTTTATTTCGTGAAGCAAATACCAAACTCCCAGTGCAGCAGGAAGGAACAAAACGAAAATGGAGGATGACCATATGGCTTCAAATTGCACATGGAAAGACATTTAGCCCCCAGTGGCCACAGTTTACCTAAAAAGAGAATTTAGCACTGCTGCCTCATGTTCATTGGGAAATAAGAAAGCATGTCCTCCAGGTCTCATAGATGCAGACCAAGCTTTTATGGTCTCACTAGAAAGGAAGCCAAAGCTCCTGACAACAACATATTTTTCAAGTGCCCAACCTCACAGGCAGTTTCTCAAGAAGTGTCTATGCCAGCAGACCTCCATGTTTGTGGAGGGTTTACCCTGTCCCTTACCTTTGGAAACTCCTCTGCCACTTCCAAGGTGTGGGCTCCTGAGCATATTCCATTCCAGATATTTGTTCACAGATTTTCTAAAACTTCTCCTCTAATTGTGTCTTACTTGGGGCGAAGGTATTGTCAAGGCATTGTTCTGGATTAGAGTGGGAAGATTTTTGTGTAGCACATATTTACATACACATTGGATTCATTTTTCAATTTTCCATTTGAAATACTGAATCCTTGACACTAACCTATACCCTACTAGATTCTGACAACTAATTCTAATATAATGGAGAAAAATAACCCAAACAGAATAGAAATACTAGCACTTCAGAGGAGCCATGGTGTATAGTTGGTCTTCCCTTTTGCATGATATAGGGTAGGAGTTATAAATCTTGTCAATTTTTTGTTGAAAGAGTTCTGCATGTGTTTTTAAAGTTAACACATATGTGAATTCCTGTCTCCCTTTTTCTGTAGCCAATTCAGCACATGTATTTTTATATGAACATATAGAATCCTACCTGGTATCACACCTATATTCTTGAGAGGTGGCTAACTTGGCAGAGACAAAGTGTGAGAAGAAATCACTCCTACTAAATGCTTTTGGAACTGATAATTCAAATTATGAGTGAGCTTCTTAGTTGAAAAACATTATACATAAATCCATGTTCAGTAAAATTAATATTTTTGGATCTGTGGATGATATATATTTCACGATGAATTTTAATTGGCATATATATTGCTACTTTTTAATGTCTCTGTGTGTGTTTTGTATATATATATATATATATATATATATATATATATACTCTCTAGATTTTTCAAAATATGAAATATATGTGTCTTATTATACACTCCCTAAATTCATTCTTGTTCATGTATGTGGTTTTATATTCAAATTTTCATAAGATTATTTTCAGAAATATTCATCCACCTGAAATACATATTTGTTTTATAGTATTGAAAACTCACTTCAGTAAATGGTACAAACAAATCCTTATATTTTTACAGTAACTGACCCACTTTAACATCAATGCAAGTAGATTCCTATGGGACATGATGTGTATTTTGACGTTCATTTTTATACAACACTGGTACATTACTATTTCTTCAGTTTTTGTACATCATAGAATATACATTTCATCCACAACTTCATAAATTTAAAGAAATTTGTAACACATTCTATCACTTCCTGCTTCAGAACATATGTATTCCTCTTTGTTTTTGACTGGTCATTTCATGAGACTTCTTTCCAAACACATTATTTTCGATTTCCATAATCAATTTTGAAGCAAAATTCACACACTCTTTATGATGAACCACACCCGTAATATTTCCATTGGATGTATAAATGGCTGGAATGAATGTATGTATATCAACATATGATTCCCTGTGTATATTCAGATATCAATTTATTCCAATTTCTAAAGTTCGAACCAGTTATATTATTTATTCGCACTATGGTCTATTCATGCATTATCTCTATATTCATACACACATGGTACACCTATATGTACCCCCAATACTAATTTATACCTCTTCAAAATATTGCTCCAAGAAATGGTGGTAGAAATACTCATGTCACCTGATCTACATATACATTTTATCACAGTAATATTCTGGCCACAAAATGCAAAGTCACACTTACGATTGTACAAAAGCCTAAATGGAATGTGACTATGGATTATGAAAATCACCCATGTCCAGGTTGCCTAATGCTCTCAAATGTCAATCCTATTGGTTACTACATATTTGTTTCTTCCTAAGATTATATATTCAATCTCAAGCCTGTTGAAAATATCTATTGCTATCACTCATTTTATACTTTGCCTGATTTCCTTATGTCTCTATTGATATCTGCTTTCCTACATATTTTCCCCAGTTCATCATTGTGACTGACTCTTCACATGTGCTGACATTTACATTTTTTTGTGTACCTGAAACCCTATTGCTAAAGAACTTTTTGTCCAAATCCTATACTCACACGTTTTTCTAATCTTACCAACTATCTTCGTAATCTTACCAACTCTCCCTTTTTGATGGATGTTCTCCTCAACATTCAATCATCTAAGGTACAAGATCCTATGCCATTGTGTATAGATTTATCTGAGACATCTGGGCAGAACATAATTCAAAGCTAACTATTCCAATCAAGGACCCAATGACCTTCTGGGCTTTAAATCTTACTGAGATTTCTGTTTTCATACATATATTTCACCTCTATAATCTTATAAATATCGCAGGTTCCCAATACCATTATTCATCCAGCAGAATGATCCTAACCCAAATCAAAAATGTTATTAACCCTAACCATACACGATTCCCTCAATCTACCTTTATAGAAGAGCAGGGACAGAGTTGGTCTTACAATACAGGAATGTAGGAGATCTTCAACCTGCAGAGAACCTCAAAGGTCCATGCAGAAATGATCCCTGGAGAAGATGTAGGCAGCTATGAAGGACCTGAGAGAGCAAAAGTCATCTTCCATGACAAACAACCAGGTAAGGATGAAGGGATGTGTCTGAAGCAGTCTCTCTCTTCTTAATCTAGAGAAGATGGACCAAACCAGGCCTGTGTGGAGAGCTGTTCCCGGGTGCCTATGGTTGATATTCCATTTTAACTTGTAAAAGTGTCATAGGAAGCAGGGGCACGCTCCATTTCATGGACCCTTGGATGCAACTGTTAGGACAAAGTGGTTGCCAAGGCAGTGACCTCATTCAGTTCTAGAGGAAGTGACCTACGTCACTTTCTTGTTGATGTACCACTCTGAACTTTGGATCCAGGGAGACAGGCACCCTGAGGCAGGCCCAGTCCCAGTCCCAGTGGTCTCACATGTTTGGATTAACCAAGGACAGAGTCAGTCTTTCTTGGCAAATACTGAATTGAAGAGGGACAAATGCCAGGAAAGCTCTGAAGAGGGGCTTTTTTTTTTGATAAAGCAGGCAGTGGCTCACCGCTGGCTCCTGACAACATCACAGTGTTGGCCAAGGAGACCAGATCTGACATACAACAGCCCATTTCAGGGGAACATAGTATGGCCCACCAGTCAGAGGATGCTCTGGATAGTCACAGACCTACTTGGGGAAAGAAGGTGCCTTTGTGGGTGTGTTTGTGTGTTAGTGATTTTGTCTCATGTTTTAAGAATATGTAGGAAAGTCGGTTTGTTTAATTTGGAGTGGCCTGTTTCTAGTAAGTCCTTTGAGAAGGTGAGTGTTTCTGTGTATCCCACTGTGTCCGTGGTTGTAGACAATAGAAAAGAGAATGCATCAAAGGATGTGTCCTGTCTAGTAGAAATCTTTGCAGCATTCATCTTGTCCAATTTATAAATGGACTGCAGCTTACCTTATAGATGGGCAACACCTACTACCTTTCTACATTCCTGATTTCTTCCTGAATTCTGGCCACTCTCCCATAGGCTCATGGTTTTGTGTTCAAGATATGTATCTCCTCCACAATCTGGGACATGGCCATGTACTGGATAGCTGAAGGGAATGGTGAGTATCTCAGAAAACTCAGATATCAGTGTGACCAGGAAAGTCTCAGTGGAGAAACTCTGCTTTGGGAATTTGCTTTCCTATTGTTCTGTTGCCCTGAATGTAAGGAAGGTCTTTGCCTAAGGCCACACCTTTCGAAAGCCTGAAAAAATCAGTTTTCAAATGGAAATTAATGGGCATCACCTGAGGATCTTTGCTTAATTGCTTTGCAAAGGGATATGTCTGAATCCGCCTCTTAGTGCAGTGTGAGTCCATGGCTCAGATTCTCAGCACCTGATGGATCTAAAGAAAGATCCCATGTGTGCATCCAATTCCAAAATGGCCAAAAGAGCAATCATTGTTGATGAAGTCTCTTGCTTTGCTCTGTAAGGTTCCTGATCTCCATCAAGTCAGAAGAGGGATCCTTTGGGTCAACTGAGTTCTTCAAGCCCTGCAGAGGCTAGCCCATAGGTGCTTGGGTTTTCTCATGACTCCAAATCACATAAAGAAACTATACCTGACAGTCACTATGCCTCAAATTGGAGAAGTGGAACAGTATTAATGGCAGGCATCTTTGATCAGCCCTGGTTCACAGGAACGGTGTCCAGAAACACTGACTTTAGACAAATGAAGGGCAAGGGAGCTTATTTTGACATTGTCTTGTGCTGTGTGCCTCATGGAAACTTCCAGCCAAGGTTATGATTAGTGTGTATATGAAAGAAGATGAGGGGCATGTGTGAGTGTTTTGGTTTTAATTCTGGTCATTTGTGTGGCGGTTGGAAGAGATGACTGGGTCACCAGGGATTGAACTCTGGTGTGTTTCCCCTTAGAGACTGAGTTCTGAAACTGACCTCAGAGAAGTATTGCCATGAATTGTGTTGGGATTTTAGGAGGCCACGCATGAGAGTCGCCCTTGGAACCTGAGATCTAGGACCAGGGTGGCTTTCCACAAAGAACTGGGAATCTCAGCCTGGATATCACATGATTTTATTCTGAAAGACTTTGCAGCCATAGTAGAGAGTCAAAACACATAGGACCTCACATTGTAGACCTCAATGGTCCTGGCTTCAAGTGACCTTTTGTCCACTTTTTGGAAAGCCTTGCCTGTGAGAGTTCTCCAGAATTTTCTTTGAATTGAGCTTTCTCAACATTTAATGGTTTCTGAATAACTGAAATTCACAGTGCATCCAATGTCATCCTTGAAAAATGGCTAGATAAATACCATGAAATTTTTGAAATTCCCATGACCCGGTGGCACTCAAGAAACATTGGATCTCCTATTGCTTATCATGAGTGTACCAGAGAGTGCCTTGATTGACAGGGTTTTCTGAAAATTGTTTAGAACAGACATGCTAGTAATTTGTAGCCTGCTGAGTAGTGGGCGTAGAGCAGTGGTGGGCAGGTGTGTGATAAAGTATCATGGTGGGTCCATGTGGATCTGCCATTTACTTCCAAATGGCTTGTGACTGACATAGTGCAGACTTCAGAACCTTATATGTAATGGCATCTTGTTATATGGTGAGGTTTCGGGGCAATGTTCAGAATCAGGTTGCTATGAACAAGGGGGCAATCTTTGAGAGATAGAAACCTGGTTTGTGCATTTTCTTGCAGACCATAACCCACCACACGTGACAGAACTCTCTCCAGCACTGTTTCCCAGTTGAACTCCTTGTATTTCGTGAAGCATGTACCAAACTCCAAGTGCAGCAGCAAGAAACACCACGAAAATTGGAGGATGACCAAATGGTTTCACAGTCCACACCGGGAGAAAATAAACCCCCAGGGGCCACAGTTTATCTACAAAGAGAGAATTCAGCACTGCTGCCTCGTGTTCATTGGAAAATAAGAAACTTTGTCCTCCAGGTCACATAGATGCAGACCCAGCTTTGAGGGTATCACTACAAAGGAAGCTTAAATCCTGACAAAAACCTATATATCAGT
The DNA here is from genome assembly GCF_048772815.1 of Callospermophilus lateralis. Lineage (NCBI taxonomy): Eukaryota > Metazoa > Chordata > Mammalia > Rodentia > Sciuridae > Callospermophilus > Callospermophilus lateralis. The sequence goes on along the minus strand of NW_027512880.1, from coordinate 70,224 downwards.
GCCCAACCTCTGTGGCAGTTTCTCAAAAAGATTTAGGCATGCAGAGCTCCATGCTTGTGGAGTGTGTACCCTGTCCTTACTTTTGAAAACTCCTATACCACCTCCAAGTTTGTGCACTCCTGAGCATTTTCCATTACAGAAATGTAATCACAGATTTTGCAACTTTTCTTCTCTAATTGTGTCTTACTTGGGGCGAAGATAATTTCAAGGCATTGTTCTGGATGAGAGTCGGAAGATTTGTTTTAGCACATATTTGCATACACATTGGATTAATTTTCCTATTTTTCCATTCGCAATTCTGAATCCCTGACACTAACCCATATTCTAATAGTCTCCGACTACTAATCCTAATATGATGGAGAAAAATAACCCAAACTGTACGTAAATACATGCAGTTCAGGGTTGGACTTGCCTTTTGCATGATAAAGGGTAGGTATTATGAATCTAGTCAATTTTTAATTGAAATAGTTCTCCATGTGTTTTTAAAGTTAACAAATATGTGAATTACTGTCTCTCATTTTCTGGAGCCTATTCAGCACATGTATTTTTATATGCACAAATAGAATCCTACATGGTATCAAACGTACATTCTTTTGAGTTACATGACTTGGCAGATACAAATTGTGAGAAGTGATCACTCGTCCTAAACGCTGTTAGAACTGAAAATTCAACCTATGGGTGAGCTTCCCAGTGGAACAACATTATACATAAACCCATGTTCAGTAAAATGAATGTTTTTGCATCTTTATAATATATATTTCATGATGAATTTCGATTGGCATATATATTGCTACTTTTTAATTTCTGTGTTTGTGTGTGTGTGTGTGTCCATATATGTATATATCTATATCTATATCTATATCTATATCTATATCTATATCTATATCTATATCTATATCTATATCTATATATATATATATATATATATATATATATATATATACTGTCCAGATTTGTAAAAATATGGAAAATATGTGTCTTATATACACTCCCTAAATTCATTCATGTTCATGGATGTGGATTAATAATCAACTTTTCACAAGATTATTCTTAGAAATACTCATACACATGAAATACATAGTTGTTTCCTAGTACTGAGAACTAACTTCAGTGAAAGGTGCATACAAATTCTAATATGTCTGCATTAACTGACCCAGTTTAACATCAATGCATGTTGGTTCCTATGGGACATGATGTGTATTTTGACGTTAATTTTTATTCCACACTGGTACATTACTATTTCTTCAGTTTATGCACATCATAGGATATATATTTCATTCACTAGTTAGCAAATTTATAGGCATTTGTTTCACTTTTAGTCACTTCCTGCTCCAGAACACATGTATTTTTCTACGTTTCTTGACTGGTCTATTCATGAGACTTTTTTTTCCAAATATATTGTTTTCGATTTCCATATCAATTTTGAAGGAAAACTCACACACCCTTCATGATTAACCATAACCATAAGATAATCATTAGATATATAACTGGTTGGAATTAATGATTGTATATCAATATAACATTTCTTATATATTTTCAGATATCCATTCAATCCATTATTTAAAGTGGATCCAGTTATATTATTTATTCACAGTATGGTCTATTCATGCATTATGTCTATATTAATAGAAGCAGGGTACACCTATTTCTACCCCCATACTAATTTATAAATCTTCAAAATATTGCTCTCAGAAATGGTGGAAGAAATACTCATGTCACCTGATCTACATACACATTTTATCACAGAAATATTCCGGACACAAAAAGCAAAGATCACACTTACAATTGTACCAAAGCCTAAATGGAAAGATAGCATGCATTACTAAAAACATCCATGTGCAGGTTGCCTAATGCTCTCAAATATCAATCCTATTGGTGACTACATATTTGTTTCTTCCTAAGATTATATATTCAACTTCAAACCTGTTAAAAATGTCTAACCCTATCACACACTTTATACTTTGCTTGATTTCCTAATATCTCTATTGATATCTGCTTTCCTACATGTTTTCCCCAGTTCATCATTATGACTGACTCTTCACATGTGCTGACATTTACATACACTCTCTACCCGAAACCCTATTGCTGAAGAACTTTTGGTCCAAATCCTATACTCACTCTTCTTTCTAAACCTACCAACTTCCTTCCTAATCCTACCGAATATCGGTTTTTGACTGGATGTTCTCTTCAGCATTCAATCATCCAAGGTACAAGGTCCGATGTATATTGATTTATCTGAGACATCTGTGCAGCACATTACTCAAAGTTAGGTATCCCACTCAAGTCCCCAATGCCCTTCTGGGCTTCAAATCTTACCTAGATTTCTGCTTTCATACTTATATTTCACATGTATACTCTTGTAAATATCACAGGTTCCCAATACCATTATTCATCCTGCAGAATGATTCGTAACCCAAATCGAACATGTTATTAACCCTAACCATACACTGTTCCCTCAATATAACTAACTTAAGAGCAGCGACAGAGTGGGTCTTACAATATAGGAATGTAGAAGATCTTCCACCTGCTGAGAACCTCAAAGATCAATGAAGAAAGGATCCTTGGAGAATATGTAGGCAGCTATGTAGGACCTGAGAGAGCAATAGTCATCTTCCATGGCAAACAACCTGGTCAGGATGAATTGATGTGTCTGAGTCAGCCTCTCTCTTCTTAATGTAGAGAAGATGGACCAAACCAGGCCTCTGTGGAGAGCTGTTCCAGGGTGCCTATGGTTGATATATCATTCTAACTTCTGAATGTGTCACAGGATGTTGGGGCAGCCTCTATCTCATGGGAACCTTGGAAGCAACTGTTAGGACAAAGTGGTTACCAAGGCAGTGACCATATTCAGTTCCTGAAAGAAGTGACCTCACTTCACTTCCTTGGTGATGGCATTCTCTGAACTTGGGATCCAGGAAGCCAGGCACCAAGAGCCAGTCCCACTCCAGACCCAGTGGGCTAACTTGTTTGCTTTTCCCAAAGACATAGTCAGTCTTTCTTGGTACCTGCTGATATGAGGATGGCCAAATGCCAGCAGAGCTCTGAAGAGGGGCCTTTCCTGAGAAAGCAGGTAGTGGCTCACCGCTGGCTCCTTACAACTTCACAGAGTTGGACAAGGAGACCAGATGTGAAACAGGACAGGCCATTTTGGGGGAACATAATATGGCCCACCAGTCAGAAGACACTTCGGATAGTCACAGACCTATTTAGGGGAAGAAAGTGCCTTTGCCGTTGTAGGTGTGAGTTTGTGGTTTTTTCTCATGTTCTGAGAATAGGTAGGAAAGGTGGTTTGTTTGGTTTGGAGTGGACTGTTTCTAGTAAGTCGTTTGACATTGTGAGTGTTTCTATGTCTGTGTATCCCACTGTATCCATGGTTGTAGACATTAGAAAACAGAATGCATCAATGGATGTGTTGTCTCTAGTTGAAAGCTTCCGCGATTCATACTGCGCAATTGATGAATGGACTGCAGCTTGCCTTATGGATGGGCAACATCTATTATCTTCTAAAGTTCCACTTTTCTTCGTGAATTCTGGCCACTCTCCAGAATAGACTCATGGTTTTGTTTCCCAGATATGTAACACCACAAGGCTCTGTGACATGGCCATGTTCTGGATAGCTGAAGGGAATGAGAGCATCTCAGAAAACTCAGATATCAGTGTGACCAGTAAAGTCTCAGTGGAGAAACCCTTCTTTGGGCCATTTGCTTAATTCTATTTCTATTACCCTGAATGTCAGAAAGGTCTTTGCCTCAGGCCACCCCTTTGTGTAGCCTGAAGAACACTGTTTTCATATGGAAATGAATGGACACCACCTGTGGCTCTTTGCTTAATTGCTTTGGAATGGGATGTGTCTGAATCAGCCTCTTGTCCTTGTATGAGGTTGTGGCTTAGATTCTCAGCACCTGATGGATTTAAAGAAAGATCCCATGTGCTTTCAAAACTAAAATGTCCAAAAGAGCAGTCATTGTGGATGAATATTTTTGCCTTCTTGTTTTAGGTTCCTGAACTCCATCAAGTGAGAATAGGGATCATTTGGGTCAAATGAGTTCTTGAAATCCGTGCAGAGGCTACCCCATATGTGCTTGGGTTTTCTCATGACTCCAAATCACATAAAGAATTATACCCTACAGCCAGTAGGCTGAAATTGGAGAAGTGGAACACTTTAACAGCAGGAATATTTGATCACGCCTGTTTCACAGGAAGAGTGTCCAGGCCACCATGATTTTAGGCAAATAAGGGGCAAGTGAGCTTATTTTGGACACTACCTTGGGCTCATAGAAACCTCCAGCTAGAGGTTATGAGGAGTGTCTACATGGAAGAAGATGATGGGCCTGTGGGAGTGTTTTGATTTTAATTGTGGTAATATTTGTGGCGGTTGGAAGGGATGACTGGATCCACCTGGGCTTGAACTCTGGTGTAATTCCCCTTAGAGACTGCATTCTGGAATTGACCTCAGAGAAGTATTGCCATGAATTGTGTTGGGATTTTAGCAGGACACACATAAGCGTCACTCTTGGAAACTGAGATCTATGCCCAGGGTGGCTTTCCACAGAGGCCTTGGAATCTCAGCCAGGATATCACATGATTTTATTATGAAAGACATGGCAGCCATAGATGAGAGTCAAAACACACATGGACCTTACATTGTAGAGGTCAATTGGCCTGGCTTTATGTGACCATTTGGTAATTCTTTGAGAAGCCTTGACTGTGAGAGTTCTCTAGAGCTTTCATTGAAATGAACTTTCTCAACACTTAATGGTTCCTGAATGAATTGAGACGCACAGTGCCTCTAACTTCATTTTTGAAAAATTGCTAAATAAATACCATGAAATTTTTGAAATTCCCATGACCAGGTGGAACTGCAGAAAATTTGATGTCCTGTTGCTTATCATGTGTATACCAGACAGTGCCTTGTTTGACTGGGTTTCATGAAAATGATGTAGAACACGAGATGCCAGTAATTTGGAGCCTTCTGAGTAGTGCGCCTAGAACAGTGGTGGGAAGGAGTGTGATAAAACATCATGGAGGGGCTATGTGGATCTGCCATTGGCTTCCAAATGGCTTGTGACTGATATAGTGCAGACATGAGACCCTTATATGTAAAGGCATCCTGTTATATCGAGAGTTTTAAGGGCAATGTTCAGAATAAGGTTGCTATGGTTATTGGGGCAAGCTCTGTGCGATAGAAGCCTGGTTGGTGCATTCTCCTGCAGACCCTGACCCACCACAAGTGACAGAACTCCCTCCAGCACTGTATCCTACATGAACTTCTTATATTTTGTGAAGCAAATACCAAATTCCCAGTGCAGCAGCAAAAAACACCATGAAAAGTGGAGGATGACCAAATGTCTTCACAGTCCCCACTGGGAGACACTTAGCCTCCAGTGGCCACAGTTTACCTACAAAGAGAGAATTGAGCACTGCTGCCTCATGTTCATTGGAATATAAGAAACCATCTCTTCCCGGTAACATAGATGCAGACCCAGCTTTGATGGTCTCACTACAAAGGAAGCTAAAGCTCATGACAGCAACATATATTTCAGGATCCCAACCTCAGAGGCCATTTCCCAAGAATTCTTAGGCCAGCAGAGCTCCTTGTTTGTGGAGTGTTTACCCTTTCCTTTACTTTTGGAAACTCCTCTACCACCTCCAAGGTTGTGAACTCCCGAGCATATTCCATTCCATATATGTATTCCTAGATTTTTACACTTTTCTACTCTAATTGTGTCTTACTTGGGGCAAAGGTATTGTCAAGGCATTGCTCTGGATGTGAGTGGGAAGATTTTTGTGTAGCACATATTTACATACACATTGGATTCATTTTCCAATTTTCCATTTGAAATACTTAACCCCTGACACTAACCCGTACCCTACTAGTCTCTGACTAATAATCCTAAAATGATGGTGAAAAATAACCCAAAAAGAATAGAAATACAAGCAGTTCAGAGGAGGCATCGTGTATAGTTGGAATTGCCTTTTGCATTATATAATGTAGGAGTTTTAAATCTAGTCAATTTTTTTGTTGAAATAGTTCTACATGTGTTTTTAAAATTAACAAATATGTGAATCCCTGTCTTCCTTTCTCTGTAGCCTATTCAGCACATGTATTTTTATATGCACATATAGAATCCTACCTGATATCACTTGTACACACATGTGAGGTGGCTGAATTGGCAGATGCAAATTGTGAGAAGAGATCACTCCTCCTAAACGCTGTTGGAACTGAAAATTCAACCTACGGGTGAGCTTCCTAGTTTAATAACATTATACATAAATCCATGTTCAGTAAAATGAATATTTTTCGATCTTTGGATTATATATATTTCATGATGAATTTCGATTGGCATATATATTGCTACTTTTTTTTCTTTTATTGGTTGCTCAAAACATTACAAAGCTCTTGACATATCATATTTCATACATTAAATTCAAGTGGGTTTTGAACTCCAATTTTTACTCCAAATACAGAATGCAGAATCACATCAGTTACACATCCATATTTTTACATAATGTCTTATTAGTTACTGTTGTATTCTGCTACCTTTCCTATGCTCTACTATCCCCCCTCCCCTCTCTTCCCATCTTCTCTCTCTACCCCTTCTACTGTAATTCATTTCTCTTATTGTTTATTTTCCCATTACACTCACAACCTCTTATATGTAATTTTTTTGTAACAATAAGGGTCTCCCTCCATTACCATGCAATTTCTCTTTTCGCTCCCTTTCCCTGCCACCTCATGTCTCTGCTTAATGTTAATCTTTTCTTCATGCTCTTCCTCTCTGCTCTGTTCTTAGTTGCTCTCATTATATCAAATAAGTCATTTGGTATTTTTTTTTGGGGATTGGCTAGCTTCACTAAGCATTATCTGCTCTAGTGCCATGCATTTCCCTGCAAATTCCATGATTTTGTCATTTTTTAGTGCTGCGTAATCCTCCATAGTATATAAAAAAAAAACATTTTTTTTTTATCCATTCATCTATTGAAGGGAATCTGGGTTGGTTCCACAGTGTAGCAATTGTGAATTGTGCTGCTATGAACATCGATGTGGCAGTATCCCTGTAGTACGCTCTTTTAAGGTCTTCAGGGAATAGTCCGAGAAGGGCAATAGCTGGTTCAAATGGTGCTTCCATTCCCGGCTTTCCCAGGAATCTCCATACTGCTTTCCAAATTGGCTGCACCAGTTTCAGTCCCATCAGCAATGTACAAGAGTACCCTTTTCCCCACATCGTCGCCAGCACTTGTTGTTGTTTGACTTCATAATGGCTACCAATCTCACTGGATTGAGATGGTATTTTAGGGTGGTTTTGATTTGCATTTCTCTGACTGCAAGAAATGGAGAGCATTTTTTCATGTACTTATTGATTGATTCTATGTCCTCCTCTGAGAAGTGTCTGTTCAGGTCCTTGGCCCATTGGGTTATTTGTTATCTTATTGTCTAATTATTTGAGTTCTTTGTATACTTTGCATACTCTGGATATTAGGGCTCCATCTGAAGGGTGAGGAGTAAAAATTTGTTCCCATGATCTAGGCTCCATATTTACCTCTCTTATTGTTTCTCTTTCTGAGAAAAAAAATTTTCAGTTTAAGTAACTCCCATTTGTTGATTCTTGTTATTAACTCTTGTGCTATGGGTGTCCTATTAAGGAATTTGGAGCCTGACCATACTATATGTAGATCGGAACCAACTTTTTCTTCTATCAAATGCAGAGTCTCTGATTTGAATCTAGCTCCTTGAGGACATTCCTGTCTTGTTCCAGATTTTAGAGGGAATGCCTTCATTTTTTCTCCATTCAGAATGATACTAGCCTGAGGCTTAACATAGATAGCTTTTACAATGTCAAGGTATGTTCCTGTTATCCCTAGTTTTTCTAATGTTTTGAACATAAAGGAATGCTCTACTTTGTCTAATGGTTTTTCTGCATCTATCAAGATGATCTTATGGTTCTTATTTTTAAGTCTAGTGATGTTGTGAATAACATTTATTGATTTCCATATATTGAACCCTCCTTGCATCCCAGGGATGAATCCTAGTTGATCATGGTGCACAATTTTTTTGATGTGCCTTTGTATCCAAACCACCAGAATTTTAATGAAAATTTTTGCATCTAGGTTCATCAGAGATATTGGTCTGTAGTTTTCTTTCATTGAGGTGTCTTTGTCTGGTTTCAGAATCAGGGTGATGTTGGCCTCATAGAATGAACTTGGCAGAGCTCCCTGTTTTTCTATTTCCTGAATAACTTGAAAAGTATTGGTATTAAATCTTCTTTAAAGGTTTTGTAAAACTCCGCTGTATACCCATCCGGTCCTGGGCTTTTCTTGGTTGGTAGTCGTTTGATTGCTTCTTCTATTTCATCGATTGATATTGGTCTGTTTAAATTGTGTGTATCCTCCTGACTCCGTCTAGGCAAATCATATGACTTAACAGATGTATCGATGTCTTCACTATTTTCTATTTTATTGGAATATAGGTTTTCAAAATAATTTCTAATTGTCTTTCGTATTTATGTAGCTTCTGTTGTGATATTGCCTTTTTCATCCCGTATGTTAGTAATTTGAGTTCTCTCTCTTCTTCTCCTCGTTAGCATGGCTAAGGGTCTGTCCATCTTATTTATTTTTTCGAAGAACCACCTTTTAGTTTTGTTAATTTTTTAATAGTTTCTTTTGTTTCAATTTCGTGATTTACGCTCTGATTTTAATTATTTCTTGCCTTCTGCTACATTTGCTGTTGTTTTGCTCTTCCTTTTCTAGGGCTTTGAGATGAAGTGAGAGCTCATTTATTTGTTGTTTTTGTTTTTTTTTCTTTTTTTGAGGAATGACCTCCAGGCGATGAATTTGCCTCTTGAATCTTGTTTCATTGTGTCCCATTGAATCTGATATGTTGTGTCTGTATTTTCATTTATCTCTAAGAATTTTTTGATTTCCTCTTTTATGTCTTCTGTAACCCATTGATCATTCAGTAATATATTGTTCATTTTCCATGTGATGTAGGATTTTTCCTTCCTTCTTTTACCATTGGTTTCCAGTTTCATTCCATTGTGATCAGAAAAAAATTCATGGTATTATCTCCACCCCTTTATATTTACTGAGTGTTGCCCTACGGCATAATATATGGTCTATTTTTGAGAAGGATCCATGTGCTGGTGAGAAAAAAGTATATCCACTTGATGATGTTTGATATATTCTATATATGTCAGTTAAGTCTAGGGTATTGATTGTGATATTGAATTCTATACTTTTTTTATTCAACTTTTGTTTGGAGGATCTGTCCAATGGTGAGAGAGGTGAGTTGAAGTCTCCCATAATTATTGTGTTGTGGTCTATTTGATTCTTGAAATTGAGGAGAATTTGTTTTATAAATGTCGCAGCACCATTATTTTCTGCGTAAATATTGATAATTGTTATGTCTTGTTGGTGAATGGTTTCTTTTAACAGTATATAATGTCCTTCCTTATCCCTTTTGATTAAATTAGTCTTGAAGTCGATTTTATTTTGTATGAGGATTGCCACCCCTGCTTGCTTACAAGGACCGTGTGCATGGTATAAATTTTCCCAACCTTTCACCTTCAGCCTGTGTATGTCTTTTCCATTCAGATGTGTCTCCTGGAAGCAACATATTGTTGGATTTGTTTTTTTTAATCCACGTTACAAGCCTATGTCACTTTATTGGAGAGTTTAAGCCATTAACGATTAGAGTTACTATTGATATATGGTTTGTATTGCCACCCGTCTTTGATTATTTATCTTTTTTTTTAAATTTAGTTTGTTTATCCATGATTAGCTTTTCCCCCTCCCTCTGTCATTACTGAGGAAATTCCCACTGATGGTTTTCGTTGTTGATATTCATTTTTTCCTTGTGTAGTGTTTTCCTTAAGATGCTTTGCAATGCTGGTTTTCTGGCTGCAAATTCGTTTAGCTTTTGTTTATCACAAAATATTTTTATTTAGTTGTCTTACCTGAAACTTAATTTTTCTGAATACAGATTTCTTGGTTGTCATCCATTGTTTTTAAGTGTTTGAAATACGTTGTTCCAGGATCTTCTCACTTTCAGCGTCTGTGATGAAAAATCTGTTGTTAACATTTTTGGTTTACCCCTGATTGTAATCTGCCTCCTTTCTCTTGTAGCTTTAAATATTTTCTCTTTGTTTTGTATATTGGATATCTTCATAACAATGTTTCTTGGCATTGGTCTACTGTGATTTTTTTGTGCTCGGTGTCTTGTAAGCATCTACAATTTTTTTTATCCGTTTCCATTATTATTTCTGGAAAGTTTTCTGGAATAATTTCATTCAGCAGGTTACTCATTCCCTTGGTTTGAACCTCTGTACCTTACTCTATCCAGATGACTCATAAGTTTGTTTTTTTTTATGATATCCCATATCTCTTGGATGTTTTCCTCATGACTTTTTACCAACATTTCTTTGGTGGCTAGACTTTTTTCAAGATGATATATTTTGTCTTCATTATCTGACATTCTGTCTTCTACTCGCTCCACTCTGTTAGTGATACTCTCAATTGAGTTTTTAATTTGGTTTATCATTTCCTTCATTTCTAGAATTATTGTTTGATTTTTTTATAATCTCTATCTCCTAATAAAGATGCTTAATTTCTTTTTATATCTGTTTATGTAATTCATTTTCAATGTGTTCTTTCACTGTTTGGTTTTGATGTCTCGTATCCTCTTTAAGGTTCCATTCCATCTGTCTAAGGTATTCCTTGAGTTCTTTATATGACCATTTTTCTGATGATTCCTTCTGAATATTTAGGCTGTCCATTGTTGTTTGTACTCCTTTTCTTCCTTGTTTTTTTATGCTGCTCATGTTACTTCTTGTTTTGTTTGACTGCTGAGTTACTGCTTACTCTTATAAATTTATTTGATGCTTCGGAGGAAAGATATTAGAAGGGAAGGGAAGAAGTCACTAAAGAGAATGAGAGTAGGCAGGTAGAATTCAAGGAAGGGGGAATAAGAAAATTGAAAAGAAATGAAAAGACAAAAGAAAAATAGAAAATAAATAAAGAAAAAAATTTAAATAATAATTATAATTAAAAGATGAAAATTAAAATTTAAAATAATATTAATAATAATAATGATAAAATAAAAAAAATAAAAACATTAAAAAAAGTTAAAGAACAACAACAACAAAAATGAAAATGAAAGAAATAGAAAAAATATAAATTAAAAAAATAATAATAATAAATGCAGTCATAGAGTTCAATTAACTTCTCTTTCAGTAGGTGGAGCTGTGTGCACTGGGCCAAGCTTCTCCTCTGAATAAGTGGGAACCAATCACTGTGCAGCAGCTCTTCCTCCCAGACTTGGCGGATCTCCAATCCTGAGTGCCTAGGGCCTTCTCTTGTGCTTCCTCAAGCCATGCCTTGCTCACCTGTGACGCTCACCACAATAGTGGTTACAAGCCAGAACTCTACTCCTGGCAGCCCTGTTTTCATGAATGCCTGGGCACACTCTCCCTGTTTGCCTCCCTCAGACCATAGTTTTGTAGAGCTTGGGGCTGAGGACCCCCAGCGAATTTTTTTGCCCTCTAGGAGCCATGCCCCCGGTACGTGGTGTAAGAGACCTCAATTGTCAGCACTTGTGGGATCAGAAGCCGGGAATTCCACGCGCTAGTCCCGAGCCAATCCTGATTCCCTAGGTCTGGCTATCGTGCTCACGGGAGAGCTGGGAGAGGCCCTTAAGGCTGAGCTGGGAGGGGCCCTTAAGGTTTCCCCGCTGTGTTGAGAGAGATGGCTAGGGGATTACACACCAGTCACGCTGGTTTTAATGAAGTTATCTCCTCTGCCCGTGAAGTCATTTCTATGCTATGGTGGTATCCCATGCAAATGGTGACCGTTTGTTCCCTTTGCAAGGTAACCAACGCAACGGGTGGGTCCTGACTGTCTCTCCCAAGCGCCGTTTCAATCCTGTGGCCACTGCTTTTGAAGGCTTGGTTGGCTTTTACCTCTGAAAGTTCAGAAGGGCCGAACAGTTATTTCAGTGGGATCTTAGTGCTGAGTCATGAGAACCAGGCAAACCGGAGGTTGAATGCAGCCCATCCAGGCTCAGTGTGTGTTCTGAGGGGCCCAGAATGTTCGCCCCAGATCCACATCAGGTCAACATTGCCTACTGATTTTGAGCAAACAGCATTTAGACAGTTTACGACTCCCTATGCCCGCTCAGCTGAAGAGGTCAGAGACTTGATTTTTCCATGCCTGCCTTCATGATGGATCTCCTGTATTGCTAATTTTTATATCTGTGCATGGGAGTGTGTATGTATGAGAGTGTATATATATATATATATATATATATATATATATATATATATATATACACTCTCCAGATTTTTTAAAATATGAAATATATGTGTCTTATTATACACTCCCTAAATTCATTCATATTCATATATGTGTATTTATAATCAACTTTCCACAAGATTATTCTCAGAAATAATCATCCACCTGAAATACATATTTGTTTTCTAGTACTGAAAACTAAATTCAGTGAAAGGTGCAAACAAAACCTAATATTTCTACAGTTACTGAGCTAGTTTAACATCAATGCAAGTATATTCTTAGGGGACATGATGTGTATTTTGACTTTCATTTTTATTCAACACTGGTACATTACTACTCCTTCAGTTAATGCACATCATAGGATATATATTTCGTTCACAAGTTAGAAACTTTATAGGCATTTGTTTCACGATCAATCACTTCCTGATTCAGAACACATGATTCTTCTATGTTTCTTGACTGGTCTTTTCATGAGACTTCTTTCCAAACACATTATTTTCGTTTAACATCATCACTTATAAAGCACAACTCAAACACCCTTCATGATAAAACATAATCCTAATATTACCATTAGATATATAACTGGTTGGAATGAATGATTATATATCAATATAAGATTTCTTATATATTTTCAGATTTCAATTCAATCCATTATTTAAAGTGGAACCAGTTACATTATTTATTCATATTATCGTCTATTCATGCATTATCTCTATATTCATAGACACAGGGTACACCTCTTTGTACCCCTAATACTAATGTATATGTCTTCAAAATATTGCTCCCAGACATAGTGAAAGAAATACTCATGTTACCTGATCTACATATACATTTTACCACAGTAATATTCTGAACAAAAAAAATGTAAAGGTCACACTTATGATTGTACCAAAGCCTAAAAGGAAAGTGAACATGGATAACATCCGTGTCCAGGTTGCCTAATGCTCTCAAATGTAAATCCCATTGGTGACAACATATTTGTTTTTACATATGATTATATATTCAAACTCAACCCTGTTGAAAATGTCTAATCCTATCACTCATTTATACTTTGCCTGATTTCGTTATGTCGCTATTGATACTTGCTTTTCTACATAATTTCCCCAGTTCATTATTGTGAATGACTCTTCACATGTACTGACATTTACATTCACTCTCTAAACGAAACCCTATTGCTAAATAAGCTTTTTATTCCAAATCATATTCTCACTCTTCTTCCTAAACCTACCGACTATCTTTCTAATCCTACCGACTATCACTTTTTGACTGGATGTTCTCTTCTACATTCAATCATCCAAGGTACACGGTCCTATGCCATTGTATATTGATTTAACTGAGACAAGTGTACAGAACGTAATTCAACACTATGTATCCCAATCAAGGCCCAATGCCCTTCTGGGCTTCAAATCTTTCTTAGATTTCTGTTTTCATACATATATTTCACTTATATATTCTTATAAATATCGCAGGTACCCAATCCCTTTATTCATCCTGCAGAATGATTCCTAACCCAAATCAAACATATAATTAACCCTAACCATACACTAACTTTACCGAAGAGCAGGGACAGAGTTGGTATTAAAATACAGGAATGTAGGGTATCTTCACCTGCTGAGAACCTCAAATGTTCATTTAGAAATGATCCCTGGTGAAGATGAAGACAGCTATGAAAGACCTCAGAAAGCAAAAGTCATCTTCCATGGCAATCATCCTGGTCGGGTTGAAGGGTTGTGTCTGAATCATTCTCTCTCTTCTTAATGTATACAAGATGGACCAAACCAGTTCTGTGTGGAGAGCTGTTCCGGGGTGCTTATGATTGATATGACATTCTAACTTGTGAAAGTGTTACAGGAAAACTGGGGCAGCCTCCACCTCATGGGACTTTTGGAAGCAACTGTTAGGGCAAAGTGGTTGTCAAGGCAGTGACATAATTCAGATCCTGAAGAAAGTGACCTCACCTCACTTCCTTGGTGATAAAACTCTCTGAACTTGGGATCCAGGAAGCCAGGCACTCAGAGACAGTCCCTGTCCCAGTCCCAGTGGTCTCACATGTTTGGATTTACCAAGGACAGAGTCAGTCTTTCTTGGAACCAACAGATGTGAGGATGACGAAATGCCAGGAAACCTTTGAAGAGGGGCTTTTCCTGAGAAAGCAGGTAGTGTCTCACCACTGGCTCTTGACAACTTCACAGAGTTGGCCATGCAGACCAGAACTGAGACAGGAGAGGTCATTTTGGGGAAACATAGTATGGCCCACCAGTCAGAGGACACTCCGGAGAGTCACAGACCTACTTGGGGGAAGGAGGTGCCTTTTTGGGTGTGGGTGTGATTTTGTGGTTTTGGCTCATGTTCTCAGAATAGGTAGGAAAGGCGGTTTGGTTTAGAGTGGACTATTTTTAGTAAGTCCTTTGACAATGCGAGTGTCTGTGTATCCCACTGTGTTCATTATTGTAGACATTAGAAGAGAGAATGGATCAATGGATGTTTCCTGTCTACTAGAAAGCTTGCCAGCATTCATTGTGCCCAATATATGAGTGGACTCAGGCTTGCCTTATAGATGGGCAACACCTACTAGCTTCATAATTTCCTGTTTTCTCCTTCAATTCTGGCAACACTCCAGAATAGTATCATGGTTTTGTGTCCAAGATATGTACCACCTCCAATATCTGTGACATGGCCATGTACTAGATAGTTGAAGGGAATGGCTAGCATCTCAGAAATCTCAGATATCAGTTGACCAGGAAAGTCTCAGTGGAGAAACCCTGCTTTGGTCCTTTTGCTTACCTATTGTTCTGTTGCCCTGAATGTCAGGAAGATCTTTGCCTCAAGCCACCACTTTGTGAAGCCTGAAGAAAACAGTTTTCAAATGCAAATAAATGGGCATCACCTGTGGATCCATGCTTAATTGCTTTGAAAAGGGATATGTCTGAATCAGTCTCTTGGCCCTGTGTGAGGCTGTGGCTTAGATTCTCAGCACCTGATGGATCTAAAGATAGATCCCATGCATGCATCCAAAACCAAAATGGCAAAAAGATCAGATATTGTTGATTAACTCTCTTGCCTTCCTCTGGTAGGTTCCTGAAATCCATCAAGTGAGAACAGGGATCCTTTGGGTCAAATAAGTTCAAAACCCAGCAGAGGCTAGCCCATAGATGCTTGTTTTTTCTCATGACTCCAATTCACTTAAAGAATCTAAACCTCAAAGTCAGTAGTCCTCAAGTTGGAGAAGCCAAACAGTATTAAAGGAAGGCCTATTTGATCACTCCTGGTTTACAGGAAGGGTGTCCACGCCACCCTGACTTTAGGCAAATGAGGGGCAGGAAGATTATTTTGGACACTGACGTGGGCTGCTCCCCTCATGGAAACCTCCAGCCACAGGTTATGATGAGTGTCTATATGGAAGAAGATTTGGGCCATGTGGGAGTGTTTTGGTTTTAATTGTGGACATTTGAATGGTGGTTGGAAGAGATGACTGGGTCCACCTGGGCTTGCACTCTGGTGTGATTCCCCTTAGAGACTGAGTTCTGGTACTGATCTCAGAGATGTATTGCCATGAATTGTGTTGGGATTTTAGATGGCCATGCATGAGAGTTGCCCTTGGAAAGTGACATCTAAGCCCAAGTTGACTTTCCAAAGATCACAGGAAATCTCATCCAGGATATCACATGATTTTATTCTTAAAGACTTGGCAGCCATTTTTGAGAGTCAAAACACACATGGACCTCACATTGTAGACCTAAATGGGCCTGGCTTAATCTGACATTTTGGCCACTCTTTGGGAAGCCTTGCCTGTGAGAATTCTCCAGAGTTTTCATTGAAATGAGCTTAGTCACCATTTAATGGTTCCTGAATAAATTGAAACCCACAGTGCCTCCAACTTCTTTCTTGAAAATTGGCTAGATAAATACCATAAAAATTTTTGAAATTCCCATGACCGGGTGGCAGGAGAACGTTTGGATGTCCTGTTGCTGATCATGAGTATGTAAGACAGTGCCCTGATTGACTTGGTTTTATGAAAATGGTGTAGAACAGAGATGCCAGTAAGTTGGATCCTGCTGAGTAGTTGTCCTAGAGCACTGGTTGGCAGGTGGGTGATAAAACATCTGTGGTGGGCCATGTGGATCTGCCATTGGCTTGCAAATTGATTGTGACTGACATTTTGCAGCCAGTAGACTCTTATATGTAAAAGCATATTGTTATATGGAGAGGTTTCAGGGCAATGTTCAAAATCAGGTTGCTATGGTCAATGGGGCAAGCAATGTGGGATAGAAGCCTGGTTGGTGCATTCTCCTGTAGAACCCGACCCACCACAATTGACAGAACTCACTTCAGCACTGTGTCCCTGTTGAACTCTTTGTAATTCATGAAGCAAATTCCAAACTCCCAGTGCAGCAGCTAGAAACACCATGAATAGTGGAGGATGACCAAATGGATTTACAGTGCACACGGGGAGACACTTAGACCCCAGTGGCCACAAGTTACATAGAAATAGAAAATTCAGCACTGCTGCCTCATGTTCATTGGAAAATAAGAAACAATGTCATCCATGTCACATAGATGAAGACCCAGCTTTGATGGTGTCACTCCAAATGAAGCTAATGCTCCTGACAACAGCATATATTTCATTGCCAAACCTTAGAGGCAGTTTCTCCAGATGTCAGGCTGGCAGAACTTCATGTTTGTGGAGTGTTTACCCTGTCCCTTACTTTTGGAACCTCTTCTACCACCTCCAAATTTGTGAACTCCTGAGCATTTTCCATTCCACATATGTATTCACAGATTTTCTAACTCCTCTCCTCTAATTGTGTCTTATGTGGGGCGAAGGTAATGTCAAGGCATTGTTCTGAATGAGAGTGGAAAGTTTTTTGTGTAGCACATATTTGCATACACATTGGATACATTTTCAAATTTTCCATTCGAAATACTGAATCCCTGACACTAACACATACCCTAATAGACTTGACTTTTAATGCTAATATTATGGAGAAAAATAACCCAAACAGAATAGAAATACAAGAGGTTCACAGGAGGCATGGTGTATAGTTGGACTTGCCTTTCGTATGATAAATGGTAGGTGTTATAAATCTAGCAAATTTTAATTGAAATAGTTCTCCATGTGTTTTAAAAGTTAACAAATATGTGAATAACTGTCTCCCTTTCTCTGTAGCCTAGTCATCACATGTATTTTTATATGCACATATCGAATTCTACCTGGTATCACTCGTACATTTTGTGAGGTTGCCTGGCTTGGCAGATACAAATTGTGAGAAGAGATCACTCCTACTTAATGCTGTTGGAACTGAAAATTCAACATATGGGTGAGCTTCTTAGTTGAATGACATAAATCCATGTTCATTAAAATGAATATTTTTGGATCTGTGGATGATATATATTTCATGGTGAATTTCGATTGGCATACATAATGCTACTTTTTAATGTCTCTGTGTGTATGTATATATATATATATATATATATATATATATATATATATATATATATATATTTCACTCTGCAGATTTTTCAAAATATGAAGTATACTTTTCTTATTATCACTCCCTAAATTCATTCATATTCATGTATGTGGATTTATAATCAACTTTTCAAAAGATTATTCTCAGAAATATTCATCCACTTGAAATACTTATTTGTTTCCTAGTACTGAAAACTAACTTCAGGGGATCATATGATGGCTGCGAAGGGAGTGCATCACCCCCATGTACTGCGTCACTGTGAGGGAGAATGACGAGTTAGAATGGCTAAAACCTATCTTGTTAGGAATTTCCAGCAAAATTGTGGTTCTCCAAAACCAAGTGTACATATTTCCATCTCAGGAGGATCAGCTACGGGGGCTCAAACGCGAGTGATTTGTCCTCACAGAAGGTCATGCGACTTATTCAGGAAATCGCTCCGTGGCTAGAGTCTGTGGCGCGTGCTGGGAAACGACGAGATAGCAAGGCAAATATACAGCGGTGCAGGTACTGTGGGCTCCTGCCAGGTATGCAATCACTGTGCTCAGTGCTGAATTCTGGGTTTGAGACGGGAAAGCATGCAGTCCAACTCGTTTCTCCACACCCGTCAGACCACAGAGGAACCCAGTGGCCACCATCATGGAGAGGTGACTTCATCATCCCTGTTTTCGACTGATTGCAGCTTATTCAGCTATAGAACAGGTAATTTCAGGATGCCATTCACCTTTGTGTTGCAGACAAATTACTCAGGCTCAGTGCTAAAGAACCCGCAGAAACTGCGTCTTGGAGCCTGCTTCTATTAGAACATACAGCGAGTCCAGAGCGGCCGAATTCTGCCTCCAGGAACTGATCTGGCCCAGGGCTAAAGAACCGGCGGAAACTGCTTCTCGGTCCGGGTCTTGCTGAATATCAGTAAATATCAACCGAGCCTTCATAGGCAGTGGCAACAGGATTGAGACGGGGCTTGTGAATGCCGGTCAGGACTCACCGATTGCTTTAGTCACCCAGCAAAGGGAACGAAATGCTGCCTTTTGCATGGGATACCAACATGGCAGAGATCTGATGTCATCAGAAAGCAGCAGAGTAGATAACCTCATTGATACCAGCGGTGACAGAAACAGTTGGTCTCCTGGTAAAGAAAGTGAGTCACAAACACCCGGGTCTCTCTCACTTTGTCATCAAGCCAGAGGGGCAGAGCAGAGCCGCCGCCCACGCCCGGAACAGGCCCAGCGACACACCTGCATGGTAGTCACGTCACCCCAATTGGAATAGAGGCAGAGCAGAGCCGCCGCCCTTGCCCAGAACAGGCCCAGCGACCCGCAGGCGTGGTAGTCACATCAACCGAATTGGAGTAGTTGCAGAGCAGAGCCTTCTCCCGCACCTAGTACAATCCCAGTGGCCCACAGGCATGGTAGTCAGGTCACCCCAATATTAGTAGGGGAAGAGCAGAGCCTTCGCCCGCACCCAGAACAGGCCCAGCAACCTGCCGGCATGGTAGTCACGACCCCCCAATTGGAGTAGGGGCAGAGCAGAGCCATCACCCGTGCCCGCAAGGTAGGCACACCTGCACCTGACTGGCAGAAGAGGCCCATCGCCCTGCCAGCACGGCAGACACTTCACCCCATTTGGAATAGGAGCAGAGCAGATCCATTGCCCGTGCCCGCAAGGCAGGCAGACCTGCGACAAACTGGCGGAACAGGCCCAGCAACACACCTGCATGGTAGTCACGTCACCCCAATTGGAATAGGGGCAGAGCAGAGCCGCCGCCAGCACCTACAAGGTAGGCAGACCTGCAACCGATCGGCAGAACACCCCAGGGGTCCACGGGTAATAGCTGCAGCAGATGGAATGTCAGATAAAGAACTCAGGATATACATGCTTCAGATGATCTGGAGTCTCAAGGAAGACATTAGACAGCAAAATCAGACAATGAAAGATCACTTCGACAATGAATTACATAAACAAATCCAAGAAGCAAAAGATCAGCTATACAGAGAGATAGAAGTTGTAAAAAATAACAAACAGAAATCCTAGAAATGCAGAAAGCAATAAACCAACTAAAAAACTCAATTGAGAAGACTACCAGCAGAGTACAACACTTAGAAGATAGAACATCAGACAATGAAGACAAAGTATTCCAACTTGAAAAGAACATAGACAGCTCAGCAAGACTGTTAAGAAACCATGAACAGAATATCCAAGAAATACGGGATAACATAAAGAGACCAAACATAAGAGTCATTGGAATACAGGAAGGTATAGAGGTTAAAACCAAAGCAATGAGGAATGTATTCAATGAAATAATACGAGAAAACTTCCCAGACTTGAAGAATCAGACTGACTCCCAAGTCCTAGAAGCCTACAGGACGCCAAATGTGCAAAATCATAAGAGATCCACACCTAGACACATTATAATGAAGATGCCCAACGTACACAATAAGGAGAGAATTTTAAATGCTACAAGAGAAAAAAAGCAGATTACATTTAGGGGTAAAACAATCAGGATAACAGCTGATCTTTCAACACAGACTCTGAAAGCTAGAAAATCCTTGAATAACGGTTTTCAAACACTGAAAGAAAATGGATTCCAACCAAGAATTGTGTATCCAGTGAAATTAAGCTTCAGGATGGAAGATAAAATTATAACCTTCCATGATAAAAAAAAGTTAAAATAATTTGTAGCTAGAAAACCATCTCTTCAAAACATCCTCGGAAAATATTACAGGAAGAAGAAAGGGAAATAACAATAAAAACCAACAGTGGGATGTAGTACAGTAAAAGTGGGAAATAATCAAAGAAGAAAACAATCCATGTTTAGTAACATAAATAAACAAATAGGGCTAGAAGAACAACCATTATCTCAATAATAACTGTAAATGTTAATGCCTTAAACTCACCAATTAAGAGACAGAGGCTAGTAGAATGGATCACAAAACAAGACCCAATAATATGCTGCCTACAGGAGACGCATTTGATAGGAAAAGACATACATAGACTGAAGGGGAAAGGTTGGGAAAAATCATATCACTTATATGGATTTCGGAAACAAGTAGGAGTGTCCATACTCATATCAAATAAAATAGATTTCAAGCCAAAGTTAATCAAAAGGGATAAAGAGGGACACTATATACTGCTCAAGAGAACCATACAGCAACAAGACATAACCATTATAAATATATATATGCCCCAAAACAATGGTGCAGCTATGTCCATCAAACAAACTTTTCTCAAGATCAAGAGTCTAATAGACCACCATACAATAATCATGGGAGACTTCAACACACCTCTCTCACCACTGGACAGGTCTTCCAAACAAAAGTTGAAATAGAAAACTATAGAACTCAATAACACAATTAATAACCTAGACTTAATTGACATATATAGAATATACTCCACAACATCAAGCAGTTACATTTTTCCTCAGCAGCACATGGATCCTTCTCAAAAATAGATCATATATTATGTCACAGGGCAATTCTTAGACAATATAAAGCAGTAGAGATAATACCATGCATCTTATCTGATCATAATGGAATATAAACTAAAAATCAATGATAAAAGAAGGAAGGAAAAATCATGCATCACTTGTAGAATGAACAACAGGTTACTGAATGAACAATGGGTTATAGAAGACATAAAGGAGGAAATTAAAAAATTCTTAGAGATAAATGGAAACACAGGCACAACATATCAGAATCTATGGGACACATTGAAATCCGTTCTAAGAGGAAAATTCATTGCTTGGATTTCATTCCTTAAAAAAAGAAAAAAACAACAGCAAATAAATGATCTCATACTTCATCTCAGAATCCTAGAAAAAGAAGAGGAAAACAACAGCAAAATAAGTAGAAGGTAAGATTTAATTAAAATCAAAGCTGAAATTAATGAAATCGAAACAAAAGAAACAATTGAAAAAATTGAGGAAACTAAAAGTTGGTTCTTTGAAAAAATAAATAAAATCGACAGACCCTTAGCCATGCTAATGAAAGAAGAAGAGAGAAAACTCAAATTACTAGCATACGGGATGAAAAAGTCAATATCACATGTTAAGGTCTATAAACAAGTCAGCATGGCACCTGGTATTTTGCCAGAGAAATGTTAGGGTCTGTAAACAAGTCTGGATGGCGCCTCGCCAAATGCCATAGGGAGTGGTTTTTGAAGTAATAAAAGCAAGCCATTAAGTGTGGAGATTCCTTATTGGTTGACTGCTGTATCTATTTTATGCTAATTAGATAAGCTTTATAAAATGTATAAATATCGCTCGGATTCTACAATAAACGGCTTCCACTCCTGCTGTATCAATCTACACAAGTTATTTGTCACCCCCTGGCAATCACAGCAGATATTTCTGAAATACAGAAGATAATAAGAAATTAATTTGATTCGTTATACTCCAATATAATAGAAGATAGTGAAGGCATCGAAAAATTTCTTAAGTCATATGATCTGTCCAGATTGAGTCAGGAGGATATAGACAACCTAAACAGACCAATATCAATTGAGGAAATAGAAGAAACCATCCAAAGATTACCAACTAAGAAAAGACCAGGACAGTATGGGTATACAGCAGAGTTTTACAAACCCTTTAAATATGAACTAATACCAATACTTATCAAGCTATTTCAGGAAATTGAAAAAGAGGGAGATCTTCCAAATTCATTCTACCAGGCCAATATCACCCTAATTTCTACACCAGACATAAACACTTCAAACAAAGAAAACTACAGACCAATATCCCTAAAGAACCTAAATGCAAAAATCCCTAATTAAATTCTGGCGAATCAGATACAAAAACATATTAAAAAAATTGTGCACCATCATCAAGTAGGATTCATCCGTGGAATGCAAGGCTTGTTCAATATACGAAAATCAATAAATGTTATTCACCACATCAATAGACTTAAAAATAAGAACCATATGATCATCTCGATAGATGCACAAAAAGCATTCGACAAAGTACAGCATCCCTTTATCTTCAAATCTCTAGAAAAACTAGGAATAACAGGAACATACCTCAATATTGTAAAAGCAATCTATGCTAAGCCTCAAGCTAGCATCATTCTGAATCTAGAAAAATTGAAGGCATTCCCTCTAAAATCTGGAACAAGAATGGGATGCCCTCTCTCACCACTTCTGTTCAATACAGTTCTCGAAACACTGGCCAGAGCAATTAGACAGACGGAAGAAATTAAAGGCATAAAAATAGGAAAAGAAGAACTTAAATTATTACTATTGCAGAAGACATGATTCTATACCTAGCAGACCCAAAAGGGTCTACAAAGAAACTAATAGAGCTAATAAATGAATTCAGCAAAGTGGCAGGATATAAAATCAACACACATAAATCAAAGGCATTCCTCTATATCAGCGACAAATCCTCTGAAATGGAAATGAGAACAACCACTCCATTCACAATATCCTAAAAAAAAAAAAAGATGGGAATCAACCTAACAAAAGAGGTGAAAGTCTTATACAATGAAAACTACAGAACCCTAAAGAGAGAAATATAAGAAAATCTTAGAAGATGTAAAAATATATCCTATTCATGGATAGGCAGAACTAACATCATCAAAATGGCGATATTACCAAAATTTCTCTATAGGTTTAATGCAATGCCAATCAAAATCCCAAAGGCATTTCTTGTAGAAATAAAGAAAGCAATCATGAAATACATATGGAAAAATAAAAGTCCCAGAATAGCAAAAACAATGCTAGGCAGGAAGTGTGAATCAGGCGGTAGAGCGATACCAGACTTCAAACTATACTACAGAGCAATAGTAACAACAATAGCATGGTACTGGTACCAATATAGGCCGGTGGACCAATGGTACAGAATAGAGGACACAGAAACCAATCCACAAAACTACAACTATCTTATATTTGATAAAGGGGCTAAAAGCATGCAATGGAGGAAGGATAGCATCTTCAACAAATGGTGTATGGAAAACTGGAAATGCATATGTAACAAATTGAAACTGAATCCCTTTCTCTTGCCATGAACAAAAGTTAACTCAAAATGGATCAATGAGCTTGATATCAAATCAGAGACACAGTATCTGATAGAAGAAAAATTTGCTTACGATGTGCATACTTTGGGGTCGGGCTCCAAATTCCTCAATAGGACACCCATAGCACAAGAGTTAATAACTAGAATCAACAAATGGGACATAAACTAAAAAGTTTTTTCACAGCAAAAGAAGCAATAAGAGAGGTAAATAGGGAGCCTACATCCTGGGAAGAAATATTTACTCCTCACACTTCAGATAGAGCCCTAATATCCAGAGTATACAAAAAACTCAAAAAATTAGACAATAAGATAACAAATAACCCAATCATCAAATGGGCTGAGGACCTCAACAGACACTTATCAGATGAGGACTTACAATCAACAACAAGTACATGAAAAAATGCTCACCATCTCCAGCAGTCAGAGAAATGCAAATCAAAACCACCCTAAGATACCATCTCACTCCAGTAAGATTGGCAGACATTATGAAGTCAAACAACAACAAGTTCTGGCAAGGATGTGGGGAAAGAGGTACACTTGTACATTGCTGGTGGGACTGCAAATTGGTGCAGCCAATTTGGAAAGCAGTATGGAGATTTCTTGGAAAGCTGGGAATGGAACCACCATTTGACCCAGCTATTCCCCTACTCAGTCTATTCACTAAAGACCTAAAAAGAGCATGCTACAGGGACACTGCTACATCGATGTTCAAAGCAGAACAATTCACAACAGGAAGACTGTGAAACCAACTTAGATGCCCTTCAATGAAAGAATGGAGAAAATACTGTGGCATTTATACACAATGGAGTATTACTCTGCATTGAAAAATGAAAAAAATCATAGAATTTGGAGGGAAATGGATGGCATTAGAGCAGATTATGCTAAGTGAAGCTACCCAATCCTTAAAAAACAAATGCCAAATGTCATCTTTGATATACGGAGAGTAACTAAGAACAGAGGAGAGACAAAGAGCATGACAAGATGATTAACATTAAACCGGGATGAGAGGTGGAAAGGAAAGGGAGAGAGAAGGAAAATTGCATGGAATTGCAAGGAGACCCTCAGGGTTATATAAAATTACATACAAGAGAAAGTGAGGGGAAAGGGAAAAATAATACAAGGGGGACAAATTTATTACAGTAGAGGGGGTAGAGAGAGAAGAGGGGAGGGGCGGGGAGGGGAGGGGCGATAGTAGAGGATAGGAAAGGCAGCAGAATTCAATAGACACTAGTATGGCAATATGTGAATCAATAGATGTGTAAATGATGTGATTCTGTAATCTGTACATGGGGTAAAAATGGGAGTTCATAATGCACTTGAATCAAAGTGTGAAATATGATATAACAACTATGTAATGTTTTGAACAATTATAAATAAAAATGAAAAAAAATAAAACTAACTACGGTGAATAATGCATGAAATCCTAATATTTCTACAGTAACTGAACCAGTTTAACATCAATGCAAGTAGATTCCTATGGGACATGATGTGTACTTTGACCTTCATTTTTATTCAACACTGGTACATTACTATTTCATCAGTTTATGCACATCACAGGATATATATATTTCATCCACAATTTAGCAAAGTTATAGGCATTTGTTTCAATTTCAATCAATTCCTGCTTTGAACACATGGATTCCTCCATATTTCTTGACTGGTCTTTTCATGAGACTTCCTTCCAAACACATTATTTTCGATTTCCATAAACACTTTTGAAACAAAACTCACACACACTTCATGATAAACAATAACCCTAAGATTACCATTATATGTGTAACTGGTTGGAGTGAATGATTGTATGTCAATATATGATTTCCTATATATTTTAAGATATCAATTCTATTCATTATTTAAAGTGAAAAAAGTTATATTATTTATTCACACTAAGGTCTATTCATGCATTATCTCTATATTCGTAGACACAGGGTACACCACTTTGTACCCACAATACTAATTTATGTGTCCTCAAATATTGCTCCCAGAAATGGTGGAAGAAATACACATATCATATGATCTACATATATATTTGATCACAATAATTTTCTGGGCACAAAATGCAAAGGTCACACTTATGATTGTACCAAATCCTAAATGGAAAGTGAACATGGCTTACTAAAAACATCCATATCCAGGTTGCCTAATGCTTTCAAATGTCATTCCTATTGGTGACTACATATTTGTTTCTTCCTAAGATTATGTACTCAATCTCAACCCTGTTGAAAATGTCTAATCCTATCACTCACTATATAATTGCCTCATTTCATAATGTCTCTATTGATATTTTCCTTCCTACATATTTTCCCCAGTTAATCATTGTGACTGACTCTTCACATGTGCTGACATTTACATTCACTCTATAACCGAAACCCTATTGCTACAGAAATTTTTGTCCAAATTTTATACTCACTCTTTTTTATAAACCTACCGACTATCTTCCTAATCCCACCGACTATCTCAATTTGAGTGGATGTTCTCTTCTAAAATCAAACATCCAAGCTATAAGGTCCTATGCCATTGATTATCAATTTATCTGAGACATCTGTGTAGAACGTAATTAAAAGCTAAGTATCCCAATCAAGGGCCTAATGCCCTTCTGGGCTTCAAATCTTACCAACATTTCTGTTTTCATACTTATATTTCACCTCTATAATCTTATAAATATCGCAGGTTCCCAATACTATTAATCATCCTGCAGGATGATTCGTAATCCAAATCGAACATGTTAATAACCCTAACCATACACTCTTCCCTCAATCTAACTTTACAGAAGAGCAGCGAGAGAGTTCATCTTACAATACAGGAATGTAGGGGATCTGCCTCGTGCTGAGAACCTCAAAGGTCCATGCAGATTTGATCCCTGGAGAAGATTAGGCAGCTATGAAGGACCTGAGAGAGCAAAAGTCATCTTCCATCGCAAACAACCTTTCCAGAATGAAGGGTTTTGTCTGAATAAGCCTCTCTTCTTAATGTAGAGAAGATGGACCATACCAGGCATGTGTGGAGAGTTGTTCCTGGGTGCCTATGGTTGATATACCATTCTAACATATGAAAGTGTCACAGGAAGTAAGGGCTGCCTCCATTTCATAGGATTATTGGAAGCTACTGTTACCACAAAGTGGTTGCCAAGGCAGTGACCTCATTAAATTCCTGAAGGAAGTAATCTCACCTCACTTCCTTGGTGATGAAACTCTCTGAACTTGGGATCCGGGAAGCCAGGCACGCAGAGCCAGTCCCATTCCCAGTCCCAGTGGTCTCACTTGTTTGGATTTAACAAGGACAGAGTCAGTCTTTCTTGGTACCTACTGATGTGAGGATGGACAAATGTCAGGAAAGCTCTGAAGAGAGGCCTTTCCTGAGAAAGCAGGTAGTTGCTCACAGCTGGCTAGTGACAACTTCACAGATTGGGCCAATGAGACCATATCTGACACAGGACAGGCGATTTCATCGGAACATAGTATGGCCCACCTGTCAGAGGACACTCCTGATAGTCACAGACCTACTTGGGGGAAGGAGCTGCCTTTGTGTGTGTGGGTGTGGGTTTGAGGTTTTGTCTCATGTTCTGAGAATAGGTAGGAAAGGCGGTTTGTTTGTTTTGGAGTGAACTGTTTCTGGTAAGTCGTTTGACAAGGCCAGTGTCTCTTTGTCTGTGTATCCCACTGTGTCCGTGGTTTTAGACATTAGAAAAGAGAATGAATCATTGTATGTGTCCTGACTAGTAGAAAGCTTCCCAAGATTCATCTTGCCCAATTTATGAATGGACTGTGGCTTGACTTATGGGTGGGCAACTCCTACAATCTTGCTAAGGTCCTGTTTTCTTCCTGAATTCTGGCCAATTTCCAGAATAGTCTCATTGTTTTGTGTCCAAAATATGTACCACCTCCAAGCTCTGAGACTTGGCCATGTACTGGATTGCTGAAAGGAATGGGAGCATCTAAGAAAACTTAGATATGAGTGTGACCAGAAAATTCTAATGGAGAAACCCTGCTTTGGGCCTTTTGCTTACCAATTGTTCTGTTGCCCTGAATGTCAGAACGTCTTTGCCTCAGGCCACACCTTTGTAGAGTCAAAAGAAATAGTTTTCAAATAGAAATGAATGGGCATCACCTGTGGCTCTTTGCTTAATTGCTTTGGAAAGGGATGTGTCTGAATCAGCTTTTTGGCCCTGTGTGCGGCTGTGGCTTAGATTCTTAGCACCTGATGGATCTAAAGAAAGATCCCATGTGTGCATCCAAAACCAAAATGGACAAAAGAGCATTCATTTTGGATGAAGTCTCTCGCATTCCTCTGTAAGGTTCCTAACCTTCATCAAGTGAGAATAGTGATCATTTGGTTTAAATGTGTTCCTCAAAACCCTGCAGAGGATAGCCCATAAGTGCTTGATTTTTCTCATGACTCCAAATCACATAAAGACTCTAAACCCCACAGTCAGTAGGCCTCAAATTGGAGAAGCAGTGCCATCTTAATGGCCGGCCAATTTGATCACTCCTGGTTCACTGGAAGGATGTCCAGGCCACGCTGATTTTAGGCAAATGAGGGGCAAGGGTGGTTATTTTGGACACTGTCTTGGGCAGCACCACTCATGGAAACCTCCAGCCAGAGGTTATGATGAGTGGGTATATAGAAAAGATGAGTGATATGTGGGAGTGTTTTGGATTTAATTGTGGATATTTGTGTGGCAGTTGGAAGACATAACTGGGTCTACCTGGGCTTGAACTTTGGTGTGATTCCCCTTAGAGACTGAGTTCAGAAACTGACCTCAGAAAAGTATTGCCATGTATTGTGTTGGGATTAAAGAGGCCATGTATGAGAGTCACCCTGGGAAACTGAGATCTAGCCCCAGAGTGGCTTTGCACAGAGCACTGGGAATCTCAGCCAAGGTATCACATGATTTCATTCGAAAGACTTGGCAGCCATATTTGAGAGTCAAAACACACATGGAACTCACATTGTAGACCTCAATGGGCCTGGCTTAATGTGACCTTTTGTTCACTCTTTGAGAAGCCTTGCCTGTGAGGGTTCTTCAGAGCTTTCATTGAAATAATCTTCCTCACCATTTAATGGTTCCTGAAAAAATTGAAACCCACAGTGCTTCCAACTTCATCCTTGTAAAATGTCTAGATAAATACCATGAAATTTTTGAAATTCCCATGACTAGGTTGCACTAGAGAACCTTTGGATGTCCTACTGCTGATCATGGATGTACCTGACAGTGCCTTGCTTGACTGGGTTTTATGAAAATGGTGTACAACAGAGGTCCCAGTAAGTTTCAGGCTCCTAAGAAGTGGGCCTAGAGTTGTGGTGGGCAGGAGTGTGATAAAACTTCTGTGTTGGAGCAATTTGGATCTTCCATTGGCTTAAAAATGGCTTGTGGCTTACATGGTGCAGCCAGCAGACCCTTATAAGTAAAGGCATCTTGTTATATGGAGAGGATTCAGGGCAATGTTCAGAATCAGGTTGCTATGGACAAGGATGCAATGGGGCAAGCTTTGAGGGATAGAAGATTGGTTGGTGCATTCTCCTGCAGACCCTGACCCACCACACGTGACAGAACTCCCTCCAGCACTGTGTCCCAGTTGAACTCCTTCTATTTTATGAAGCAAATACCAAACTACCAGTGCAGCAGCAAAAACCCCACAAAAAGTGTAGGAGGGCCAAATGGCTTCACATTTCAACGGGGAGACACTTAGACCCCAGAGGCCACAGTTTACCTAAAAAGAAAAATATCAGCACTGCTGCCTCATGTTCATTGAAACATCAGAAACAATGTCCTCCAGGTCTCATAGATGCAGACCCAGCTTTGATGGTCTCACTACAAAGGAAGCCAAATCTCCTGACAACAACATATATTTAAGTGCCCTATCTCAAGGCAGTTTCTCAAAAAGTTTTTAGGCCAGCAGAGCTCCATGTTTGTGGAGTGTTTACCCTGTCCCTTGCTTTTGGAAACTCCTCTAACACCTCCAAGGTTGTGAACTCCTGAGCATTTTCCATTCCAGATATGTGTTCAATGATTTTCTAACTCTTCTCCTCTAATTGTGTCTTACTTGGGGTGAAGGTAATGTCAAGGCATTGTTCTGGATGAGAGTGGGAGGATATTTGTGCAGCATATATATGAATACAAATTGGATTCATTTTCCAATTTTCATTTTGAAATATTGAATCCCTGACACGAACCCATACCTAAAAGACTCAAACAACTCATCCTAATATGATAGAGAAAAATAACCCAAACCTATAGAAATACAAGCAGTTCATTGGAGGCATGTTGTATAGTTGGACTTGCCTTTTGCATTATATAAGGTAAAAGTTATAAATTTAGTCAATTTTTAATCGAAGAAGTTCTCCATTAGTTTTTAAACTTAAAAAATACGAGAATTCTTGTTTCCCTTTCTCTTTAGCCTATTCACACTTGTATATTTATATGCATAAATAGAATCCTACCAGGTATCACACGTACATTTTGAGGTGGCTGACTTGGCATATACAAACTGTGAGAAGAGTTCACACCTCCTAAACGCTGTTGGAACTGAAAATTCAACCTATAGGGGAGCTTCCTAGTAGAAGAACATTATACATAAATTCAGGTTCAGTAAAATAAATATTTTTGCATCTGTGGGTGATATATATTTACTGATGAATTTCTATTGCCATTTATATTGCTTCTTTTAAATGTCTGTCAGTGTTTTGTGTGTTTGTGTGTGTGTGTGTGTGTGTAATATATCTGTACACTCTGCAGATTTTTCAAAATATGAAATATATGTGTCTAATGTAAACTCTCTAAATTCATTCATGTTCATGTATGTGGATTTATAATCAACTTTTCACAAGATTATAATCAGAAATATTCATCCACCTGATATACATATTTATTTCCTAGTACTGAAAACTAACTTCAGTGAATGGTGCATACAAATCCTAATTATTCTACAGTAACTGACCCAGTCTAACATCAATGCAAGTAGATTCCTATGGGACATGATATGTAATTTGACGTTCATATGTACTCAACACTGGTACATTATTATTTCTTCAGTTTTTGCACATTTTAAGTTATACACTTCATCCACAAGTTCACAAATTTATAGGCATTTGTTTCAAATTTAATCACTTCTTGCTTCAGAACACATGTATTGGCAGGGTTTCTTGACTGGTCTTTTCATGAGACTTCTTTCCAAACACATTTTTTTTGATTTCCATAATCACTTTTGAAGCAAAACTCACACACTCTTCATGATAAACCAAACAATAATATTTCCATTAGATATATAACTGGTTGGAATGAATGATTGTATATCAATATACGATTTCCTGTAATTTTTCAGATATCAATTCAATTCATTATATAAAGTTCAAAAAAGTTATATTATTTATTCACAGTATGCTCTATTCATGCTTTATCTCTATCTTAATAGACACAGGGTACACCTCTTTTTACCCCCAATTCTAATTTTAAATCTTCAATATATTGCTCCCAGAAATGGTGAAGGAAATACTCATGTCACCTCATTATCACAGTAATATTCTGGACAAAAAATGGAAAGGTCACACTTATGATTGTACCAAAGCCTAAATGGAAAGTGAACATGGATTACTAAAAACATCCAAGTCCAGGTTGTCTAATGCTGTCAATTGTCAATCCTATTGGTGACTACATATTTGTTTTTTCCTAATTTATATATTCAAACTCAACCATGTTGAAAATGTCTAATTCTATCCCTCACTTTATACTTTGCCTGATTTCGTGATGTTTCCATTGATATCTGCTTTTCTACACATTTTCCCCAGTTCATCATAGTGACTGACTCTTCATATGTGCTGATATTTACATTCACTCTATAACCGAAAGTCTATTGCTAAAGAACTTTTGGTCCAAATCCTATACTAACTCTTCTTCCTAAACCTACTGACTATCATCCTAATCCTACTGAATATCCCTTTTGACTGGATGTTCTCTTATAAATTCAATCATCCAATGTACAAGGTCCTATGCCATTGTATATCGATTTATCTGAGACATCTTTGCAGAACATAATTCAAAGCTAAGTATCCCAATCAAGGGCAAAACCCTTCTGGGCTTCAAATCATAACTAGGTTTCTCTTTTCATAATTATATTTCACCTCTATATTCTTGTAAATATTGCAGGTTCCCAATCCCATTATTAATCGCACAGAATCATTCGTAACCCAAATCAAACCTGTTTTTAACCCCAAGTATACACTGTTCCCTCAAACATTTTACAGAAGAGCAGGGACAGAGGGGTTCTTACAATACAGGAAAGTTGGGGATCTTCCACCAGATGAGAAACTCAAATGTCCATGCACAAATGATACCTGGAGAAGTTGTAGGCAGGTATGAAGCTCCTGAGAGAGCAAAAGTCATCTTCCATGGCAAACAACCTGGTCAGGATGAAGGGATGTGTCTGAATCTGCCTCTCTCTTCTTATTGTAGACAAGGTGGAACAATCCAGGCCTGAGTGGAGAGCTGTTCCCGGGTGCCAATGGTTGATATACATTCTACCTTATGAAAGTGTCACAGGAAGTAGGGGAAACCTCCATCTTATGTAACCCTTGGAAGCAACTGTTAGGACAAAGTGGTTGCCAAGGCAGTGACCTCATTCAGTTCCAAAGAATGTGACATACCTCATTTCCTTGGTGATGGAACTCTCTGAACTTGGTATCCAAGAAGCCAGGCACCCAGAGGCAGTCCCAGTCCCAGGCCCAGTGGGCTCACTTGTTTGGATTTACCAAGGACAGAGTCAGTTTTCTTGGTACCTAATGATGTGAGGATGGCCAAATGCCAGGAGAGCTCTGAAGATGGACCTTTCCTGAGAAAACAGGTAGTGGCTAACCACTTTTTCCTGACTTCTTCACAGAGGTGGTCAAGGAAACAAGATCTGAGAGAAGACAGGCCATTTCGGGGGAACATAGTATGGCCCACGAGTCAGAGGACACTCCGGATAGTCACAGACCTACTTTGGGGAGGTGCCTTTGTGGGAGTGGGTGTGGGTTTGTTGTTTTGTCTCATGTTCTGAGAATAGACCGAAAAGGCGGTTTGTTTGGTTTGGAGCAGACAGTTTCTAGTAAGTCATTTGACAAGGCGAGTGTTTCTGTTTATGTGTATCCCACTGTGTCCGTTGTTGTAGACATTAGAAAAGAGAATGCATTAATGGATGTGTCCTGTCTAGTATAAATCTTCCCTATAATTCATCCTGCTCAATATATGAATGGACTGCAGCTTGTCTTATCGATGTGCAACAACTGCTAACTTTCTAAGTTGTTGTTTTCTTCCTGAATTCTGGCCACTCTCCAGAATGGGCTCAGGGATTTGTGTCCAAAATATGTACCACCTCCAAGCTCTGTGACATGGCCATGTAAAGGATAGTTGAAGAGAATGGCGAGCATCTCAGAAAACTCAGATATCAGTGTGACCAGTAAAGTCTCAGTGCAGAAACACTGCCTTGGGCTTTTTGCTTACTTATTGTTGTGTTGCACTGAATGTCAGGAAGGTCTTTGCATCAGGCCACCCCTTTGTGAAGCCTGAAGAAAACAGTTTTCAAATGGAAATGTTGGGCCTCACCTGTGGCTCTTTGCTTAATTGCTTTGGAAAGGGATGTGTCTTTATCAGCCTCTTGGACCTGTGTGTGGCTGTGACTTAGATTCTCAGCACCTGATGGATCTTAAGAATGATCCCATGTGAGCTCCAAAACCAGAATGGCAAACAATATCATTCATTGTGGATGAAGACTCTTGCCTTCCTCTGTTAGGTTCCTGCACTCCAACAAATGAGAATAGGGATTCTGTGAGTCAAAGGAGTTCTTCAAAGCCCTGCAGAGGTGCTTGTGTTTTCGCATGACTCTAAATCACCTAAAGAATCGATACCTAAAATCAGTAGCGATCAAATTGGAGAAACATAGAAGTATTAATGGCAGGCTTATTTGTTCACTCCTGCTTCACAGCAACGGTGTCCAGGCTACCCTGACTTTAGGCAAATGAGGGGCAAACGAGCTTATTTTGGACACTGTCTTGGGCTGCACCCCTCATGGAAACCTCCAGCCAGAGGTTAAGATGATTGACTATATGGAATAAGGTGAGGGCCATGTGGGAGTGTTTTGATTTTAATGTTGGTCATTTGTGTGGCATTGGAAAAAATGACTGGGTCCACGTGGGCTTGAACTCCGGTGTGATTCCCCTTAGACACTGGGTTTTGGAACTGAACTCAGAGAAGCATTGCCATGAATTTTGTTGGGATTTTAAGAGGCCACGCATGAAAGTCGCTCTTGGAAACTGAGACCTAGGCCCCGGGTAGATTTCCACTGAGGCCTGGGAATCTCAGCAAGGATATCACATGATTTTATTCTTAAAGAAATGGCAGCCATAATTGAGAGTCAAAACACACATGGACCTCACATTGTTGACCTCAATGGGCCTGGCCTAATGTGACGTTTTGTCCATTCTTTGGGAAGCCTTGCCTGTGACAGTTCTCCAGAGATTTCATTGAAATGAGCTTCCTAACCATTTAATGTTTGCCTAATGAATTGAAACCCACAGTGCCTCCAACTTCATGCTTGAAAAATGGCTAGATAAATACCATGAAATTTTTGAAATTCCTATGACCAGGTGGCACTGGAGAAACATTGGATGTCCTGTTGCTGATCATGAGTATACCAGACAGTGCCTTGATTAACTGAGTTTCATGAAAATGGTGTAGAACAGAGATGCCAGTAATTTGGAGCCTGCTGAGTAGTGGGTCTAGAGCAGTGGTGGGGAGGCGTTTGATAAAACATCTGTGGTAGGACCATGTGCATCTACCATTGGATTCCAAATGGCTTGTAACTGACATGGTGCTGCCAGCAGACGCTTATATGTAAAGGCATCTTGTTATATGGAGAGTTTTAAGAGGAAAATTAAGAATCAGGTTGATATGGACAAGGGGGCAATGGGGCAAGCTGTGAGAGATAGAAGCATAGTTGGTGCATTCTCTTGCAGACCCTGACCCACCACACGTGACAGAACTCCCTCCGGCACTGTGTGCCAGTTTAGCTGCTAGTATTTCGTGAAACAAATACCAAACTCACAGTGCAGCAGCCTAAACACCACAAAAAGTGGAGGAGGACCAAATGGCTTCACAGTCCACATGGGGAGACGGGGAGACACTTAGTCCCCAGTGGCCTCAGTTTACCTATAAGGAGAGGATTCAGCACTGCTTCATCTTGTTCATTGGAAAATAAGAAACCATGTCCTCCAGGTCACATAGATGCAGACCCAGCTTTGATGGTCTCACTACAAAGGAAGCCAAATCTCATGAAAACAACATATATTTCAAGTGCGGAAGCTCAGAGGCAGTTTCTCAAAAAGTTTTTAGGCCAGCAGAGTTACATGTTTGTGGAGTGTTTACCATGTCCCTTACTTTTGGAAACTCCTAAACCACCTCCAAGGTTGTGAACTCCTGAGCATTTTCCATTCCAGATATGTATTCACTGATTTTGTAACTCTTCTCCTCTAATTGTGTCTTACTTGGGGTGAAGGTAATGTCAAGGCATTGTTTTGGATGAGAGCGGGAGGATATTTGTGCAGCATATATTTACATACACATTGGATTCATTTTCCAATTTTTCATTCGAAGTACTGAATCCCTGACACTAACCCATAACTAGTAGACTCAGACTATTCATCCTAATATAATGGGGAAAATTAACCCAACACAATAGAAATACAAGCACTTCAGAGGAGACATGTTCTATAGTTGGACTTGACATTTGCATTATATAAGGTAGGAGTTATACATCTAGTCAAATTTTAATTGAAATATTCTCCATGTGTTTTTAAAATTAACAAATATGTGAATACTTGTTTCCAATTTCTGTAGCCTATTCACACATGTATATTTATATGCATATATAGAATCCTACCAGGTATCACACGTACATTTTTGTAAGGTGGATGTCTTGGCAGATACAAATTGTGAGAAGTGTTCACTCCTCCTAAATGCTGTTGGAAATGAAAATTCAACCTATAAGAGAGCGTCCTAGAAGAACAACATTATACATAAACTCATGTTCAGTAACATAAATATTTTTGCATCTGTGGATGATATATATTTACTGATGAATTTCGATTGGCATTTATATTGGTACTTTTTAATGTCTGTGAGTGTTGTGTGTGTGTGTGTGTTTATAGATATAGATATAGATATACTCTCCAAAGTTTTCCAAATATGAAATATATGTGTCTAGTATACACTCTCTAAATTCATTCATGTTCATGTATGTTGATTTATAATCAACTTTTCAGAAGATTATAATCAGAAATATTCATCCACCTGAAATACATATTTGTTTCCTAGTACTGACTACTAACTTCAGTGAAGGGTGCATACAAATCCTAATTATTCTACAGTATGTGACCCAGTCTAACATCAATGCAAGTAGACTCCTATGGGACATGATATGTAATTTGTCATTCATTTGTATTCGACACTGGTACATTATTGTTTCTTCAGTTTTTGCACATCATAGGATATACATTTCATCCACAAGTTCACAAATTAATAGGCATTTGTTTCAACATAAATCACTTCTTGCTTCAGAACACATGTATTGTCAGGGTTTCTTGACTGGTCTTTTCATGAGACTTCTTTCCAAACATATTATTTTGAATTTCCATAATCATTTTGAAGCAAAACTCACACACTCTTCATGATAAACCAAAACACTAATATTTCCATTAGATATATAACTGGTTGGAATGAATGATTGTATATCAATATACAATTTCCTTTTTTTTTTTTCAGATATCAGTTCAATTCATTATTTAAAGTTCAAAAAAGTTATATTATTTATTCACAGTATGGTCTATTCGTGGTTTTTCTCTATGTTCATAGAAACAGGGTACACCTATTTGTACCCCCGATTCTAATTTTACATCTTCAATACATTGCTCCCAGAAATGGTGAAAGAAATACTCATGTCACCTCGTTATCACAGTAATATTCTGGACAAAAAATGGAAAGGTCACACTTATGATTGTACCAAAGCCTAAATGGAAAGTGAACATGGATTTCAAAAACATCCATGTCCAGGTTGCCTAATGCTGTCAATTGTCAATCCTATTGGTGACTACATATTTGTTTTTTCCTAATTTATATATTGAAACTCAACCCTGTTGAAAATGTCTAATTCTATCCCTCACTTTATACTTTGCCTGATTTCGTAATGTTTCCATTGATATCTGCTTTTCTACATATTTTCCCCAG
The DNA here is from genome assembly GCF_048772815.1 of Callospermophilus lateralis. Lineage (NCBI taxonomy): Eukaryota > Metazoa > Chordata > Mammalia > Rodentia > Sciuridae > Callospermophilus > Callospermophilus lateralis. Next base: position 33,212 of record NW_027512880.1, on the reverse strand, counting down.
TTCAACATAGTGTCTGACTCTTCATATGTGCTGACATTTACATTCACTGTATAACCAAAAGTCTATTGCTAAAGAACTTTTGGTCCAAATCCTATACTCAGTCGTCTTCCTAAACCTACCGACTATCTTCCTAATCCTACTGAATATCCCTTTTTGACTGGATGTTCTCTTCTAAATTCAATCATCCAATGTACAAGGTCCTATGCCATTGTATATCAAATTATCTGAGACATCTTTGCAGAACATAATTCAAAGCTAAGTATCCCAATCAAGGGCAAAACCCTCTGGGCTTCAAAGCATACCTAGATTTCTTTTTTCAAACTTATATTTCACCTCTATATTCTTGTAAATATTGCAGGTTCCCAATCCCATTATTCATCGCACAGAATCATTCATCACCAAATCAAACCTGTTTTTAACCCCAGGTATACACTGTTCCCTCAAACAATTTACAGAAGAGCAGGGACAGAGGGGTTCTTACAATACAGGAAAGTTGGGGATCTTCCACCAGATGAGAACCTCAAATGTCCATGCACAAATGATACATGGAGAAGTTGTAGGCAGGTATGAAGCTCCTGAGAGAGCAAAAGTCATCTTCCATGGCAAACAACCTGGTCAGGATGAAGGGATGTGTCTGAATCTGCCTCTCCCTTCTTATTGTAGACAAGGTGGAACAATCCAGGCCTGAGTGGAGAGCTGTTCCCGGGTGCCAATGGTTGATATACATTCTACCTTATGAAAGTGTCACAGGAAGTAGGGGAAACCTCCATCTTATGTAACCCTTGGAAGCAACTGTTAGGACAAAGTGGTTGCCAAGGCAGTGACCTCATTCAGTTCCAAAGAATGTGACATACCTCATTTCCTTGGTGATGGAACTCTCTGAACTTGGTATCCAAGAAGCCAGGCACCCAGAGGCAGTCCCAGTCCCAGGCCCAGTGGGCTCACTTGTTTGGATTTACCAAGGACAGAGTCAGTTTTCTTGGTACCTAATGATGTGAGGATGGCCAAATGCCAGGAGAGCTCTGAAGATGGACCTTTCCTGAGAAAACAGGTAGTGGCTAACCACTTTTTCCTGACTTCTTCACAGAGGTGGTCAAGGAAACAAGATCTGAGAGAAGACAGGCCATTTCGGGGAACATAGTATGGCCCACGAGTCAGAGGACACTCCGGATAGTCACAGACCTACTTTGGGGAGGTGCCTTTGTGGGAGTGGGTGTGGGTTTGTTGTTTTGTCTCATGTTCTGAGAATAGACCGAAAAGGCGGTTTGTTTGGTTTGGAGCAGACAGTTTCTAGTAAGTCATTTGACAAGGCGAGTGTTTCTGTTTATGTGTATCCCACTGTGTCCGTTGTTGTAGACATTAGAAAAGAGAATGCATTAATGGATGTGTCCTGTCTAGTATAAATCTTCCCTATAATTCATCCTGCTCAATATATGAATGGACTGCAGCTTGTCTTATCGATGTGCAACAACTGCTATCTTTCTAAGTTGTTGTTTTCTTCCTGAATTCTGGCCACTCTCCAGAATGGGCTCAGGGATTTGTGTCCAAAATATGTATCACCTCCAAGCTCTGTGACATGGTCATGTAAAGGATAGTTGAAGAGAATGGCGAGCATCTCAGAAAACTCAGATATCAGTGTGACCAGTAAAGTCTCAGTGCAGAAACACTGCCTTGGGCTTTTTGCTTACTTATTGTTGTGTTGCACTGAATGTCAGGAAGGTCTTTGCATCAGGCCACCCCTTTGTGAAGCCTGAAGAAAACAGTTTTCAAATGGAAATGAATGGGCCTCACCTGTGGCTCTTTGCTTAATTGCTTTGGAAAGGGATGTGTCTTTATCAGCCTCTTGGACCTGTGTGTGGCTGTGACTTAGATTCTCAGCACCTGATGGATCTTAAGAATGATCCCATGTGAGCTCCAAAACCAGAATGGCAAACAATATCATTCATTGTGGATGAAGACTCTTGCCTTCCTCTGTTAGGTTCCTGCACTCCAACAAATGAGAATAGGGATTCTGTGAGTCAAAGGAGTTCTTCAAAGCCCTGCAGAGGTGCTTGTGTTTTCGCATGACTCTAAATCACCTAAAGAATCGATACCTAAAATCAGTAGCGATCAAATTGGAGAAACATAGAAGTATTAATGGCAGGCTTATTTGTTCACTCCTGCTTCACAGCAACGGTGTCCAGGCTACCCTGACTTTAGGCAAATGAGGGGCAAACGAGCTGATTTTGGACACTGTCTTGGGCTGCACCCCTCATGGAAACCTCCAGCCAGAGGTTAAGATGATTGACTATATGGAATAAGGTGAGGGCCATGTGGGAGTGTTTTGATTTTAATGTTGGTCATTTGTGTGGCATTGGAAAAAATGACTGGGTCCACGTGGGCTTGAACTCCGGTGTGATTCCCCTTAGACACTGGGTTTTGGAACTGAACTCAGAGAAGCATTGCCATGAATTTTGTTGGGATTTTAAGAGGCCACGCATGAAAGTCGCTCTTGGAAACTGAGACCTAGGCCCCGGGTAGATTTCCACTGAGGCCTGGGAATCTCAGCAAGGATATCACATGATTTTATTCTTAAAGAAATGGCAGCCATAATTGAGAGTCAAAACACACATGGACCTCACATTGTTGACCTCAATGGGCCTGGCCTAATGTGACGTTTTGTCCATTCTTTGGGAAGCCTTGCCTGTGACAGTTCTCCAGAGATTTCATTGAAATGAGCTTCCTAACCATTTAATGTTTGCCTAATGAATTGAAACCCACAGTGCCTCCAACTTCATGCTTGAAAAATGGCTAGATAAATACCATGAAATTTTTGAAATTCCTATGACCAGGTGGCACTGGAGAAACATTGGATGTCCTGTTGCTGATCATGAGTATACCAGACAGTGCCTTGATTAACTGAGTTTCATGAAAATGGTGTAGAACAGAGATGCCAGTAATTTGGAGCCTGCTGAGTAGTGGGTCTAGAGCAGTGGTGGGGAGGCGTTTGATAAAACATCCGTGGTAGGACCATGTGCATCTACCATTGGATTCCAAATGGCTTGTAACTGACATGGTGCTGCCAGCAGACGCTTATATGTAAAGGCATCTTGTTATATGGAGAGTTTTAAGAGGAAAATTAAGAATCAGGTTGATATGGACAAGGGGGCAATGGGGCAAGCTGTGAGAGATAGAAGCCTAGTTGGTGCATTCTCTTGCAGACCCTGACCCACCACACGTGACAGAACTCCCTCCAGCACTGTGTGCCAGTTTAGCTGCTAGTATTTCGTGAAACAAATACCAAACTCACAGTGCAGCAGCCTAAACACCACAAAAAGTGGAGGAGGACCAAATGGCTTCACAGTCCACATGGGGAGACGGGGAGACACTTAGTCCCCAGTGGCCTCAGTTTACCTATAAGGAGAGGATTCAGCACTGCTTCATCTTGTTCATTGGAAAATAAGAAACCATGTCCTCCAGGTCACATAGATGCAGACCCAGCTTTGATGGTCTCACTACAAAGGAAGCCAAATCTCATGAAAACAACATATATTTCAAGTGCGGAAGCTCAGAGGCAGTTTCTCAAAAAGTTTTTAGGCCAGCAGAGTTACATGTTTGTGGAGTGTTTACCATGTCCCTTACTTTTGGAAACTCCTAAACCACCTCCAAGGTTGTGAACTCCTGAGCATTTTCCATTCCAGATATGTATTCACTGATTTTGTAACTCTTCTCCTCTAATTGTGTCTTACTTGGGGTGAAGGTAATGTCAAGGCATTGTTTTGGATGAGAGCGGGAGGATATTTGTGCAGCATATATTTACATACACATTGGATTCATTTTCCAATTTTTCATTCGAAGTACTGAATCCCTGACACTAACCCATAACTAGTAGACTCAGACTATTCATCCTAATATAATGGGGAAAATTAACCCAACACAATAGAAATACAAGCACTTCAGAGGAGACATGTTCTATAGTTGGACTTGACATTTGCATTATATAAGGTAGGAGTTATACATCTAGTCAAATTTTAATTGAAATATTCTCCATGTGTTTTTAAAATTAACAAATATGTGAATACTTGTTTCCAATTTCTGTAGCCTATTCACACATGTATATTTATATGCATATATAGAATCCTACCAGGTATCACACGTACATTTTTGTAAGGTGGATGTCTTGGCAGATACAAATTGTGAGAAGTGTTCACTCCTCCTAAATGCTGTTGGAAATGAAAATTCAAACTATAAGAGAGCGTCCTAGAAGAACAACATTATACATAAACTCATGTTCAGTAACATAAATATTTTTGCATCTGTGGATGATATATATTTACTGATGAATTTCGATTGGCATTTATATTGGTACTTTTTAATGTCTGTGAGTGTTGTGTGTGTGTGTGTGTGTATAGATATAGATATAGATATACTCTCCAAAGTTTTCCAAATATGAAATATATGTGTCTAGTATACACTCTCTAAATTCATTCATGTTCATGTATGTTGATTTATAATCAACTTTTCAGAAGATTATAATCAGAAATATTCATCCACCTGAAATACATATTTGTTTCCTAGTACTGACTACTAACTTCAGTGAAGGGTGCATACAAATCCTAATTATTCTACAGTATCTGACCCAGTCTAACATCAATGCAAGTAGACTCCTATGGGACATGATATGTAATTTGTCATTCATTTGTATTCGACACTGGTACATTATTGTTTCTTCAGTTTTTGCACATCATAGGATATACATTTCATCCACAAGTTCACAAATTAATAGGCATTTGTTTCAACATAAATCACTTCTTGCTTCAGAACACATGTATTGTCAGGGTTTCTTGACTGGTCTTTTCATGAGACTTCTTTCCAAACATATTATTTTGAATTTCCATAATCATTTTGAAGCAAAACTCACACACTCTTCATGATAAACCAAAACACTAATATTTCCATTAGATATATAACTGGTTGGAATGAATGATTGTATATCAATATACAATTTCCTTTTTTTTTTTTCAGATATCAGTTCAATTCATTATTTAAAGTTCAAAAAAGTTATATTATTTATTCACAGTATGGTCTATTCGTGGTTTTTCTCTATGTTCATAGAAACAGGGTACACCTATTTGTACCCCCGATTCTAATTTTACATCTTCAATACATTGCTCCCAGAAATGGTGAAAGAAATACTCATGTCACCTCGTTATCACAGTAATATTCTGGACAAAAAATGGAAAGGTCACACTTATGATTGTACCAAAGCCTAAATGGAAAGTGAACATGGATTTCAAAAACATCCATGTCCAGGTTGCCTAATGCTGTCAATTGTCAATCCTATTGGTGACTACATATTTGTTTTTTCCTAATTTATATATTGAAACTCAACCCTGTTGAAAATGTCTAATTCTATCCCTCACTTTATACTTTGCCTGATTTCGTAATGTTTCCATTGATATCTGCTTTTCTACATATTTTCCCCAGTTCAACATAGTGTCTGACTCTTCATATGTGCTGACATTTACATTCACTGTATAACCAAAAGTCTATTGCTAAAGAACTTTTGGTCCAAATCCTATACTCAGTCGTCTTCCTAAACCTACCGACTATCTTCCTAATCCTACTGAATATCCCTTTTTGACTGGATGTTCTCTTCTAAATTCAATCATCCAATGTACAAGGTCCTATGCCATTGTATATCAAATTATCTGAGACATCTTTGCAGAACATAATTCAAAGCTAAGTATCCCAATCAAGGGCAAAACCCTCTGGGCTTCAAAGCATACCTAGATTTCTTTTTTCAAACTTATATTTCACCTCTATATTCTTGTAAATATTGCAGGTTCCCAATCCCATTATTCATCGCACAGAATCATTCATCACCAAATCAAACCTGTTTTTAACCCCAGGTATACACTGTTCCCTCAAACAATTTACAGAAGAGCAGGGACAGAGGGGTTCTTACAATACAGGAAAGTTGGGGATCTTCCACCAGATGAGAACCTCAAATGTCCATGCACAAATGATACATGGAGAAGTTGTAGGCAGGTATGAAGCTCCTGAGAGAGCAAAAGTCATCTTCCATGGCAAACAACCTGGTCAGGATGAAGGGATGTGTCTGAATCTGCCTCTCCCTTCTTATTGTAGACAAGGTGGAACAATCCAGGCCTGAGTGGAGAGCTGTTCCCGGGTGCCAATGGTTGATATACATTCTACCTTATGAAAGTGTCACAGGAAGTAGGGGAAACCTCCATCTTATGTAACCCTTGGAAGCAACTGTTAGGACAAAGTGGTTGCCAAGGCAGTGACCTCATTCAGTTCCAAAGAATGTGACATACCTCATTTCCTTGGTGATGGAACTCTCTGAACTTGGTATCCAAGAAGCCAGGCACCCAGAGGCAGTCCCAGTCCCAGGCCCAGTGGGCTCACTTGTTTGGATTTACCAAGGACAGAGTCAGTTTTCTTGGTACCTAATGATGTGAGGATGGCCAAATGCCAGGAGAGCTCTGAAGATGGACCTTTCCTGAGAAAACAGGTAGTGGCTAACCACTTTTTCCTGACTTCTTCACAGAGGTGGTCAAGGAAACAAGATCTGAGAGAAGACAGGCCATTTCGGGGAAAATAGTATGGCCCACGAGTCAGAGGACACTCCGGATAGTCACAGACCTACTTTGGGGAGGTGCCTTTGTGGGAGTGGGTGTGGGTTTGTTGTTTTGTCTCATGTTCTGAGAATAGACCGAAAAGGCGGTTTGTTTGGTTTGGAGCAGACAGTTTCTAGTAAGTCATTTGACAAGGCGAGTGTTTCTGTTTATGTGTATCCCACTGTGTCCGTTGTTGTAGACATTAGAAAAGAGAATGCATTAATGGATGTGTCCTGTCTAGTATAAATCTTCCCTATAATTCATCCTGCTCAATATATGAATGGACTGCAGCTTGTCTTATCGATGTGCAACAACTGCTATCTTTCTAAGTTGTTGTTTTCTTCCTGAATTCTGGCCACTCTCCAGAATGGGCTCAGGGATTTGTGTCCAAAATATGTACCACCTCCAAGCTCTGTGACATGGTCATGTAAAGGATAGTTGAAGAGAATGGCGAGCATCTCAGAAAACTCAGATATCAGTGTGACCAGTAAAGTCTCAGTGCAGAAACACTGCCTTGGGCTTTTTGCTTACTTATTGTTGTGTTGCACTGAATGTCAGGAAGGTCTTTGCATCAGGCCACCCCTTTGTGAAGCCTGAAGAAAACAGTTTTCAAATGGAAATGAATGGGCCTCACCTGTGGCTCTTTGCTTAATTGCTTTGGAAAGGGATGTGTCTTTATCAGCCTCTTGGACCTGTGTGTGGCTGTGACTTAGATTCTCAGCACCTGATGGATCTTAAGAATGATCCCATGTGAGCTCCAAAACCAGAATGGCAAAAAATATCATTCATTGTGGATGAAGACTCTTGCCTTCCTCTGTTAGGTTCCTGCACTCCAACAAATGAGAATAGGGATTCTGTGAGTCAAAGGAGTTCTTCAAAGCCCTGCAGAGGTGCTTGTGTTTTCGCATGACTCTAAATCACCTAAAGAATCAATACCTAAAATCAGTAGCGATCAAATTGGAGAAACATAGAAGTATTAATGGCAGGCTTATTTGTTCACTCCTGCTTCACAGCAACGGTGTCCAGGCTACACTGACTTTAGGCAAATGAGGGGCAAACGAGCTGATTTTGGACACTGTCTTGGGCTGCACCCCTCATGGAAACCTCCAGCCAGAGGTTAAGATGATTGACTATATGGAATAAGGTGAGGGCCATGTGGGAGTGTTTTGATTTTAATGTTGGTCATTTGTGTGGCATTGGAAAAAATGACTGGGTCCACGTGGGCTTGAACTCCGGTGTGATTCCCCTTAGACACTGGGTTTTGGAACTGAACTCAGAGAAGCATTGCCATGAATTTTGTTGGGATTTTAAGAGGCCACGCATGAAAGTCGCTCTTGGAAACTGAGACCTAGGCCCCGGGTAGATTTCCACTGAGGCCTGGGAATCTCAGCAAGGATATCACATGATTTTATTCTTAAAGAAATGGCAGCCATAATTGAGAGTCAAAACACACATGGACCTCACATTGTTGACCTCAATGGGCCTGGCCTAATGTGACGTTTTGTCCATTCTTTGGGAAGCCTTGCCTGTGACAGTTCTCCAGAGATTTCATTGAAATGAGCTTCCTAACCATTTAATGTTTGCCTAATGAATTGAAACCCACAGTGCCTCCAACTTCATGCTTGAAAAATGGCTAGATAAATACCATGAAATTTTTGAAATTCCTATGACCAGGTGGCACTGGAGAAACATTGGATGTCCTGTTGCTGATCATGAGTATACCAGACAGTGCCTTGATTAACTGAGTTTCATGAAAATGGTGTAGAACAGAGATGCCAGTAATTTGGAGCCTGCTGAGTAGTGGGTCTAGAGCAGTGGTGGGGAGGCGTTTGATAAAACATCCGTGGTAGGACCATGTGCATCTACCATTGGATTCCAAATGGCTTGTAACTGACATGGTGCTGCCAGCAGACCCTTATATGTAAAGGCATCTTGTTATATGGAGAGTTTTAAGAGAAAAATTAAGAATCAGGTTGATATGGACAAGGGGGCAATGGGGCAAGCTGTGAGAGATAGAAGCCTAGTTGGTGCATTCTATTGCAGACCCTGACCCACCACACGTGACAGAACTCCCTCCAGCACTGTGTCCCAGTTTAGCTGCTAGTATTTCGTGAAACAAATACCAAACTCACAGTGCAGCAGCCTAAACACCACAAAAAGTGGAGGAGGACCAAATGGCTTCACAGTCCACACGGGGAGACAGGGAGACACTTAGTCCCCAGTGGCCTCAGTTTACCTATAAAGAGAGGATTCAGCACTGCTTCATCTTGTTCATTGGAAAATAAGAAACCATGTCCTCCAGGTCACATAGATGCAGACCCAGCTTTGATGGTCTCACTACAAAGGAAGCCAAATCTCATGAAAACAACATATATTTCAAGTGCAGAAGCTCAGAGGCAGTTTCTCAGAAAGTTTTTAGGCCAGCAGAGTTACATGTTTGTGGAGTGTTTACCATGTCCCTTACTTTTGGAAACTCCTAAACCACCTCCAAGGCTGTGAACTCCTGAGCATTTTCTATGCCAGATATGTATTCACTGATTGTGTAACTCTTCTCCTCTAATTGTGTCTTACTTGGGATGAAGGTAATGTCAAGGCATTGTTTTGGATGAGAGCGGGAGGATATTTTTGCAGCATATATTTACATACACATTGGATTCATTTTCCAATTTTTCATTCGAAGTACTGAATCCCTGACACTAACCCATACCTAGTAGACTCAGACTATTCATCCTAATATAATGGGGAAAATTAACCCAACACAATAGAAATACAAGCACTTCAGAGGTGACATGTTCTATAGTTGGACTTGACATTTGCATTATATAAGGTAGGAGTTATACATCTAGTCAAATTTTAATTGAAATATTCACCATGTGTTTTTAAACTTAACAAATATGTGAATACTTGTTTCCAATTTCTGTAGCCTATTCACACATGTATATTTATATGCATATATAGAATCCTACCAGGTATCACACGTAAATTTTTGTAAGGTGGATGTCTTGGCAGATACAAATTGTGAGAAGTGTTCACTCCTCCTAAATGCTGTTGGAAATGAAAATTCAAACTATAAGAGAGCGTCCTAGAAAAACAACATTATACATGAACTCATATTCAGAAACATAAATATTTTTGCATCTGTGGATGATATATATTTACTGATGAATTTCGATTGGCATTTATATTGGTACTTTTTAATGTCTGTGAGTGTTGTGTGTGTGTGTGTGTGTGTGTGTGTGTATAGATATAGATATAGATATACTCTCCAAAGTTTTCCAAATATGAAATATATGTGTCTAGTATACACTCTCTAAATTCATTCATGTTCATGTATGTTGACTTATAATCAACTTTTCACAAGATGATAATCAGAAATATTCATCCACCTGAAATACATATTTGTTTCCTACTACTGACTACTAACTTCAGTGAAGGGTGCATACAAATCCTAATTATTCTACAGTATCTGACCCAGTCTAACATCAATGCAAGTAGACTCCAATGGGACATGATATGTAATTTGTCATTCATTTGTATTCGGCACTGGTACATTATTGTTTCTTCAGTTTTTGCACATCATAGGATATACATTTCATCCACAAGTTCACAAATTCATAGGCATTTGTTTCAACATTAATCACTTCTTGCTTCAGAACACATGTATTGTCAGGGTTTCTTGACTGGTCTTTTCATGAGACTTCTTTCCAAACACATTATTTTGAATTTCCATAATCATTTTGAAGCAAAACTCACACATTCTTCATGATAAACCAAAACACTAATATTTCCATTAGATATATAACTGGTTGGAATGAATGATTGTATATCAATATACAATTTCCTTTTATTTTTCAGATATCAGTTCAATTCATTATTTAAAGTTCAAAAAAGTTATATTATTTATTCACAGTATGGTCTATTCGTGGTTTTTCTCTATGTTCATAGAAACAGGGTACAAATATTTGTACCCCCGATTCTAATTTTACATCTTTAATATATTGCTCCCAGAAATGGTGAAAGAAATACTCATGTCACCTCGTTATCACAGTAATATTCTGGACAAAAAATGGAAAGGTCACACTTATGATTGTACCAAAGCCTAAATGGAAAGTGAACATGGATTTCCAAAAGCATCCATGTCCAGGTTGCCTAATGCTGTCAATTGTCAATCCTATTGGTGACTACATATTTGTTTTTTCCTAATTTATATATTGAAACTCAACCCTGTTGAAAATGTCTAGTTCTATCCCTCACTTTATACTTTGCCTGATTTCGTAATGTTTCCATTGATATCTGCTTTTCTACATATTTTCCCCAGTTCAACATAGTGTCTGACTCTTCATATGTGCTGACATTTACATTCACTCTATAACCAAAAGTCTATTGCTAAAGAACTTTTGGTCCAAATCCTATACTCACTCATCTTCCTAAACCTACCGACTATCTTCCTAATCCTACTGAATATCCCTTTTTGACTGAATGTTCTCTTCTAAATTCAATCATCCAATGTACAAGGTCCTATGCCATTGTATATCAAATTATCTGAGACATCTTTGCAGAACATAATTCAAAGCTAAGTATCCCAATCAAGGGCAAAACCCTCTGGGCTTCAAAGCATACCTAGATTTCTTTTTTCAAACTTATATTTCACCTCTATATTCTTGTAAATATTGCAGGTTCCCAATCCCATTATTCATCGCACAGAATCATTCATCACCAAATCAAACCTGTTTTTAACCCCAGGTATACACTGTTCCCTCAAACATTTTACAGAAGAGCAGAAACAGAGGGGTTCTTACAATACAGGAAAGTTGGGGATCTTCCACCAGATGAGAACCTCAAATGTCCATGCACAAATGATACATGGAGAAGTTGTAGGCAGGTATGAAGCTCCTGAGAGAGCAAAAGTCATCTTCCATGGCAAACAACCTGGTCAGGATGAAGGGATGTGTCTGAATCTGCCTCTCTCTTCTTATTGTAGACAAGCTGGAACAATCCAGGCCTGAGTGGAGAGCTGTTCCCGGGTGCCAATGGTTGATATACATTCTACCTTATGAAAGTGTCACAGGAAGTAGGGGAAACCTCCATCTTATGTTACCCTTGGAAGCAACTGTTAGGACAAAGTGGTTGCCAAGGCAGTGACCTCATTCAGTTCCAAAGAATGTGACATACCTCATTTCCTTGCTGATGGAACTCTCTGAACTTGGTATCCAAGAAGCCAGGCACCCAGAGGCAGTCCCAGTCCCAGGCCCAGTGGGCTCACTTGTTTGGATTTACCAAGGACAGAGTCAGTTTTCTTGGTACCTAATGATGTGAGGATGGCCAAATGCCAGGAGAGCTCTGAAGATGGACCTTTCCTGAGAAAACAGGTAGTGGCTAACCACTTTTTCCTGACATCTTCACAGAGTTGGTCAAGGAAACAAGATCTGAGAGAAGACAGGCCATTTCGGGGGAACATAGTATGGCCCACCAGTCAGAGGACACTCCGGATAGTCACAGACCTACTTGGGGGAAGGAGGTGCCTTTGTGGGAGTGGGTGTGTGTTTGTTGTTTTGTCTCATGTTCTGAGAATAGATCGAAAAGGCGGTTTGTTTGGTTTGGAGCAGAGAGTTTCTAGTAAGTCATTTGACAAGGCGAGTGTTTCTGTTTATGAGTATCCCACTGTGTCCGTTGTTGTAGACATTAGAAAAGAGAATGCATTAATGGATGTGTCCTGTCTAGTATAAATCTTCCCATAATTCATCCTGCCCAACATATGAATGGACTGCAGCTTGTCTTATCGATGTGCAACACCTGCTATCTTTCTAAGTTGTTGTTTTCTTCCTGAATTCTGGCCACTCTCCAGAATAGGCTCAGGGATTTGTGTCCAAAATATGTACCACCTCCAAGCTCTGTGACATGGCTATGTACTGGATAGCTGAAGAGAATGGCGAGCATCTCAGAAAACTCAGATTTCTGTGTGACCAGGAAAGTCTCAGTGCAGAAACACTGCTTTGGGCCTTTTGCTTACTTATTGTTGTGTTGCACTGAATGTCAGGAAGGTCTTTGCCTCAGGCCACCCCTTTGTGAAGCTTGAAGAAAACAGTTTTCAAATGGAAATGAATGGGCCTCACCTGTGGCTCTTTGTTTAATTGCTTTGGAAAGGGATGTGTCTTTATCAGCCTCTTGGACCTGTGTGTGGCTGTGACTTAGATTCTCAGCACCTGATGGATCTTAAGAATGATCCCATGTTAGCTTCCAAATCCAAAATGGCAAAAAAATATCATTCATTGTGGATGAAGTCTCTTGCCTTCCTCTGTTAGGTTCCTGCACACCAACAAATGAGAATAGGGATTCTTTGGATCAAATGAGTTCTTAAAGCCCTGCAGAGGTGCTTGTGTTTTCGCATGACTCTAAATCACCTAAAGAATCCATACCTAAAATCAGTAGGCCTCAAATTGGAGAAACACAGAAGTATTAACGGCAGGCTTATTTGTTCACTCCTGGTTCACAGCAACGGAGTCCAGGCTACCCTGACTTTAGGTAAATGAGGGGCAAACGAGCTGATTTTGGACACTGTCTTGGGCTGCGTCCCTCATGGAAACTTCCAGCCAGAGGTTAAGATGATTGACTATATGGAATAAGGTGAGGGCCATTTGGGAGTGTTTTGGTTTTAATGTTGGTCATTTGTGTGGCATTGGAAAAAATGACTGGGTCCACGTTGGCTTGAACTCTGGTGTGATTCCCCTTAGACACTGGGTTTTGGAACTGAACTCAGAGAAGCATTGCCATGAATTTTGTTGGGATTTTAAGAGGCCACGCATGAAAGTCGCTCTTGGAAACTGAGACCTAGGCCCCGGGTAGATTTCCACTGAGGCCTGGGAATCTCAGCAAGGATATCACATGATTTTATTCTTAAAGAAATGGCAGCCATAATTGAGAGTCAAAACACACAAGGACCTCACATTGTTGACCTCAATGGGCCTGGCCTAATGTGACGTTTTGTCCATTCTTTGGGAAGCCTTGCCTGTGACAGTTCTCCAGAGATTTCATTGAAATGAGCTTCCTAACCATTTAATGTTTGCCTAATGAATTGAAACACACAGTGCCTCCAAATTCATGCTTGAAAAATGGCTAGATAAATACCATGAAATTTTTGAAATTCCTATGACCACGTGGCTCTGGAAACACAATGGATGTCCTGTTGCGGATCATAAGTATTCCAGACAGTGCCTTGATTTACTGAGTTTCATGAAAATGGTGTAGAACAGAGATGCCAGTAATTTGGAGCCTGCTGAGTAGTGGGTCTAGAGCAGTGGTGGGGAGGCGTTTGATAAAACATCCGTGGTAGGACCATGTGCATCTACCATTGGATTCCAAATGGCTTGTAACTGACATGGTGCTGCCAGCAGACCCTTATATGTAAAGGCATCTTGTTATATGGAGAGTTTTAAGAGAAAAATTAAGAATCAGGTTGATATGGACAAGGGGGCAATGGGGCAAGCTGTGAGAGATAGAAGCCTAGTTGGTGCATTCTATTGCAGACCCTGACCCACCACACGTGACAGAACTCCCTCCAGCACTGTGTCCCAGTTTAGCTGCTAGTATTTCGTGAAACAAATACCAAACTCACAGTGCAGCAGCCTAAACACCACAAAAAGTGGAGGAGGACCAAATGGCTTCACAGTCCACACGGGGAGACGGGGAGACACTTAGTCCCCAGTGGCCTCAGTTTACCTATAAAGAGAGGATTCAGCACTGCTTCATCTTGTTCATTGGAAAATAAGAAACCATGTCCTCCAGGTCACATAGATGCAGACCCAGCTTTGATGGTCTCACTACAAAGGAAGCCAAATCTCATGAAAACAACATATATTTCAAGTGCGGAAGCTCAGAGGCAGTTTCTCAAAAAGTTTTTAGGCCAGCAGAGTTACATGTTTGTGGAGTGTTTACAATGTCCCTTACTTTTGGAAACTCCTAAACCACCTCCAAGGCTGTGAACTCCTGAGCATTTTCTATGCCATATATGTATTCACTGATTGTGTAACTCTTCTCCTCTAATTGTGTCTTACTTGGGATGAAGGTAATGTCAAGGCATTGTTTTGGATGAGAGCGGTAGGATATTTTTGCAGCATATATTTACATACACATTGGATTCATTTTCCAATTTTTCATTCGAAGTACTGAATCCCTGACACTAACCCATACCTAGTAGACTCAGACTATTCATCCTAATATAATGGGGAAAATTAACCCAACACAATAGAAATACAAGCACTTCAGAGGTGACATGTTCTATAGTTGGACTTGACATTTGCATTATATAAGGTAGGAGTTATACATGTAGTCAAATTTTAATTGAAATATTCTCCATGTGTTTTTAAACTTAACAAATATGTGAATACTTGTTTCCAATTTCTATAGCCTATTCACACATGTATATTTATATGCATATATAGAATCCTACCAGGTATCACACGTATATTTTTGTAAGGTGGATATCTTGGCAGATACAAATTGTGAGAAGTGTTCACTCCTCCTAAATGCTGTTGGAAATGAAAATTCAACCTATAAGAGAGCGTCCTAGAAGAACAACATTATACATGAACTCATATTCAGAAACATAAATATTTTTGCATCTGTGGATGATATATATTTACTGATGAATTTCGATTGGCATTTATATTGGTACTTTTTAATGTCTGTGAGTGTTGTGTGTGTGTGTGTGTGTGTATAGATATAGATATAGATATACTCTCCAAAGTTTTCCAAATATGAAATATATGTGTCTAGTATACACTCTCTAAATTCATTCATGTTCATGTATGTTGACTTATAATCAACTTTTCACAAGATGATAATCAGAAATATTCATCCACCTGAAATACATATTTGTTTCCTACTACTGACTACTAACTTCAGTGAAGGGTGCATACAAATCCTAATTATTCTACAGTATCTGACCCAGTCTAACATCAATGCAAGTAGACTCCTATGGGACATGATATGTAATTTGTCATTCATTTGTATTCGGCACTGGTACATTATTGTTTCTTCAGTTTTTGCACATCATAGGATATACATTTCATCCACAAGTTCACAAATTAATAGGCATTTGTTTCAACATTAATCACTTCTTGCTTCAGAACACATGTATTGTCAGGGTTTCTTGACTGGTCTTTTCATGAGACTTCTTTCCAAACACATTATTTTGAATTTCCATAATCATTTTGAAGCAAAACTCACACACTCTTCATGATAAACCAAAACACTAATATTTCCATTAGATATATAACTGGTTGGAATGAATGATTGTATATCAATATACAATTTCCTTTTATTTTTCAGATATCAGTTGAATTCACTATTTAAAGTTCAAAAAAGTTATATTATTCATTCACAGTATGGTCTATTCGTGGTTTTTCTCTATGTTCATAGAAACAGGGTACACCTATTTGTACCCTCGATTCTAATTTTACATCTTCAATGTATTGCTCCCAGAAATGGTGAAAGAAATACTCATGTCACCTCATTATCACAGTAATATTCTGGACAAAAAATGGAAAGGTCACACTTATGATTGTACCAAAGCCTAAATGGAAAGTGAACATGGATTTCTAAAAACATCCATGTCCAGGTTGCCTAATGCTGTCAATTGTCAATCCTATTGGTGACTACATATTTGTTTTTTCCTAATTTATATATTGAAACTCAACCCTGTTGAAAATGTCTAATTCTATCCCTCACTTTATACTTTGCCTGATTTCGTAATGTTTCCATTGATATCTGCTTTTCCACATATTTTCCCCAGTTCAACATAGTGTCTGACTCTTCATATGTGCTGACATTTACATTCACTCTATAACCAAAAGTCTAGTGCTAAAGAACTTTTGGTCCAAATCCTATACTCACTCGTCTTTCTAAACCTACCGACTATCTTCCTAATCCTACTGAATATCCCTTTTTGACTGGATGTTCTCTTCTAAATTCAATCATCCAATGTACAAGGTCCTATGCCATTGTATATCAAATTATCTGAGACATCTTTGCAGAACATAATTCAAAGCTAAGTATCCCAATCAAGGGCAAAACCCTTCTGGGCTTCAAAGCATACCTAGATTTCTTTTTTCATACATATATTTCACCTCTATATTCTTGTAAATATTGCAGGTTCCCAATCCCATTATTCATCGCACAGAAACATTCGTCACCAAATCAAACCTGTTTTTAAACCCAAGTATACACTGTTCCCTCAATCATTTTACAGAAGAGCAGGGACAGACGGGTTCTTACAATACAGGAAAGTTGGGGATCTTCCACCAGATGAGAACCTCAAATGTCCATGCACAAATGATACCTGGAGAAGTTGTAGGCAGGTATGAAGCACCTGAGAGAGCAAAAGTCATCATCCATGGCAAACAACCTTGTCAGGATGAAGGGATGTGTCTGAATCTGCCTCTCTCTTCTTATTGTAGACAAGGTGGAACAATCCAGGCCTGAGTGGAGAGCTCTCCCGGGTGCCAATGGTTGATATACATTCTACCTTATGAAAGTGTCACAGGAAGTAGGGGAAACCTCCATCTTATGTAACCCTTGGAAGCAACTGTTAGGACAAAGTGGTTGCCAAGGCAGTGACCTCATTCAGTTCCAAAGAATGTGACATACCTCATTTCCTTGCTGATGGAACTCTCTGAACTTGGTATCCAAGAAGCCAGGCACCCAGAGGCAGTCCCAGTCCCAGGCCCAGTGGGCTCACTTGTTTGGATTTACCAAGGACAGAGTCAGTTTTCTTGGTACCTAATGATGTGAGGATGGCCAAATGCCAGGAGAGCTCTGAAGATGGACCTTTCCTGAGAAAACAGGTAGTGGCTAACCACTTTTTCCTGACTTCTTCACAGAGTTGGTCAAGGAAACAAGATCTGAGAGAAGACAGGCCATTTCGGGGGAACATAGTATGGCCCACCAGTCAGAGGACACTCCGGATAGTCACAGACCTACTTGGGGGAAGGAGGTTCCTTTGTGGGAGTGGGTGTGGGTTTGTTGTTTTGTCTCATGTTCTGAGAATAGATCGAAAAGGCGGTTTGTTTGGTTTGGAGCAGACAGTTTCTAGTAAGTCATTTGACAAGGCGAGTGTTTCTGTTTATGTGTATCCCACTGTGTCCGTTGTTGTAGACATTAGAAAAGAGAATGCATTAATGGATGTGTCCTGTCTAGTATAAATCTTCCCATGCCCAATATATGAATGGACTGCAGCTTGTCTTATCGATGTGCAACACCTGCTATCTTTCTAAGTTGTTGTTTTCTTCCTGAATTCTGGCCACTCTCCAGAATGGGCTCAGGGATTTGTGTCCAAAATATGTATCACCTCCAAGCTCTGTGACATGGCCATGTAAAGGATAGTTGAAGAGAATGGCGAGCATCTCAGAAAACTCAGATATCAGTGTGACCAGGAAAGTCTCAGTGCAGAAACACTGCTTTGGGCTTTTTGCTTACTTATTGTTGTGTTGCACTGAATGTCAGGAAGGTCTTTGCCTCAGGCCACCGATTTGTGAAGCCTGAAGAAAACAGTTTTCAAATGGAAATGAATGGGCCTCACCTGTGGTTCTTTGCTTAATTGCTTTGGAAAGGGATGTGTCTTTATCAGCCTCTTGGCCCTGTGTGGCTGTGACTTAGATTCTCAGCACCTGATGGATCTTAAGAATGATCCCATGTGAGCTTCCAAAACCAGAATGGCAAACAACATCATTCATTGTGGATGAAGACTCTTGCCTTCCTCTGTTAGGTTCCTGCACTCCAACAAATATGAATAGGGATTCTGTGAGTCAAATGAGTTCTTCAAAGCCCTGCAGAGGTGCTTGTGTTTTCACATGACTCTAAATCACCTAAAGAATCGATACCTAATATCAGTAGCCCTCAAATTGGAGAAACATAGATGTATTAACGGCAGGCTTATTTGTTCACTCCTGGTTCACAGCAACGGTGTCCAGGCTACCCTGACTTTAGGCAAATGAGGGGCAAACGAGCTGATTTTGGACACTGTCTTGGGCTGCACCCCTCATGGAAACCTCCAGCCAGAGTTTAAAATGATTGACTATATGGAATAAGATGAGGGCCATGTGGGAGTGTTTGGGTTTTAATGTTGGTCATTTGTGTGGCATTGGAAAAAATGACTGGTTCCACGTGGGCTTGAAATCTGGTGTGATTCCCCTTAAACACTGGGTTTTGGAACTGAACTCAGAGAAGCATTGCTATGAATTTTGTTGGGATTATAAGAGGCCACGCATGAAAGTCGCTCTTGGAAACTGAGACCTAGGCCCCGGGTAGATTTCCACAGAGGCCTGGAAATCTCAGCAAGGATATCACATGATTTTATTCTTAAAGAAATGGCAGCCATAGTTGAGAGTCAAAACACACATGCACCTCACATTGTAGACCTCAATGGGCCTGGCCTAATGTGACCTTTTGTTCATTCTTTGGGAAGCCTTGCCTGTGAGATTTCTCCAGAGATTTCATTGAAATGAGCTTCCTCACCATTTAATGTTTGCTGAATGTATTGAAACCCACAGTGCCTCCAACTTCATGCTTGAAAAATGGCTAGATAAATACCATGAAATTTTTGAAATTCCTATGACCAGGTGGCACTGGAGAAACATTGGATGTCCTATTGCTGATCATGAGTATACCAGACAGTGCCTTGATTTACTGAGTTTCATGAAAATGGTGTAGAACAGAGATGCCAGTAAGTTGGAGCCTGCTGAGTAGTGGGTCTAGAGCAGTGCTGGGGAGGTGTTTGATAAAACATCCGTGGTAGGGCCATGTGGATCTACCATTGGATTCCAAATGGCTTGTAACTGACATGGTGCTGCCAGCAGACCCTTATATGTAAAGGCATCTTGTTATATGGAGAGTTTTCAGAGGAAAATTAAGAATCAGGTTGATATGGACAAGGGGGCAATGGGGCAAGCTGTGAGAGATAGAAGCCTAGTTGGTGCATTCTCTTGCAGACCCTGACCCACCACACGTGACAGAACTCCCTCCAGCACTGTGTCCCAGTTTAGCTGCTAGTATTTCGTGAAACAAATACCAAACTCACAGTGCAGCAGCCTAAACACCACAAAAAGTGGACGAGGACCAAATGGCTTCACAGTCCACACGGGGAGACGGGGAGACACTTAGTCTCTAGTGACCTTAATTTACCTAAGAAGAGAGGATTCAGCACTGCTTCATCTTGTTCATTGGAAAATAAGAAACCATGTCCTCCAGGTAACATAGATGCAGACCCAGCTTTGATGGTCTCACTACAAAGGAAGCCAAATATCATGAAAACAACATATATTTCAAGTGCGGAAGCTCAGAGGCAGTTTCTCAAACAGTTTTTAGGCCAGCAGAGTTACATGTTTGTGGAGTGTTTACCATGTCCCTTACTTTTGGAAACTCCTAAACCACCTCCAAGGTTGTGAACTCCTGAGCATTTTCCATTCCAGATATGTATTCACTGATTGTGTAACTCTTCTCCTCTAATTGTGTCTTACTTGGGGTGAAGGTAATGTCAAGGCATTGTTTTGGATGAGAGCTGGAGGATATTTGTGCAGCATATATTTACATACACATTGGATTCATTTTCCAATTTTTCATTCGAAGTACTGAATCCCTGACACTAACCCATACCTAGTAGACTCAGACTATTCATCCTAATATAATGGGGAAAATTAACCCAACACAATAGAAATACAAGCACTTCAGAGGAGACATGTTCTATAGTTGGACTTGACATTTGCATTATATAAGGTAGGAGTTATACATCTAGTCAAATTTTAATTGAAATATTCTCCATGTGTTTTTAAACTTAACAAATATGTGAATACTTGTTTCGAATTTCTGTAGCCTATTCACACATGTATATTTATATGCATATATAGAATCCTACCAGGTATCACACGTACATTTTTGTAAGGTGGATGTCTTGGCAGATACAAATTGTGAGAAGTGTTCACTCCTCCTAAATGCTGTTGGAAATGAAAATTCAACCTATAAGAGAGCGTCCTAGAAGAACAACATTATACATAAACTCATGTTCAGTAACATAAATATTTTTGCATCTGTGGATGATATATATTTACTGATGATTTTCGATTGGCATTTATATTGGTACTTTTTAATGTCTGTGAGTGTTGTGTGTGTGTGTGTGTGTGTGTGTGTGTGTATAGATATAGATATAGATATACTCTCCAAAGTTTTCCAAATATGAAATATATGTGTCTAGTATACACTCTCTAAATTCATTCATGTTCATGTATGTTGATTTATAATCTCAATTTCACAAGATTATAATCAGAAATATTCATCCACCTGAAATACATATTTGTTTCCTAATACTGACTACTAACTTCAGTGAAGGGTGCATACAAATCCTAATTATTCTACAGTATCTGACCCAGTCTAACATCAATGCAAGTAGACTCCAATGGGACATGATATGTAATTTGTCATTCATTTGTATTCGACACTGGTACATTATTGTTTCTTCAGTTTTTGCACATCATAGGATATACATTTCATCCACAAGTTCACAAATTAATAGGCATTTGTTTCAACATTAATCACTTCTTGCTTCAGAACACATGTATTGTCAGGGTTTCTTGACTGGTCTTTTCATGAGACTTCTTTCCAAACACATTATTTTGAATTTCCATAATCATTTTGAAGCAAAACTCACACACTCTTCATGATAAATCAAAACACTAATATTTCCATTAGATATATAACTGGTTGGAATGAATGATTGTATATCAATATACAATTTCCTTTTATTTTTCAGATATCAGTTCAATTCATTATTTAAAGTTCAAAAAAGTTATATTATTTATTCACAGTATGGTCTATTCGTGGTTTTTCTCTATGTTCATAGAAACAGGGTACAGCTATTTGTACCCCCGATTCTAATTTTACATCTTCAATATATTGCTCCCAGAAATGGTGAAAGAAATACTCATGTCACCTCATTATCACAGTAATATTCTGGACAAAAAATGGAAAGGTCACACTTATGATTGTACCAAAGCCTAAATGGAAAGTGAACATGGATTTCTAAAAACATCCATGTCCAGGTTGCCTAATACTGTCTATTGTCAATCCTATTGGTGACTACATATTTGTTTTTTCCTAATTTATATATTGAAACTCAACCCTGTTGAAAATGTCTAATTCTATCCCTCACTTTATACTTTGCCTGATTTCGTACTGTTTCCATTGATATTTGCTTTTCTACATATTTTCCCCAGTTCAACATAGTGTCTGACTCTTCATATGTGCTGACATTTACATTCACTCTATAACCAAAAGTCTATTGCTAAAGAACTTTTGGTCCAAATCCTATACTCAGTCGTCTTCCTAAACCTACCGACTATCTTCCTAATCCTATTGAATATCCCTTTTTGACTGGATGTTCTCTTCTAAATTCAATCATCCAATGTACAAGGTCCTATGCCATTGTATATCAAATTATCTGAGACATCTTTGCAGAACATAATTCAAAGCTAAGTATCCCAATCAAGGGCAAAACCCTTCTGGGCTTCAAAGCATACCTAGATTTCTTTTTTCATACATATATTTCACCTCTATATTCTTGTAAATATTGCAGGTTCCCAATCCCATTATTCATCGCACAGAATCATTCGTCACCAAATCAAACCTGTTTTTAAACCCAAGTATACACTGTTCCCTCAATCATTTTACAGAAGAGCAGGGACAGACGGGTTCTTACAATACAGGAAAGTTGGGGATCTTCCACCAGATGAGAACCTCAAATGTCCATGCACAAATGATACCTGGAGAAGTTGTAGGCAGGTATGAAGCTCCTGAGAGAGCAAAAGTCAACTTCTATGGCAAACAACCTGGTCAGGATGAAGGGATGTGTCTGAATCTGCCTCTGTCTTCTTATTGTAGACAAGGTGGAACAATCCAGGCCTGAGTGGAGAGCTGTTCCCGGGTGCCAATGGTTGATATACATTCTACCTTATGAAAGTGTCACAGAAAGTAGGGGAAACCTCCATCTTATGTAACCCTTGGAAGCAACTGTTAGGACAAAGTGGTTGCCAAGGCAGTGACCTCATTCAGTTCCAAAGAATGTGATATACCTCATTTCCTTGGTGATGGAACTCTCTGAACTTGGTATCCAAGAACCAGGCACCCAGAGGCAGTCCCAGTCCCAGGCCCAGTGGGCTCACTTGTTTGGATTTACCAAGGACAGATTCAGTTTTCTTGGTACCTAATGATGTGAGGATGGCCAAATGCCAGGAGAGCTCTGAAGATGGACCTTTCCTGAGAAAACAGGTAGTGGCTAACCACTTTTTCCTGACATCTTCACAGAGTTGGTCAAGGAAACAAGATCTGAGAGAAGACAGGCCATTTCGGGGGAACATAGTATGGCCCACCAGTCAGAGGACACTCCGGATAGTCACAGACCTACTTGGGGGAAGGAGGTGCCTTTGTGGGAGTGGGTGTGGGTTTGTTGTATTGTCTCATGTTCTGAGAATAGATCGAAAAGGCGGTTTGTTTGGTTTGGAGCAGACAGTTTCTAGTAAGTCATTTGACAAGGCGAGTGTTTCTGTTTATGTGTATCCCACTGTGTCCGTTGTTGTAGACATTAGAAAAGAGAATGCATTAATGGATGTGTCCTGTCTAGTATAAATCTTCCCTATAATTCATCCTGCCCAATATATGAATGGACTGCAGCTTGTCTTATCGATGTGCAACACCTGCTATCTTTCTAAGTTGTTGTTTTCTTCCTGGATTCTGGCCACTCTCCAGAATGGGCTCAGGGATTTGTGTCCAAAATATGTATCACCTCCAAGCTCTGTGACATGGCCATGTAAAGGATTGTTGAAGAGAATGGCGAGCATCTCAGAAAACTCAGATATCAGTGTGACCAGGAAAGTCTCAGTGCAGAAACACTGCTTTGGGCTTTTTGTTTACTTATTGTTGTGTTGCACTGAATGTCAGGAAGGTCTTTGCCTCAGGCCACCCCTTTGTGAAGCCTGAAGAAAACAGTTTTCAAATGGAAATGAATGGGCCTCACCTGTGGCTCTTTGCTTAATTGCTTTGGAAAGGGATGTGTCTTTATCAGCCTCTTGGTCCTGTGTGTGGCTGTGACTTAGATTCTCAGCACCTGATGGATCTTAAGAATGATCCCATGTGAGCTTCCAAAACCAGAATGGCAAAAAATATCATTCATTGTGGATGAAGACCCTTGCCTTCCTCTGTTAGGTTCCTGCACTCCAACAAATATGAATAGGGATTCTGTGAGTCAAATGAGTTCTTCAAAGCCCTGCAGAGGTGCTTGTGTTTTCGCATGACTCTAAATCACCTAAAGAATCGATACCTAAAATCAGTAGCCCTCAAATTGGAGAAACATAGAAGTATTAACGGCAGGCTTATTTGTTCACTCTTGGTTCACAGCAACGGTGTCCAGGCTACCCTGACTTTAGGCAAATGAGGGGCAAACGAGCTGATTTTGGACACTGTCTTGGGCTGCACCCCTCATGGAAACCTCCAGGCAGAGTTTAAAATGATTGACTATATGGAATAAGGTGAAAGCCATGTGGGAGTGTTTGGGTTTTAATGTTGGTCATTTGTGTGGCATTGGAAAAAATGACTGGTTCCACGTGGGCTTGAACTCTGGTGTGATTCCCCTTAAACACTGGGTTTTGGAACTGAACTCAGAGAAGCATTGCTATGAATTTTGTTGGGACTTTAAGAGGCCACGCATGAAAGTCGCTCTTGGAAACTGAGACCTAGGCCCTGGGTAGATTTCCACAGAGGCCTGGGAATCTCAGCAAGGATATCACATGATTTTATTCTTAAAGAAATGGCAGCCACAGTTGAGAGTCAAAACACACATGCACCTCACATTGTAGACCTCAATGGGCCTGGCCTAATGTGACCTTTTGTCCATTCTTTGGGAAGCCTTGCCTGTGAGATTTCTCCAGAGATTTCATTGAAATGAGCTTCCTCACCATTTAATGTTTGCTGAATGAATTGAAACCCACAGTGCCTCCAACTTCATGCTTGAAAAATGGCTAGATAAATACCATGAAATTTTTGAAATTCCTATGACCAGGTGGCACTGGAGAAACATTGGATGTCCTATTGCTGATCATGAGTATACCAGACAGTGCCTTGATTTACTGAGTTTCATGAAAATGGTGTAGAACAGAGATGCCAGTAAGTTGGAGCCTGCTGAGTAGTGGGTCTAGAGCAGTGCTGGGGAGGTGTTTGATAAAACATCCGTGGTAGGGCCATGTGGATCTACCATTGGATTCCAAATGGCTTGTAACTGACATGGTGCTGCCAGCAGACCCTTATATGTAAAGGCATCTTGTTATATGGAGAGTTTTCAGAGGAAAATTAAGAATCAGGTTGATATGGACAAGGGGGCAATGGGGCAAGCTGTGAGAGATAGAAGCCTAGTTGGTGCATTCTCTTGCAGACCCTGACCCACCACACGTGACAGAACTCCCTCCAGCACTGTGTCCCAGTTTAGCTGCTAGTATTTCGTGAAACAAATACCAAACTCACAGTGCAGCAGCCTAAACACCACAAAATTGGAGGAGGACCAAATGGCTTCACAGTCCACACGGGGTGACGGGGAGACACTTAGTCTCTAGTGACCTTAATTTACCTAAAAATAGAGGATTCAGCACTGCTTCATCTTGTTCATTGGAAAATAAGAAACCATGTCCTCCAGGTCACATAGATGCAGACCCAGCTTTGATGGTCTCACTACAAAGGAAGCCAAATCTCATGAAAACAACATATATTTCAAGTGCAGAAGCTCAGAGGCAGTTTCTCAAACAGTTTTTAGGCCAGCAGAGTTACATGTTTGTGGAGTGTTTACCATGTCCCTTACTTTTGGAAACTCCTAAACCACCTCCAAGGTTGTGAACTCCTGAGCATTTTCCATTCCAGATATGTATTCACTGATTGTGTAACTCTTCTCCTCTAATTGTGTCTTACTTGGGGTGAAGGTAATGTCAAGGCATTGTTTTGGAAGAGAGCGGGAGGATATTTGTGCAGCATATATTTACATACACATTGGATTCATTTTCCAATTTTTCATTCGAAGTACTGAATCCCTGACACTAACCCATACCTAGTAGACTCAGACTATTCATCCTAATATAATGGGGAAAATTAACCAAACACAATAGAAATACAAGCACTTCAGAGGAGACATGTTCTATAGTTGGACTTGACATTTGCATTATATGAGGTAGGAGTTATACATCTAGTCAAATTTTAATTGAAATATTCTCCATGTGTTTTTAAACTTAACAAATATGTGAATACTTGTTTCCAATTTCTGTAGCCTATTCACACATGTATATTTATATGCATATATAGAATCCTACCAGGTATCACACGTACATTTTTGTAAGGTGGATGTCTTGGCAGATACAAATTGTGAGAAGTGTTCACTCCTCCTAAATGCTGTTGGAAATGAAAATTCAACCTATAAGAGAGCGTCCAAAAGAACAACATTATACATAAACTCATGTTTAGTAACATAAAAATTTTTGCATCTGTGGATGATATATATTTACTGATGAATTTTGATTGGCATTTATATTGGTACGTTTTAATGTCTGTGAGTGTTATGTGTGTGTGTGTGTGTGTGTGTGTGTGTGTGTGTGTGTGTATAGATATAGATATAGATATACTCTCCAAAGTTTTCCAAATATGAAATATATGTGTCTAGTATACACTCTCTAAATTCATTCATGTTCATGTATGTTGATTTATAATCTCAATTTCACAAGATTATAATCAGAAATATTCATCCACCTGAAATACATATTTGTTTCCTAATACTGACTACTAACTTCAGTGAAGGGTGCATACAAATCCTAATTATTCTACAGTATCTGACCCAGTCTAACATCAATGCAAGTAGACTCCAATGGGACATGATATGTAATTTGTCATTCATTTGTATTCGACACTGGTACATTATTGTTTCTTCAGTTTTTGCACATCATAGGATATACATTTCATCCACAAGTTCACAAATTAATAGGCATTTGTTTCAACATTAATCACTTCTTGCTTCAGAACACATGTATTGTCAGGGTTTCTTGACTGGTCTTTTCATGAGACTTCTTTCCAAACACATTATTTTGAATTTCCATAATCATTTTGAAGCAAAACTCACACACTCTTCATGATAAATCAAAACACTAATATTTCCATTAGATATATAACTGGTTGGAATGAATGATTGTATATCAATATACAATTTCCTTTTATTTTTCAGATATCAGTTCAATTCATTATTTAAAGTTCAAAAAAGTTATATTATTTATTCACAGTATGGTCTATTCGTGGTTTTTCTCTATGTTCATAGAAACAGGGTACAGCTATTTGTACCCCCGATTCTAATTTTACATCTTCAATATATTGCTCCCAGAAATGGTGAAAGAAATACTCATGTCACCTCATTATCACAGTAATATTCTGGACAAAAAATGGAAAGGTCACACTTATGATTGTACCAAAGCCTAAATGGAAAGTGAACATGGATTTCTAAAAACATCCATGTCCAGGTTGCCTAATACTGTCTATTGTCAATCCTATTGGTGACTACATATTTGTTTTTTCCTAATTTATATATTGAAACTCAACCCTGTTGAAAATGTCTAATTCTATCCCTCACTTTATACTTTGCCTGATTTCGTACTGTTTCCATTGATATCTGCTTTTCTACATATTTTCCCCAGTTCAACATAGTGTCTGACTCTTCATATGTGCTGACATTTACATTCACTCTATAACCAAAAGTCTATTGCTAAAGAACTTTTGGTCCAAATCCTATACTCAGTCGTCTTCCTAAACCTACCGACTATCTTCCTAATCCTACTGAATATCCCTTTTTGACTGGATGTTCTCTTCTAAATTCAATCATCCAATGTACAAGGTCCTATGCCATTGTATATCAAATTATCTGAGACATCTTTGCAGAACATAATTCAAAGCTAAGTATCCCAATCAAGGGCAAAACCCTTCTGGGCTTCAAAGCATACCTAGATTTCTTTTTTCATACATATATTTCACCTCTATATTCTTGTAAATATTGCAGGTTCCCAATCCCATTATTCATCGCACAGAATCATTCGTCACCAAATCAAACCTGTTTTTAAACCCAAGTATACACTGTTCCCTCAATCATTTTACAGAAGAGCAGGGACAGACGGGTTCTTACAATACAGGAAAGTTGGGGATCTTCCACCAGATGAGAACCTCAAATGTCCATGCACAAATGATACCTGGAGAAGTTGTAGGCAGGTATGAAGCTCCTGAGAGAGCAAAAGTCAACTTCTATGGCAAACAACCTGGTCAGGATGAAGGGATGTGTCTGAATCTGCCTCTGTCTTCTTATTGTAGACAAGGTGGAACAATCCAGGCCTGAGTGGAGAGCTGTTCCCGGGTGCCAATGGTTGATATACATTCTACCTTATGAAAGTGTCACAGGAAGTAGGGGAAACCTCCATCTTATGTAACCCTTGGAAGCAACTGTTAGGACAAAGTGGTTGCCAAGGCAGTGACCTCATTCAGTTCCAAAGAATGTGATATACCTCATTTCCTTGGTGATGGAACTCTCTGAACTTGGTATCCAAGAACCAGGCACCCAGAGGCAGTC
Source organism: Callospermophilus lateralis (assembly GCF_048772815.1). Taxonomy (NCBI): domain Eukaryota; kingdom Metazoa; phylum Chordata; class Mammalia; order Rodentia; family Sciuridae; genus Callospermophilus; species Callospermophilus lateralis. The sequence goes on along the minus strand of NW_027512880.1, from coordinate 4,916 downwards.
CCAGTCCCAGGCCCAGTGGGCTCACTTGTTTGGATTTACCAAGGACAGATTCAGTTTTCTTGGTACCTAATGATGTGAGGATGGCCAAATGCCAGGAGAGCTCTGAAGATGGACCTTTCCTGAGAAAACAGGTAGTGGCTAACCACTTTTTCCTGACATCTTCACAGAGTTGGTCAAGGAAACAAGATCTGAGAGAAGACAGGCCATTTCGGGGGAACATAGTATGGCCCACCAGTCAGAGGACACTCCGGATAGTCACAGACCTACTTGGGGGAAGGAGGTGCCTTTGTGGGAGTGGGTGTGGGTTTGTTGTATTGTCTCATGTTCTGAGAATAGATCGAAAAGGCGGTTTGTTTGGTTTGGAGCAGACAGTTTCTAGTAAGTCATTTGACAAGGCGAGTGTTTCTGTTTATGTGTATCCCACTGTGTCCGTTGTTGTAGACATTAGAAAAGAGAATGCATTAATGGATGTGTCCTGTCTAGTATAAATCTTCCCTATAATTCATCCTGCCCAATATATGAATGGACTGCAGCTTGTCTTATCGATGTGCAACACCTGCTATCTTTCTAAGTTGTTGTTTTCTTCCTGGATTCTGGCCACTCTCCAGAATGGGCTCAGGGATTTGTGTCCAAAATATGTATCACCTCCAAGCTCTGTGACATGGCCATGTAAAGGATTGTTGAAGAGAATGGCGAGCATCTCAGAAAACTCAGATATCAGTGTGACCAGGAAAGTCTCAGTGCAGAAACACTGCTTTGGGCTTTTTGTTTACTTATTGTTGTGTTGCACTGAATGTCAGGAAGGTCTTTGCCTCAGGCCACCCCTTTGTGAAGCCTGAAGAAAACAGTTTTCAAATGGAAATGAATGGGCCTCACCTGTGGCTCTTTGCTTAATTGCTTTGGAAAGGGATGTGTCTTTATCAGCCTCTTGGTCCTGTGTGTGGCTGTGACTTAGATTCTCAGCACCTGATGGATCTTAAGAATGATCCCATGTGAGCTTCCAAAACCAGAATGGCAAAAAATATCATTCATTGTGGATGAAGACCCTTGCCTTCCTCTGTTAGGTTCCTGCACTCCAACAAATATGAATAGGGATTCTGTGAGTCAAATGAGTTCTTCAAAGCCCTGCAGAGGTGCTTGTGTTTTCGCATGACTCTAAATCACCTAAAGAATCGATACCTAAAATCAGTAGCCCTCAAATTGGAGAAACATAGAAGTATTAACGGCAGGCTTATTTGTTCACTCTTGGTTCACAGCAACGGTGTCCAGGCTACCCTGACTTTAGGCAAATGAGGGGCAAACGAGCTGATTTTGGACACTGTCTTGGGCTGCACCCCTCATGGAAACCTCCAGGCAGAGTTTAAAATGATTGACTATATGGAATAAGGTGAAAGCCATGTGGGAGTGTTTGGGTTTTAATGTTGGTCATTTGTGTGGCATTGGAAAAAATGACTGGTTCCACGTGGGCTTGAACTCTGGTGTGATTCCCCTTAAACACTGGGTTTTGGAACTGAACTCAGAGAAGCATTGCTATGAATTTTGTTGGGACTTTAAGAGGCCACGCATGAAAGTCGCTCTTGGAAACTGAGACCTAGGCCCTGGGTAGATTTCCACAGAGGCCTGGGAATCTCAGCAAGGATATCACATGATTTTATTCTTAAAGAAATGGCAGCCACAGTTGAGAGTCAAAACACACATGCACCTCACATTGTAGACCTCAATGGGCCTGGCCTAATGTGACCTTTTGTCCATTCTTTGGGAAGCCTTGCCTGTGAGATTTCTCCAGAGATTTCATTGAAATGAGCTTCCTCACCATTTAATGTTTGCTGAATGAATTGAAACCCACAGTGCCTCCAACTTCATGCTTGAAAAATGGCTAGATAAATACCATGAAATTTTTGAAATTCCTATGACCAGGTGGCACTGGAGAAACATTGGATGTCCTATTGCTGATCATGAGTATACCAGACAGTGCCTTGATTTACTGAGTTTCATGAAAATGGTGTAGAACAGAGATGCCAGTAAGTTGGAGCCTGCTGAGTAGTGGGTCTAGAGCAGTGCTGGGGAGGTGTTTGATAAAACATCCGTGGTAGGGCCATGTGGATCTACCATTGGATTCCAAATGGCTTGTAACTGACATGGTGCTGCCAGCAGACCCTTATATGTAAAGGCATCTTGTTATATGGAGAGTTTTCAGAGGAAAATTAAGAATCAGGTTGATATGGACAAGGGGGCAATGGGGCAAGCTGTGAGAGATAGAAGCCTAGTTGGTGCATTCTCTTGCAGACCCTGACCCACCACACGTGACAGAACTCCCTCCAGCACTGTGTCCCAGTTTAGCTGCTAGTATTTCGTGAAACAAATACCAAACTCACAGTGCAGCAGCCTAAACACCACAAAATTGGAGGAGGACCAAATGGCTTCACAGTCCACACGGGGTGACGGGGAGACACTTAGTCTCTAGTGACCTTAATTTACCTAAAAATAGAGGATTCAGCACTGCTTCATCTTGTTCATTGGAAAATAAGAAACCATGTCCTCCAGGTCACATAGATGCAGACCCAGCTTTGATGGTCTCACTACAAAGGAAGCCAAATCTCATGAAAACAACATATATTTCAAGTGCAGAAGCTCAGAGGCAGTTTCTCAAACAGTTTTTAGGCCAGCAGAGTTACATGTTTGTGGAGTGTTTACCATGTCCCTTACTTTTGGAAACTCCTAAACCACCTCCAAGGTTGTGAACTCCTGAGCATTTTCCATTCCAGATATGTATTCACTGATTGTGTAACTCTTCTCCTCTAATTGTGTCTTACTTGGGGTGAAGGTAATGTCAAGGCATTGTTTTGGAAGAGAGCGGGAGGATATTTGTGCAGCATATATTTACATACACATTGGATTCATTTTCCAATTTTTCATTCGAAGTACTGAATCCCTGACACTAACCCATACCTAGTAGACTCAGACTATTCATCCTAATATAATGGGGAAAATTAACCAAACACAATAGAAATACAAGCACTTCAGAGGAGACATGTTCTATAGTTGGACTTGACATTTGCATTATATGAGGTAGGAGTTATACATCTAGTCAAATTTTAATTGAAATATTCTCCATGTGTTTTTAAACTTAACAAATATGTGAATACTTGTTTCCAATTTCTGTAGCCTATTCACACATGTATATTTATATGCATATATAGAATCCTACCAGGTATCACACGTACATTTTTGTAAGGTGGATGTCTTGGCAGATACAAATTGTGAGAAGTGTTCACTCCTCCTAAATGCTGTTGGAAATGAAAATTCAACCTATAAGAGAGCGTCCAAAAGAACAACATTATACATAAACTCATGTTTAGTAACATAAAAATTTTTGCATCTGTGGATGATATATATTTACTGATGAATTTTGATTGGCATTTATATTGGTACGTTTTAATGTCTGTGAGTGTTATGTGTGTGTGTGTGTGTGTGTGTGTGTGTGTGTGTGTGTGTATAGATATAGATATAGATATACTCTCCAAAGTTTTCCAAATATGAAATATATGTGTCTAGTATACACTCTCTAAATTCATTCATGTTCATGTATGTTGATTTATAATCAAATTTTCACAAGATTATAATCAGAAATATTCATCCACCTGAAATACATATTTGTTTCCTAGTACTGACTACTAACTTCAGTGAAGGGTGCATACAAATTCTAATTATTCTACAGTATCTGACCCAGTCTAACATCAATGCAAGTAGACTCCTATGGGACATGATATGTAATTTGTCATTCATTTGTATTCGACACTGGTACATTATGGTTTCTTCATTTTTTGCACATCATAGGATATACATTTCATCCACAAGTTCACAAATTAATAGGCATTTGTTTCAACATTAATCACTTCTTACTTCAGAACACATGTATTGTCAGGGTTTCTTGACTGGTCTTTTCATCAGACTTCTTTCCAACACATTATTTTGAATTTCCATAATCATTTTGAAGCAAAACTCACACACTCTTCATGATAAACCAAAACACTAATATTTCCAATAGATATATAACTGGTTGGAATGAATGATTGTATATCAATATACAATTTCCATTAATTTTTCAGATATCAGTTGAATTCATTATTTAAAGTTGAAAAAATTATATTATTTATTCACAGTATGGTCTATTCATGATTTTTTTTCTATGTTCATAGAAACAGGGTACACCTCTTTGTACCCCGATTCTAATATTACATCTTCAATATATTGCTCCCAGAAATGGTGAAAGAAATACTCATGTCACCTCATTATCACAGTAATATTCTGGACAAAAAATGGAAAGGTCACACTTATGATTGTACCAAAGCCTAAATGGAAAGTGAACATGGATTTCTAAAAACATCCATGTCCAGGTTGCCTAATGCTGTCAATTGTCAATCCTATTGGTGACTACATATTTGTTTTTTCCTATTTATATATTCAAACTCAACACTGTTGAAAATGTCTAATTCTTCCCTCACTTTATACTTTGCCTGATTTCGTAATGTTTCTATTGTTATCTGCTTTTCTACATATTTTCCCCAGTTCAACATAGTGACTGACTCTTCATATGTGCTGACATTTACATTCACTCTATAACCAAAACTCTATTGCTAAAGAACTTTTGGTCCAAATCCTGTACTCACTCTTCTTCCTAAACCTACCGACTATCTTCCTAATCCTACTGAATATCCCTTTTTGACCTGATGTTCTCTTCTAAATTCTATCATCCAATGTACAACGTCCTATGCCATTGTAATTCAAATTATCTAAGACATCTTTGCAGAACATAATTCAAAGCTAAGTATCCCAATCAAGGGCAAAACCCTTCTGGGCTTCAAATCATACCTAGATTTCTGTTTTCATACTTATATTTCACCTCTATATTCTTG